>NC_051285.1:25409153-25759778 GCF_015220745.1 Sebastes umbrosus
GGCGTGCTGCAACTCGTGCCTCGCTCGCTCCAGATCCACTCGCCCCGGATTCAGGTCACACTTTGATGCACAGCAATGTGCCGCAGCGTTCTACTTGTAACTCTATCATTAACTCGTAGCCCTGCTGCACAATGTGATCTTCTTAAGTGTTCACTGTACTAGAACTCATTCAGGCTGAAGGTGGACGGTCCAGCGGAGTGACGGCCGAGAAAGATGATATTTTAATTCTCTCATTTTTATAGAGCCCCCCCCCTGGCTTGGTATCCTTTCTCATCAAATGACCTTGACAGACAAAGAGGCCTCAGCATATAATGAATAGGAGCTGGTTAATAGTTAATGGCTATTATTACTTGATGCTGGAGCAGCAGAGCCTGCATGCATGTTTTTTTTGTGCTCTGTGTGTGCTTGTCCCAAAAAAAATGTGTTTTTTGCTAGATAGGATTTTGTTTGGTGTACAGATGACCAAAGGAAAAGGTCTTACATTATTGTTCCTTTAATAGCTGGAAATTATTGGAAATTTCACTGTCAGCAGGAATGACTCTGGAAAACAAATCATTAAGGAAAACTAACACTGGATGATGGTTTCTTTGGGATTTCCCTTTTCCAAATTGTCACCTTTTGCTGCTGAGAGTGCAAGGAAGGCACACAGAGAGAGAGAGAGAGAGTAATGGAGTAAATGTACTCCCACTGCAGCTTTCTGGCTATCTGTCAGAGGCAGCTGCTCCGTCACTGCATTTAAGAGTTGGGTGTCTCAGCCACCTGCGTGAGAGCACATAAACTGAAAGATTTTCCATTACACACGCTGTAATGGAGTCCAGGAATACGAAGTGCAGATGGGGGAACTTCCTTTCAACGCCTCTTTATAGTGAACTTCCTTTCAAGTTATCTATTCCCACTAGACCTACTTTATCATTATCACATCAAATGGGGCTACGGCCCGTTTGCAGCGAGTGCTAATACGGAGAGTTTATGAGTGATCACAAAGGTGGCCTTGTGCCAAGAATGAGACGACTTCACGTCAATAGATGTGCCTCGTCTGAGGACTCATCATGTAGTAATACTCCTCTTATCTCATCTTCATGTGCTGGTTGCATGTAAACAGAAACACAACAGAACTACAGATGCGTTAACAGGAACAATGAGCTTAAACGTCACGTTAGAATGTGGCTAAAAGGCCAAATCTAAAAATGGTCACCCACTGGTATCATTAAAGCAGCAGTAGGTAGAATTAGAGTAAATATGATTAAATAATTTGTATAAAACGGTCACTATATCCTGACAGTAGTGCATGAGACAGGTAATCTGAAAGAACAACATCATGTGCCTCTGTGTCCTCCGGTGCTCCTAACGGCATCTGCAAGATTTCACAGACCGGAGGAAAACAACCAATCAGAGCCGAGCTGGAGTCTTGCACATCTCTGAGACTTTAAACCCTGTGACATCATAAGTTTGACTTCTCTGGTTTCTGGCTTTGAGAGAGAGTAGCTCGTGTTCACAAATATTGATTGAACTTCCCTAGGATATATTGGAATTCTCAATTTAGGTGGTGTTCCCCTTTAAGCAACAGCCATAATGCGCTAACACCAACAGTGTGTGTGACACACAGAAAACAGCCCGGGTCTCTATCAGGTCAGCCTCGTTTGCATGCAGTGTCCATTCCTGCCTGCCATCATTTGTTAGGCAAATATTGCACAGGCTTCAGGTTGACCAACTTCACCTAATGTCCTACACACCATGGCCTGTCACAGGGCCCACAGCACTATAGGTATGTTCTTTATTCACATTGATGTCATTTGTTTCAGAAATACCCATCTTAAAAAGGTGTAATCTACTTCAGCAATATAATAGTACACTTCCATAAAGTTAGGGTACTTGCAAGAGACAGGTTCTTAAAAGAATAGTGAAATTGATGCAGCAGGAGCTGAGATATCTTAACATGCTTGACTCGTACTGGAGACTAAAAAAAGTTGTCAATATGGGTCAAGCTCCAAAAACCCCCAGATTGCACAATAATGCATAATGCAACTCAATCGTCTTTTCATTAGACCCCTGAAAGCCCACGAGCTTTTCTTAATGCAGAGTACACCACCATCCGACTCGCATCCTTGGGAGTTCGAACTTGGCAAGTTCAACTCGGGACTCCCAACTCCAGAGGACAGGAGGACGCAGTACACTCAATTTGCAACTGGGACAGCAGTGTTCTTACTGTCATCACCAGCTCCGCTGCTCTAGTGATTGTTCTTCTACACAACTGTCCCAAGTAATCTCAAGGCTTTTTCAGACAAGAAAAATATAAATTTTTTTCTGAACTTTCAGTCACATTGACTGCGAGATGCTGTTATCTTCACTGTAATGAATATTTATGTTAAATTTCTACATGCCACAGTGCATCTGTCTGTTTCAATTCATGTGTTATATATTCATTTTTATTTAAATGTGATAAGATCTGTACATAGGCTAACTACCCAATATAAACATGAACCTCCTCAACTTTGGCAAGCCAATTTGGCAGCAACAAATATTCAAGTCGAGACCAAAATATGTCTCCCATAAGGAATTAAAGAGGACCTATTAAGCTTTTGTGCTTTCCCCCTTTCCTTTAGTGCGTTATATAGTTTGTATGTAAAAGGTCTGCAAAGTTACAAAGCACAAATTCCACACCAAAGGGAGTTACTCTCCCCCACAGGAACACTGCTCCTGAACTGCCTGAAACGCCTTGCTTGAAGTCCCGCCTTTTCTTCTGTAACGTGGTGATGTCACCAAGTAACACATTTGCATAATAGTTCGGCACGCCCTCAAACAAAAGCTAGTTCGCGGCGTTTCAGACAGAGGGTGAAAAGAGGTGCTGCAGCACAGCCGGTATGAGAAGAGTAAAGTGTTTTTTAACATTAAATCATATAAACATGTTCTAGTAGAAACCCAAAATACAAGTATCAACCTGAAAATAAGCATAATGGGTCCTCTTTAAGTCCATCCATCCATCCATTTTTTTCCGCTTATCCGGGGTCGAGGGGGCAGCAGGCTTAGCGGGGAATTCCAGACATCCCTCTCCCTGGCAACGTTTACCAGCTCTTCCTGGGGGACCCCGAGGCGTTCCCAGGTCAGATGAGATATATAATCTCGACGTCTGGAATTCCCTGCTAAGCCTGCTGCCCCCTCGACCCGACCCTGGATAAGCGGAAGAAAAATGGATGGATGGATGGATGGATGGATGGATGGATGGATGGATGGATGGATGGAGAAAGATATCTGCCAGTGATTTAGATGTTTTTGCCTGATCGTAATGTAGCTTTGCCTACCTGAACCAAATAAAGTGGATTATTCACATCATCCAACAACATTTAAAACTACCATTGGATTTGCATTAGAAACAGGTGGAATCATCTCACTGCTGCACTGGCAGATGTCGGTGGTAGTGTAGGTGGCGTCTTTGAGCCTCACTCTACTCTAATCGGACCACTCTCACTCTTATTTGCCGTCCTCGCCATTCCGTCTTGTGTCGTGTTCGTGCTGCACGTTACTGTTCTGAGTCGGGCTCTGCATCTAGGCCATGTAGGCAAGCTGCCTTCTGCTGCATGTGTCTGAAACTGAGCTCTGTGCCTGGAAGAGAGCAGTATAATCAGGGCAGTGTTTTATTTAAAGACTGTAACGTGGGCAGCAGCAATTCTCAGGGGCTCGGATGCTTCGCCGCACAGCTCTCATAGAGGTGATCAGACCTCCTACTAACTTTTAACACCTCAGCCCTTTTTCTCTCCCAACTTCGTATCTGGTGCAATCTGGAGCTGGACAGCCGCTCTCTGCAGAGCGCGTGATGAAGCATTATGAGCGGTAGAGAGTTTGGCAAGAGATGGAGGTATTTCAAGCAAAAGAGGAAGACACGGTGGACATCTGTTTTGCATACAAGTCCATTTGTCACATTGTGTTTGTATGCGCAAGGTCAATGACTTTGTATGTATCATTAGTATTGTAAACATGTGGGCGGACAAGTTGATGTCATGTGCACAGTGACCGTGTGGGTTTGCTGATGTGCCCGTGAAAACATGACGGGGAGGATTGTTAATCATAATGCATGAGTAGCTGACCCTGTATAGAGCAAGCAGCTCTGTCAGTCACTTTGTGTGCTCTTTGTGTACTACAGCTACCCAGCTTGCCCAGCTACTGCAGGAACAACAGCTATTACAATATCCATATTAGTACAACAGCTGCAACAGCACAACAGGACAAACAGCCATGGAAGCTCACCAAGGAAGATAATTATGTAATGGCGACTGGCGTGTCTTTGGAAATTGTGTGCGAAGCAAAGGAAGTGGACTTGTTTTACTGGCACAGCTTTCACAAGACCCATAACTGAAGACTTCTGCCAGTAGAAGATGTAAAATGTAGCTCAGTATGGTTGCACAACTGCAAAAGGGCCAGGAAAAGTCTTTTAAAGGGGACATATCATGTTCATTTTCAGGTTCATACTTGTATTTTGGGTTTCTACTGAAACATGTTTCCACACTTTAATGATAAAAACACACATTGTTTTTCCTATACTGTCTGTCTGAATATACCTGTATTCACCCTCTGTCTGAAATGCTTTGTTTAAGCGCCTCTCTCTTTAAGACCCCCTCCCAAAAGTCCAGTCTGCTCTGATTGGTCTGAGAGAAAAATATGGTGCACCTTTGCAAAGGTAGTTCTCAAGCTATGGGCGCTATATTCTAATGCATTACTTTTTGTAGGTATCCTATAGCTACGAACGCTGGATGAGAACAGCCTGACTTTCATCAGATATGACTGATAACATAAAGTAACCCCACAACTGTCTTCAGATTTTGTTTCCAATATTGCTAAATCCTGACTGGTGCACAGAAATATGTGACATGGAGATGGAAATGTGAGAGGTTTAAAGTATAATATGTGAGAAAGGGAAAGTGCTTATAAGATTAATCTTGAGAGGTTACCTTGGAAAGAATTTGAGAACCTTTTTTAAAAATGTAATCTGATTACACAACATCATACTAAGACTATTTTAATGTCTTATTGTTATGCTGTTATATAAGTTGTCAACTAGGGCCTACGCCTGATTGACAACACCGCTGTGAACAAGCAACAGCACTGTAAAGCATAAATAGAGGAAAAATAATGTAACTTAATGGAAGTGAAAATGTAAAGTGGAGGGCTGATTCATGCTTCAGATGTTCATCTTTTCAACAGTTTTAGAGCAAGTGGAGGGTGAACCTGCTTTAGACACCAGCTGACTGTCAGGGCTGTTGATGAGTAATCTCTCCCCTAATGAGACACACCGCTGCTTCCTGAGCTATTTCCCATCTGGAGGAATAAACCTGCTGGTGTTCTGCTTGTTAAGGCCGCCATCGGCGACGTGCTGGCCCCGCGTTTGCCAGGCCGGTCTCCCCGCGCTATGTCTGCACTGGTTTTACAGAGCTGGTTTTACTGGAGAGCAGCGTCCAACACGTCTCCTCTGGGTCATTAGAAAAGGACTTTTCTGTGCTTTGCAACTTTGTCTTTTGATCTACTTAATATATTTGATTTATTTATTTACCCGGATTAGTGTTAGTATATATATGAACATTTATTGTAGGCTTACAGGACATTTTGGACTTTAGATAATAAAATATTTCTCACAAAACAGAGCAGAGAATTAACCGTCCTGTTCCTCACCGATGACCACGACCCAGATGATGTTAGTTCTTCTGTTACAGTTCAGAGTGAGTCCTGCAGCTCTATTCTGGACTGACTGTAGTTCCAAATCTTTATTTGACACGCTTGACCATACTGCTGGACAATAATCCAAATGAGTGAGAATTAATGGACCAGCAATTCAGTACTTTGACCTGAGGAGTCGGTGTTAGCAACGGCTGCCGCGTCCCATTTTGTCTGCTTTCCAAATTTACTATTTGAGCTAACATTATTATATTGCCTGAAACAATGTTTTTCTGCACCTGTTGATGATAATAAATATAATAATGATGCCATAAAAATAGCCATTACAATTAACAAACTCCTCTGCAGCTCTGTTGTATCTGAAAACGTATGCTTCTCATTTGAATTGCCCGTTTGTGCTGCTGGGCATGGTTTTAGTTCGATGAAAATCGAAAAAGCATGCCAATTAAATACATCTTCTTCTTTTTTTTCCTGTGACGTCTTACGTGTCGTTTCCTTTTCACATTTGGTTAATGTGATTTTGCACATTTCCCTCTCCACTGCAGTGAAAATAGTTATTTTGTTGAAAGATAAACTACATTAATACAGAAACATGTGCAACGCTCCGGGGCGAGCAAGCACCATTAAGAAACAGTTTCCTTACTGTCTTTCCATTCAGATTGTTCCAGTGGAGATCAGTAACACTACAGGGCTTTGCTTGTTCTCAGGGGAGACCTTTTCTCCGAGTGCCTGTAGGTAGTGAGTAGTAGGTGTCTGTGGCAACTTTCAAGTGGCTTTATCTCAATATCAGATCCTCAAAAACTTCCCTTCTCCCAGCAAAGATGACAGGAAATGTTCTGTCCTACTTGAAATCCCCCTCTGCTGAAAAATGTGTTTTGGTTATTGTTACTCCACATGGATGTTTTACTGTGCAGAGTTTGGCTGCTTCTCCAAACTGGGAGCGTGCCGACCGCCATCTAAGTTACTTTAATACACGCCAACTAATGCATAAGGATGTAGAACATCATCATGCAGGAACAGTTTTAAGAAGGGCTTGGGAAAATAGCATTTGGACGCTAAGACATACGTACTTCAACCAAAAATAGTAATACTCAAGTGAAGTACAGGTGCCGCAAAATTGTACATAAGAACTGGTGAGGAGGAGCATAACCAGAGCAGAGGAGGTTGTAGAAGGCAAAAACAAGACGGACTACAAGCAGTGTGTACACTCTGTACATGCTCCCAGGAAATAAAACTTGGGACTCCCAATTTGGGAAGTGTAGCTCACCAAAATGTTAGTAGAGATTGTCACTGGATTTGATGGAAAACTAGATGTGTTTATAGACGTGTTTGTGTGTGACAGAGAATGGAGACAGATAGGTGAGCTGTAAAACCTAAAATGTAGCAGAGTGCGTCTGTGTTTCCGTGCCGAACCCCCCCCACCACCACCACCACCACCACCACCACCCTTCGGAGCCCGTCGTCCGGAGCTTAGAAGCTCCAGCTCAGCTCACAGCTTGTTAAGCTGGACTGTCTGCTCATCTCGTCCCACCCACAGACAAGATGCAGCCTCTCACTGTTCTCCTAGATGGTGTGGCGCTATGCCTGTGTATGTGTATGTGTGTGTGTGTGGGTACTGTATGCACACAAACACACACACACACACACACACACACACACAGTTCACATGGGTGTTTCTGTGTGTGCTTGCTGCCTCTTCTCACATCCCATTTGTGAATCTCTTTACATAGCTGGTGCCTGCACATTCCTCCTGTTGTAGACTTTCTCTTGATACATTCTCCGCTGCATAAATCTCCAGCGATGCGTCACGTTGAATGCCATTTATGTCCGATAACAGTAAAATAAACAGCGAGTCTCCCGAGCTGCCTCCTCTAGGGAGAGTCAGTACATGTGTAGTGTTTGTTTGAACGACCTTCCTGGCCACCACGAGGGAAAAGTCATGGGGAGAGCACGGCACTTTTAAATACAAACATAAGCATTATGTTGGCTTTCTTTTCGAGGGGACGGATGGAGAGAAATGAAAAAAATGAGGTGTCAGGTGGGCCGTGTGGGATCTGACCACTGAGACTATAAAAAGAATGAGACTTCCCAGAGGACCGGCACTCCCCGAAGAATCAACATCCGCTGGCCTAATCTCTGACCTCCATCACAATCATTCCTCCTTTATTTTTCCTCTCCTCCATCTCCTCGTACCTGCGGCTAAGAAACATGCAGATTACACGTCAGATAGCGAGTCTACAGCGAAGCACACAGAAGAACCTTCAAGCGATATCATGACATGACAAATTATCAAGGTTAATTATCTGAGTCTGAGTCTGATGGTGTGACAGCTCATTAAAGCGTTACTACGAGGCTGAATGGCCTGCTCTGTCCCCCTCTTTCTCTTTGAAAGGCGACATATCCCGCTTATCCTCAGGTTCACATTTGTGTTTTGGGTTTCTACTAGAACATGTTTACACACTTTAATGTTCAAAAAACACATTATTTTTCTCATACTTTATGTCTGAAACACTCCGTTTTAGCACCTGTCTCTTTAGAGGAACAGTGTGTAACATTAAGGGGGATCTATTGGCAGAAATGGAAGGGTAAATGGTAAATGGACTTGTAAATTGGACTTATATAGAGCTTTTATAGTCTTCTACATGCCAACATTTACCCATACAAGGTGCCAACCTTCCCATTAGGATCTAATCTAAATGCTCATTCATGATCATGATGGAACAGTCTTCTTGAGCTATTTGGGGTTAAGTATCTTACCCAAGGACACTTCGACATGCGGACCGAGGGAGTTGGGGATCGAACTGCCAATCTTCCGATCAGTGGATGACCGACTCTACCTCTTGAGCCAGAGCCACCTCCTATTAATATCAATTATGGCTGTCAATCGTTTAATCGCGATTAATCGCATGATTGTCCATAGTTAATCACAATTAATCTCAAATTAATCGCACATTTTTTATCTGTTCGAAATGTATCATAACATGGCAAACTGCAGCCCAACAGGCAACAACAGCTGTCAGTGTGTCAGTGTGCTGACTTGACTATGACTTGCCCCAAACTGCATGTGATTATCATAAAGTGGGCATGTCTGTAAAGGGGAGACTCGTGGATACCCATAGAACCCATTTTCATTCACATATCTGGAGGTCAGAGGTCAAGGGACCCCTTGGAAATGGTCTTGCCAGTTTTTCTTCGACAAAATATAGCTTAAATTTGGAGCGTTATTTAGCCTCCTATATGTATGACATGGTTTGGTACCAATGGATTCCTTAGGTTTTCTTGTTCTTTCTAGTTTCATGTGATGCCCGTATCTTCACTCTAGCTTTGAAATTAGTTTGCTACATTCTAAAGATTGCAAGTTGCATTAATGCGTTAAAGAAATTATTGGCATTAAACACCCAAAAGATACCCAAATGTATGAGCACAAGCACTGAAAAAGAGAGTTTTTCATGATATGTCCCCTTTAAGATTCCCTCTGTGTTGCGAGGCCTTCTGATGGGGGGGAACATCCCTGAGATGAGATGAGCCGAGCGTGACCAGACAGGCACGATCAAGAAGTGAAGCAGATACAAACTCATATTCATGACTGAGCATGCACTGGTGTCTCAAAACAAGGCAATAGAGGAAGGTTGTTTTTTATTCTACCATCGAGCTTTTATTTCACTTTTGCTGTGCTGCTCCATAAAGAACTGATGAGAAGATGACTGTAAAAGCACTTTGAATGATTTTATGTGTAACAAAAAAGGTTGTATTTTCTGGTTGGGAATGGATAGCGGCACCATCAAATAATTACTTTTTGATTTACAGCCAAATTATTCTGGCGAAGTGTTTATGAAGTTAATGTCCTTGCCATTTTGAATAGAGCGGCTCCAGAGTGTACTATATCAGAAAATTGTGTAATATACAACAGTGACAGAGGGACATGGCAAAGTGCTGAAAACTTTCCCTCTGCAGAAGAACTTTGAGAGTAAAAGCTAAGTTGTAAACTACAGTTTCAGAGGATGAATGATGAGAGAAGCAACTTAATAGGAAAGACAAACATCTGTAGAGGCGAATCATTTATTTATAGTAGATCCATGTGTGGTGGGGAATGCTCCCCTGGTGCAAGTGAACACAGTATCGTGTAGCGTTGGTGAACGCAGCACCAAGCCTGACTCCTCTCCGAACCAATCCCCTAATTAGGGCCAGTTTATATAAGGAACCTGTTGGCTATGCTCACTCTTTTAGCCGCTTTCCTCTGTCTCTGTCGTGGCTGGTAGTGTTTGGTGTTAGAGGTATGTAGCCTATAGTTAAAGTGTTAACGCTTAACATGCACAAGTCAGCCTTTTTACACTGCATATTAAGTTGACTGCCTTCTGTTCTAGCTTTGATCTGACATGTTTGTTGACCTTTTTGAGTGATCCCATGTGTTAAAGGGCAGGTCCATCTGCCTTAAGTTTTTTTTCAAATGGAAACACCCACTCAGCCATAGCCAAAAGTAAGTTAGCGAAGTAAACTAATCAATAAGGTTTTAAATAATGTGAATGCTAGCACTATCCGAGTCAAAGTTAGCTGTGCTAAGTTTGAAAATAACTGAAAGGGTTAGTTTGGATTTTTTGAAGTGGGGTTGTATGTACACTCCTGCGTCCCTCGAGGTAAATTGTGTTTTTGTGAATGGAGTCTGGTGGCTTTGAAGAGAACGATTTACCTGCTTCAGTTCCCTGTCGGAAAGGGCTGTCTGACAACGAGGTAAAGCGGCTGCAGAAAAACTTATTTTAGCTGTCTTTAAAAAAAATCAGTTTAAGTGTAAACTTTATTTAGAATATTTTATTATTACCTGGTCGTCACCTGGGGAACTGAAGCCGTTATATCGCAGTCTTCAAAACCACCAGACTCCATTGACAAAAATGGTCATTTTATCTTCCAGAACACGGGAGTTTCTGGTCTACCGCTGCCTCGTATCGGTTAGTTTGTGTTGTGTGACTTTCAGATCAGAACTAACGTGGCATCCACAGCAGTACATTGCTTACCTTCTGTGCCAGTATTGCTTCTTCAAACTGTGAGCCATCCGCCGACCGCCATCTAAGGGACTGTAGGTAATACACTGACTTTAAGGATGTAGGCTATATATACTGTGTATGTGGCAGTGTCAGAATGCTATAAAAGCCTTAAATAATAGAATATATAATAATTGACCTGCTTTTTAATGCCACATACCAGAGGTGGTGAGTAGGGTCCAAACATCAAAATATATAATTTCAGTATGCAGCATGGTGAGACCTGTATTGTCAAACCTATTGCATTGTTTATTTGCTTTTGATTCTTGTATTTCCTTTCTTTCAGTGGATGAGAGAGACGTATTTTTGGGAGGCTATAGGCACCCGTGGTGAGGTCCCCTCCCTACACATTATGCATGCAAGTAAAAGCCCTACATGTGTCACGAATGTAGATCGCACCATTTTTGCTGTGAGGAATGCAATGTTGCACTTGAGGTGAGTAAGCGGTAGTACCTCTGGGCCGTCCCACCAGTGTAGTCTGCCTCTCCATCAGTGGCCTCAGCTCAGTTTCCCAAGTTTTGCTTAGTTTATGTTGGACTAGCAGTTTTAGATGCTTAAGGGTTGTCTTACCATTTTAGATTTTGTATGGAGGCCTTTTTAGCTAAAATTATAATGAATAATAAATGCAAAAATAAATAAAAATGTATTCAAAAATAAGTAAATTCAAAAATGTATAAAAATAAATACGTAAATAGATAAATGGGAACACTTAACAGAATAGTAAATGAATAAGGGAATTGATACAAAGATATATAAATAAATAAAGGAGCAAATTAAAACAGAAGTATACATTTATGTCACGTTTTATCAACTAATTAATGGCTGCATTTATTTTTTTATATTTTTAATACATTTATTGACATTTATTTATTTATTTATTGAGTTATTTATTTATTCATTTATTTTTGATTTTGGCAGGTTCCGTCCTCCATATCCGTATGCCTAACTTTAAGCCTTAATATAATTTAAACGGGTGAGATACAGTCGTCATGAACGAAGATATTGGCAAGAGACCAAAACCGTTTTTGTCCCAGTCTGTAAACATGTTTATTTCTGCTGTAAAGTTGGGCCTCAAGTGGCCACTCGCTGCAGTTTTTGGCACCTCTGCTTCATTTCTCAGCACCGGAGGTCTCCGCTTGAATAAAGCACTATTTTTATTCCCTTTTATTGGTTTCAGTAATTTCATTCTGCTCCAGTCCCTGCTTTGATTATTTCAATAAAACATTTGGTCCATTCTGAAAACACGTCTGTCTTGTGTTGGTAACGGGTCTGTGCGCCTTATCAATTTTCAGAACAATATAACAATGGAAAAAAGTACAAATGATCTGACTGAGTGTTGAATACCATCCAAACGGTTGGAGGGAAGTAAGAATAATGCATTCAAGATGCTGCTGATGAAATGAGACAAAAGTTTATTTGCTTCAACAATGCAAGAGGCATTTCTTTTCATAACTTAGCTGACTCTAAAAGTTCACTTTGGATATTTTTTTTAAAATGTATTCGGCCTATTATCAGTTCCAGCATAAACGGCTTACCGCTGGTTTGCACTTGCCCAAAGCAGCAAGGTTTCCTGCTGTCAATCATTAAGTGCAGCTTCAGTGGTTGTATCTATGACAAGCAGATAAACAATTTTCCACCCACAGTTTATTGGAAACTGGGGTGCTTCAGATAAAAAATTAAACTTTAAGGAACTGAAATCTTTAGAGACTCTATCCTTCCAGAAATCCACTGTATTGTCTTCACTTAACAGCCTTTTACAGTCCTGTTTTGTTTGTATTCATAGGCGGTCTCAAGGTTGCGTTGTCTTAGCTGTACACATTCAAATTAGACTTTTATTTCCTTCACATTGTGGCAGAAATCCCCTCTCTTTGCTACATTAATGTTTTGTTATAAAACTGAACGCTTCATCTCACTTGTCCCCCGTTTGTCACAGTATGTTAGTAGAGCTGCCGGACACCTGTTTGATTTGCATTTGTCCTGCGTCCATGATGGAAGGTGCTGTTTTATGTGGTTGTTCTATATGCATTAAAGACACACTGTATTTACATCTGGCCCCATTTACACCTGGTATTGGTTATACCTAAATTGCAGATTCAAAGCCAGATGACGGGCATTACCATCAACAACCCTACAAATATTTGTTTGCAGCTGATTTTTTACACACTTGGCTTTGCCATTTCACTCATGACATTAAAGCAGCAGGAGGCAGAATATGTTTGGCATTATTGGGCAAAAATTCCCAAATAACCTTTCAGCATATTGTGTTCTGAGAGAAAACTAGACTAATGCACCTCCTCATGGCTCTGAGTTCAGGCTTTAAAAAAAATCTAGCCCGTGATGGGAGACTTTGGCCAATCACAGGTCATTTCAGAGAGAGAGAGCGTTTCTATTGGCTGTTCATTAAACGTGGCTGCCAGGTAACAAACTTTCGCATTTTACAGCTAAACAGGACACTAAAATATGTTTCTGAAAACATTTTATGCGAGAAATAGGCATTACAGTAACAGAATATTGATTCATATTTGATCAGCGCTGCCTTGTTTGACCGTTTGATTGGAGTTCGCGAGTGATTGACAGCTACTCAGAGACGGCACGGATCCAGCTCGGCTCTGATTGGTTGTTTGTCTGCGGCCTGTGAAATCAGTCAGGATATAGTGACCGTTTTATAAAAACTTTTTTAAAATCATGTTTGTTCCAACCTGCCTACTCCAGCTTCAAACATGGTGCATTTTATCTCAGATTATCTTTACATTTTCTCTTAACATTTTACAAAATCTGTCATAAGTTTGACGTCCCTTGAAGCAAATTTCTTCTCTTCCTGTGGTATTTTTCTATTGCTCTGAGAAACTCCTCCGTTCACTTCAGTATTCCTCCAGAGTCCACAGTGTAGCTATTTTTGTCTGTGTTGTGTGAGTGGAACACAACCAGTTTTTGACAGCAACTTGCCTTTGAGTCTCGCTCCTCCCCTTCCTGTTATTCTTCCCTTTACTGTACAACTGTCAAGCCATGACAAGCAGCACACTAACCTCACAGGTGGCTAAAGCTCACGACTGCTGTACAGTCTTTGCATGTCCGTATTTATTAGCAGTGAGTGGCCTGGAATGTAGATAGTTTGACTTGGACTACTTGAGAAGTTTGAGCATTCCTATTTGTTTGCTATAGGCTATAAATATCAGGTTTGTATTGTATTCATATCTTATATTTAATCTGCCAAGCTGTAGTTTTTGTATATGTTCCTATTTTGTACATTCTGTGGCAAATAACTTTACGGTAAAATAAGTCTTTGTATTTAAAGGGCGAGTCCGTTATTTTTTTAAAGCTTTATATCAGTCTCTAGCTTCCCAGTGGTGTTCCTTATGTATTCAAATCCGAGCATTCACATTTTGGTCAAAGTACATATATTTTTAGCGTCAAATTATATTTTCTCAAGCCCTTCTAAACTTTTTCCCACGTGCCCTGACGTAGGTATATGCATGATGACGCCGCTACAGTGTATATATAAATCCTTATGGTCAATGTATTGCATACAGTAGCTTAGATGGTGATCGGCATGCTCCCCAGTTTGGAGAAGCAGACAGGAGTACCGGCACGGAAGCTGAGCAATGTACTGCTGTGGACGACACGTTAGTTTGGTTCTGAAAGTCACACAATAACACAAACAAACTAACCGATCGATGCAGCGGTAGACTAGCAACTCCTGTGTTCTGCGAGGTTAATCTTCTGTTTTTGTCAATGGAGTCTGGTGGCTTTGAAGACAGTGATATTACGCCTTCAGTTCCCTGTAGGAAAGGGCTGTCTGATGGCAGGTTAAAGTGGTGGAAATATTCTAAATTAAACGTACACTTACATTTTTTTTGAGGTGGCTAAAATACGATTTTTCTGCTGCTCTAGTCCACAAAAGCTTTACCTCGTCATCAGACAGCCCTTCCCAATGGGGAACTGAAGCAGCTATATCGCTCTCTTCAAAGCCACTAGACTACATTCACAAAAACAGTAACTTTACCTCGCAGAACACGAGAGTATACTTACAACCCCATTTAAAAAAATCCAAACTAACCCTTTCAGTTATTTCCAAACTTAGCACAGCTAACGTTCCATAAAATGTAACGTTATTCGTAACCTTATTGATTAGCTTACTTTGGTAACCTACGTCACCGCTTTTTGCTAACGACTGTGTTGGTGTTTCCATTTGAAAAAAAAACCCCAGAAAAGAACGCAGATGGATTCGCCCTTTAAAACGGCCATGATGAATATTTTTATATGAAGTTCGTAGCTCCACAACTGTTGTGTTTGGGTTCACTGTCACAACTCTCATCCTGTCTTTTTCAGGCACAGCAAGCGGTTGCACTTTACCTTCTCCAGACAGCTTAAACACAAGATAATTAATGTCATTAGTGAAATTTCAAAGGAGTAATTAAATGTTTCCCTCCTCTCTGGGTGCACAGCACATTCTGTGTGTAATATTTCAATGGGGGTAAACTGACGGGAGAAATTCCTTCTTGCAGTGTCTCACTAATGTAATCAGACCCAGGGGAACACTGTCATAAAATATGGTGTTCGACTGGAATGAAACCTGTCCTGCAGTTGTGCTGCTCGTTGAGCCCCACGCCGCTGACAGTCAGGAAGGCAGGACTCAGAGAGAGGAAGTGTGTCTCTCTCAGCTCGTTTGAATAAGGTCACACATTTATTCTAAAAGGGGAAGTGTTGATATTCAAACTGAAAAGTTACTATCCTCGTTGAGCTGACAGTGTTGCATGTTGCATGAGTCCCAAAAGCCTGACTCATCTGTGAGTACAACACCCTTCTTTACTTTCACTGAGGAGGGAAGTCTCTAAATGAAGGGCCATGCACTTTGCCAACAGATCTTTCGTCATTAAAGGGGAACTATACGTCCATTTTCAAAATTCATACGTGTTATTCTTATGGTCTAACACAGTACATATTAGTAAACAACTCTCTCCCAAATCCGAAACTAGAGTGCTAAATCTCAAATTAGTGATGTCATAGGGTATAAAGTGTGGAGCTGCTCCATAGACAATGAATAGGGAAAGATGTTCTAGATGACACTGAGAGCACCCAGGGGAATGTTCTGAGTATATGGGAACAATTTCTGTTTCACAACTGAGAACACAACAATTAGGGCTGTCAATTGATTAGCGATTAATCTCAAATGAATCCCACATTTTCTATCTGTTCAAAATGTATCATAACATGGCAAACTGCAGCCCAACAGGCAACAACAGCTGTCAGTGTGTCAGTGTGCTGACTTGACTATGACTTGCCCCAAACTGCATGTGATTATCATAAAGTGGGCATGTCTGTAAAGGAGAGACTCGTGGGCACCCATAGAACCTACTTTCATCGACATACTATCTTGAGGTCAGAGGTCAAGGGACCCCTTTGAAAAGGGCCATGCCAGTTTTTCCTCGCCAAAGTTTAGCATATGTTTGGAGCGTTATTTAACCTCTTTCACGACAAGCTAGTATGACATGGATGGTACCAATGGATTCCTTAGGTTTTCTTATTTCATAGGATGCCAGTAGACGTCACTCTAGCTTTAAAACTCAGCCCGCTACAACCCAAAAATTGCAAGTTGCGTTAATGCGTTAAAGAAATTAGTGGCGTTAAAACTAACTTGCATTAACGCGTTAACTTTAACAACACTACAATAGAATAAAGCTCATTTGGGTATAAGAAAGAAAGAATAAAACATTCTGTGGGTCTCCCGTTCTTTGTCTATGGAGCAGCTCCAGACTTTATACCCTATGACATCACAAGTCTGAGACTTACTGTACTTCTCTGGTTTCTGGCTTTGAGAGAGAGCCAGATGTTCACAAATATTGATTGAACTTTCCTCGGCCACGGAGATAATATATTAGAATTCTTAATTTAGGTGGTGTTCCCCTTTAAGCCGCCATTACTCTGCTTTGCGCTATACGCTGTAGACTGATGAACGGAAGAGCTGCTAACAGAGAGGAGCCATCTGTCCCTCATTAAATATGATGGAAGGGAGGGGAGAGCCAGGCCAATAGTGGACACAGAGGTCCTCATTCAGACAGACATACTGTACATGCAGAGACATAATCTCCCCTGGGATACCGGATCAAGGATGACTCCCTGTCTGCCATGGCAACTTTGAGCGCGGAAAGACTAATAAGAGTTGCTTCCTTGCTTGGAAGCTTAAATGGTGCATGTTAGAAGTTGTGTCAAAAAGGCCCTGGGCTCTGTCTTACAGGAGTAAGTGTGCGATTTGCATCCTGTTCACCGACTGCAGCTTTAAATGTTTTGGTTCACTCTCGTAGTATAATTTTCAGCCACAGCAGGCAGGTGTTTTCAACGCTCTAAAACTCGCTTTATGCACAAATGTCACATTTTTTCTTGATGTTCAGCACAAAATCAATTTGTATGCATTCCACGTAATTGTGAACCTGGAAGTATAAAGAGTGCTGCGTAAAGAGGATGTTGGGGTGGATGGGTGGGTCAATAAACACTGGACTTTCGCCCAAGAGACAGACGTTCATTTCCTGTGTGAAACCAGAAGTCAACGTTGATTTATTTGTCACGTAACTTCCGTACTTAAGTTGCATGACTTTCAATGTTATTTGAACCCAAACCACGACCTTTTCCTAAACCTAACTAAGTAGCTTTGTTGCCTTAATCTAACCAAGTCAACCTTTTCCTAAACCTAACTAAGAAGTTTTATTTTGAAAAGACTGAAGAAGAAATTGACACGTATCTCACGTGTTGTTGGACATTCTTAGGAAAACGCACAAAAAATACGTTGTTGAAAGTTGTGCTGAGTGTCATGGAAAAAAAAGGGAAAATTTGTGTCACATAGATTACATTTCGGGACTATTTCACAAACTGCCAGAGGTTGTGTTGGGTGGAGCGTTTAGCTGGAATTGGTCCCTATATGAACGCCAATTGAACTTGCTATTATGAATGATACTTAATCAGACAGAGGGAGACGTCAACTTTCTTTTCTGTTGAGAAATGACGCTGTTTTTCACTGAAAGATAAACTGGGTGCAAGGTGTCACATACAAAAGTGACAAAGTGGAGCAAAGCAACCAAAACCCTGCTTATCCACTATCAAGAGATCTGATGTGAAAGTATTGTCAGCAGCTCATTCATTTGGGTCTTACATTATTGCTCTGTGCGTCACCCGGTCCACCGTCTCCCTCCTCCCTCCGCCACGGCGTCTATTTCCCAGGTCACTGATTGGTAACCGGAGCTGTCCGACAGGTAGCGACAGCGGCCTCCGTCGTTGTTGTGCTCCGTCTGTTGTGATGTGGAGAAGAGTGTTCATTGCTAATTTACATAAAAGCCCTTAGGGAGGAATGAACGACCCGGCACTTTATCCTGTTTAATGGCCCAGTCTGTCCTTTGTGATGATCAGAGTGGAGAAATCATTAGAAGAAGCAGGGGGCCCGCACTAGAGCAGAAGGGACTCTCCAGAAACAATTATTGCATGAAGGGTCTGTAATTCAAACCATCACTTCTTTAATTTGTAGTACAATATCTTACCATTTTCATAACTAATATCAGAGGCGTGAGTCCTCTCCCGTTTTGTCTTTGAATGTTCCTGATGCGGAAACAATGACACCCTCCAAAGCACACAGACCCACTTGTGAATGCGATAATCACTGCTCTGTCTGGATATTTATACCGGCAGCTGCGGTGTCGTGTTAAAGCCCAGAGTTGTGAAACCTCTGCACTTGTTGACAGCGTTTCATGCTGGAGTTAATTGGTGTAGATGACCTGTCAAACCAGCAGTCTCTGGCAAACACCGAGGAGATAGACGGAGCCTTCTGAGGTTGATCACCACTGCTATTAATAGGATTAGCAGGCTGGAGACGAGCTTAGAGTGAACCCCCGAATGCAAAATTCAATCCGTCACCTGGACGGGGGAATAGAACCAACATTTATTATTCAGCGTTGTGTTGCCTTTGCCTGAGGACACTTCGACATTTTGTGTTTGTGAAGCGCTGTCTCCAGCCGTCCATTTGTCCTGCTTCTTAATCTCTTCTAATGCTAATTTACCGCTCTATGATATTGACAAGATGATGAGAACCATGTCATACTAGCTTGTCACGAAGGAGGCTGAACAACATTCCAAACAAAATTTTGGCGAGGAAAAACTGGCATGGCACATTTTCACAGGGGTCCCCTTGACCTCTGACCTCAAGATATGTGAATGAAAATGGGTTCTATGGGTACCCACGAGTCTCCCCTTTACAGACATGCCCACTTTATGATAATCACATGCAGTTTGGGGCAACTCATAGTCAAGTGAGCACACTGACACACTGACAGCTGTTGTTGCCTGTTGGGCTGCAGTTTGCCATGTTATGATTTGAGCATATTTTTTATGCTAAATGCAGTACCTGTGAGGGTTTCTGGACAATATTTGTCATTGTTTTGTGTTGTTAATTGAGTTCCAATAGTAAATATATACATACATTTGCATAAAGCATCATATTTGCCCACTCCCATGTTGATAAGAGTATTAAATATTTAACAAATCACCCTTTAAGGTGCATATTGAAAAGATAAAAAATGTCCAATTAAGTCGCTATTAATCGTGATAATGATGGACAATCATGCGATTACTGGCGATTAAACATTTTAATCGATTGACAGCCCATAATGTTAATGTACTTTGTATGAACAAAGTCATTCTCCCATTTGTCATTACCAGGATGAGTTCAAAACTGTTCTTCTTTGTAGCATAAGAAAATGTTGGGCTTCTTACTTCATTGAAGTGTTAATCATTTCTGTAACATCAAGTACTCAGTGAGGGCTTTGACTAAGGTGAGAACATCTCTGGGATGTCCAAAGAAAGGAAGTAAAACATGAGACAAAGTAGTCATCTTCCTTTTTCTCTATAGCTGACTGAAATATTTTCCTCAAATATGTCAAATAAATATCCCCTTTTCTCTCTCTCTCTCTTTAATTCAAATTCATGTAGCATCTCTATTAACTAACCAGTCTTTCAGGGCTGCTTGGCAGTGGTTTCACATGGCACTGGCTTCAGAGACCAGTGATTCGATTGTGGGCTGACCGGATTGTGGGTTGAGCTCCTAGGAACAGAAATTATGACACAGATGTCTGTCCCACCGCTTTAGAACTAAGAAACTAAAATGTTGCCAAAGCATTAAAACATAAACAAGGTCTGCAAAGGTAAAGCTTATTGGGTATAAAATCAGTTTTTTTTAATTGAGCAATTATTAATTTAGTATCTAAAAAGTCAAAATAATTTACCAAAACTCCTTAAACCTGTGATAACTGGGTTTTTTTTTGCCACTTTGGGTCAGCGGAAACAAGTTCTGAACACTGACATAATCATCAGCTTTTTAAGTTGCTATGGCAAACATGTTAGCAAACAGTTGCTTATTTACACATACAACAGTTACGGTGCAACATTACCATTCATTTGGAGAGTTGTTTGTGTCCTCCTGACAAATGTAAGCCCAATATTCACTCTCCTTTTAGCTCTGTTTTTGGTCTCTACCATCTCCTGACGGAAATATCTGGCTCTTTAGCTGCTAAATGCTCCCGTCTGATTTTGTTTGTCTGCTGTTCGCTGCTGAGCAGGCCGTGCAAGTGAGTTTTTAGAGCTTTTTCAATGACGCTTTTAGAGCGACTAAAACAGGTTAGGGGTTAGAAGCAGAAAGTCGCTATAAAGCCAACCCGGTCTGACTCCCAATTCGTTAAATACCGCCAATTGGGCATCGGAAACCGACGTACGGAGGCAACCCTTTAGCAACAGTATGTGACAAACCGGGCTTTCAACTTACACCAATGTAAACCCACCTGCGGCGTTATTTAATGGTCGGAGCGGGTGACGTAGTATTAATAGTCCGTTCAGGGTGTGCGGGAGGGGACGTGGATGGGTCAAACAAACAAAGGACTTTCAGCCAGGAGACCGCTGTTCTTGTCCCGTATGAAACTAAAAGTAACGTTAGTTAGTTATTATGTCAGTCCTGTGAGACATTAGTCAGTGAAGTTAACGTCAACCACAACTGTTTCCTAACCCTACCTAAGTGGTTGTGTTGCCTAAACCGGACTTCCTGTGAAAACGGAAGTTTATTTCAAAAGGACCCTGTGCATGTAACGAGCGTATATTGACACGCCGTCCCTGGTCCGTCCAAAAGTAATGCAAGAGGGTTACTCCATGCGTCGGTCTCCTATGCTGAGGGGCACTGACAAAGTGGCGAGTTGGGAGTGAGAATATGTTGAAGATCCATAAAGCCATAAAGCTTCAGATTCAGATGATAATGTTGTGTACCGTGTTGTTACCAAATATCGATTATAGCCACTTGAACAATGATATCAATACAGAATAAGCAAAACTCCCCATTTTAGCCGATTTTATGGCCGTGCATATGGCACTGGGCTGCACCGGGCTGCCTATTAAACACACATTATGAGTGACTCTGGTAATTGCTTCATATGCAGCGTTTGATTCCATTACAGACAGACTGATTGACAGGGTGACCCCCGTCACTGCACTGTGACTCATCCTGCCTCAAAATGATTGAGTAGCGAACCGTGTGCCTGGATGTGGCATTGATGGCGATGTGTATGTGTGTGTGTGTGTGTGTGTGTGTGTGTGTGTGTGTGTGTGTGTGTGTGTGTGTGTGTGTGGTAGCCAATTGAAGTGTTGGCTTTGGGGAGAATGGAAAATGAAAAGTGACAAGTGTAGAAAGTGGGCTGTCAAAGGTCGTGCAGTTTAATCACATCACACACAAATATCAACATTAATCAAGAGCAATGGAACAGCTCTGATTAATTCAAATGGTTTCTTTGAGCAACGTTGGAGGGAGAAGGAATGACAGGTTCACCTAAACCACCTGAACAGCTTTTTAAATCACTGATGTTAATATACAATTTGAGTTGAATGTTCTGTAACAGGCAACAACAGCTGTCAGTGATTATCATAAAGTGGGCATGTCTGTAAAGGGGAGACTCGTGGGTACCCATAGAACCCATTTTCATTCACATATCTTGAGGTCAGAGGTCAAGAGACCCCTTTAAAAATGGACATGCCAGTTTTTCCTTGCCAAAATTTAGCATAAGTTTGGAGCGTTATTTAGCCTCCTTCACGACTAGCTAGTATGACATGGCTGGTACCAATGGATTCCTTAGGTTTATTCTAGTTTCATAGGATGCCAGTAGACGTCACTCTAGCTTTAAAATGTAGCCCGCTACAACCCAAAAATTGAAAGTTGCATTAATGCGTTTTCTAGTTTAATTTAAAGACAGTATCTTCACACGAATTTGCGTTAATACGTTATTATCGTGTTAAATTTGACAGCCCTAATAATAATAATAATAAATAATACATTTTATACATGGCACTTTTCAAAACAAATGTTACAAAGTGCTTCACAAGGCAATAAAAGATTTGAAAGCACCTCAAGATGGAGCCTTAAGCTCACCGACTGGCACCCTTAACGATGGAAAGCTGACACCCACAAAAGAAAATGGAAAAATTTAAAGTACTGTAGCTCCGTATTTTCAGAGAAAAACACTCTCCCTGCTACTGATTTTTCTCTTTTCACGCCGCTGCATGTAATGAGGCAACTTTCCTTGTAAATTATGTCCAATTAAAGTTGTTAAATCACATGAAAAGGGAAAATCGTTGCTTCTGTATGACATTAAAATAATGAACTCATAAACTCTCTCTACTGCTGGCTTCTGCAGCACACTGACGGTCACAAGGTCAGATTTTGGGAAACGTGTTTGATTTCTTTACGGCACAAAATGGGAAATGGGTGATATTTCTCCAGCTCTGCCTGCCAGGGCAAATAGCACAAAGAATGAAGGTGAATCTTATCTATTTCTTATTACATCTTGAATAAGGAAAATTATACAGATAGTATAATGCTCATTCTCTCTGATGCTTAAAAAAGATACCTCTTTAATACTGAATATCGAAGGCGCACAATGCTATTTCAAGCATCACTCTAGAAATGTATTTAAAATATTGAGTTGGTATTAAGACAGCAGACTGTTCCCCCCCTGACATAAACCATTTCCCTTCCCTTCCCGGGGCTGACAGGCTGCGTGGCATCCTGCTGTGCCAGACTGTGAAATGATGTGTAGAGCCCCCGAACGAGGGACGAGGGGAAAAGAGGGGAGAGGTTTTATCACCGACCAGGCGGCTGGGCGGGGTTGACTTGCCACTTGGGCTGCTTGTCAGGTACAGCTGCTCCCAGACTGTTTTTGTTTTTTTGTTGACTCGCGTCTCCTTGATTCAAAGTCAATGGCAGCAGCAGCTGTTTGTCCCCAACACTCCAGTCTTTTGTTCAGGCAGCAGAGAGATTCCAAATGTACAGGGCCGGCTTAATGCGTAGGCCATATAGGCGGTCGCCCAGGGCGCCACCTTCGGGGGGGTGCTGGTCACCCTCGAAACAATTTGCAAATTTGTTTTAACGTCACTAATTTCTTTAACACATTAACGCAAGCAATCTTTCGGAGGTTTCATCGGGCTCAGTTTTAGCTATAGTGAAGTTACGCTAAATTTCGTGAGGGAAAAGTGGCATGGCCATTTTCAAAGGGGTCCCTTGACCTCTGACCTCAAGATATGTGAATGAAAATGTTGTTCTATGGGTACCCCCGAGTTTCCGCTTTACAGACATGCCCACTTTATGATAATCACATGGCAGTTTTGGGGCAAGTCATAGTCAAGTCAGCACACTGAAACACTGACAGCTGTTGTTGCGTGTTGGGCTGCAGTTTGCCATGTTATGATTTGAGCATATTTTTTATGCTAAATGCAGTACCTGTGAGGGTTTCTGGACAATATCTGTCATTGTTTTGTGTTAATTGATTTCCAATAATAAATATATATGTACATTTGCATAAAGCAAGCATATTTTCCCACTCCCATGTTGATAAGAGTATTAAATACTTGACAAATCTCCCTTTAAGGTACATTTTGAACAGACAAAAAAATGTGTGATTCATTGTGATTAAATATTTGAATTGATTGACAGCCCTGTTATTTACATTATAAAAAATACAGTTGTTTATGGAAATAATTTTTTTTTTTTTTTTCTTAAAACCATTATGATGTCTGATTTGTTTTGCGTTTTTTGGGGCTAGGGTTCTGGGGGCTCCAATACAAATTTCACCAGAAGCACCAAAAGGGCTAGAGCCGGCCCTGCAAACGCACCAAGCTCTTAGGAAAGGATGGCTGTTTGTCATAGTCAAAATAATCTTGTTTTCATATCTAATGTAATTCAGGTCCAGGCACATGAGAATGTCATGTCTTGCCTTCTTGCCTTAGATGGAGTTACAGTAGGTTTGTGATGCGTCACGGGGAAGGTGGAGGATAATATCTTTTTTTTTGAATGCTTGAGAGGCCACGGCTCATTTCCCTCATGCAAATGAAAGCTGCAGGCAAATGCTATTGGAAGGCTGACAGTGCTGTGTGGAAAATGTTGTGTGACTGGCGCTGAGGCTAGCACAGTCCCCCAGTGTGTACCACTGAAGGGAAAGAGGGAACGAGCCATAGAGGGGGGTCGGGGTGGGGATTTCCTTTTCATGAGAGCTTTGGCATCTGAGGGGGTTCTCTCGAAACTGATGTCACCGCCGTTGCAGAGGCTTTAGCTCACGCAGATGGACGCTCACACACACGATTAAAGAGAGCTTCAAACCATAAATCGATACAGATGATGACTAATGACAAGCTCACTGACTGTGAGTGGGCAGCGAGGACGGAGGATCAGTGGAACCTGTGGTTTGTAGCCCGAGCGTCTGCTGCTGGGGGATAGCTGTAGTGAGGTCTGACTTTTAAAATAGAAAAATCTTTGGATGTGAATATTGACGCAGCAGAGGCAAAGACGGAGAAGACAGCGCATCCAAAAGCAAGTGAGAGGGCACTTGTAGGCACTTAGCATCCAAGAACTTCATGTAGCCAGCTACCATCCTCCAGACAGCAGTTCTGGAAGTTACGTAAGCTCCAGATATAAATACACTTTTTTTTTTTTTAACTGTGAGAGAAGAGGCCAGCTGTGAACGAGGACAGAATTGGAGCACCTTGTTCCTTTTATATTTTCTGCCCAACGAGGTCCCAGTCCGGTGCCTGTGGTTTCCAACAGTAGACCCATTTCAGCGTGTGCGTACTGTGGGGAGATTGTGCTGCAGTAACCTTACACTCAGGATAAAGTGATGGAAGGGAAATCTGGAACGCTGGCTTCCATACTTGCATTTAGTTCATCCCAAGTCAAGGATGACTGGGTAAATTCATTAAACTTCTACCACTTAGACTGCTGATTTTCCCCCCTAAAGGCCAATTCTGCACAGGGCTCCACACTCATGAAGCGTTTTAAACAGCGGTGCAGCTTTAATAAACAATCCAAGTTTATAATAGATTGAGGCAGGCTTTGGGAGCCATCATGTTACAAGGTTAAAGTGCAGTCCTATGAGCAAAACTGGATATCAGATGGAGGGAGTTTGATTTGATCATACGCTCAGAGGGCGGGACCACAAATGGGTGATGGTTTTATTGGTTGGAAGTTTAAAACCACCCCCTACAGCCTCTCCTACCCACTTCCGCTCCGTTTGTTCGCCATATTAAGTGCCATCCCAAACCAGTCAGCGGGGAGTGGAAGTGGGTTATAAAACCCTCCAACAGTGAGCATTGATGCCGACTTAACCAGCTGCCCTTACTGACGACGCTTTGTTTTCGTCATGGAACATGCTCCAATGTCAGTCTCATGCGACTACTGGTATAAACATTTACTCATAAACTGCTGAAACTAAGATGGATGTTTAATTTATTCTTGTATTGTATATTGTTTTACATATGTATATATAATTTTATTTATTTATTTATTTATTTTTTTACCCCTATCTGCAGATATAATCCTATAATTTATTATATTGGCAACTCTGCAATACTGACTTAACTGTACAATAATTTAGTGCAATAATTCAGCTGTGCAATAATCTAGTTTACTCTGGCATTGACACTGCATTTATTTATACGGTACATTTAAACTAATATTCATATTTATTTATACTATTCTTGCATTTTTACACACTTAATGATAGATCCTATTTTCAGCATTATTATTAGCACTGCTGTTATACATATTTCTTATTTATATTTTTTTATGATGTTTATATTTCGAGAGAGGGAAGTTTGTCCCGAAGTGGCAGCTGTATTTATACGCTCCACCTTAAAGAAGGGTGCTTCATTGAGCTGTGAGTGTGACTACGAACACAGTTCACTCCGTCATGGAGTGGGAGGGTGTATTGGAATTGGGCCCTACTGTTCATCTCGCATGAGGTCACATTTACTGTTGACCAGGAAGTGACAGTTTTCCAGGAAGTTCATGTCCCAATGGGGTATTAGTAAATGATATGCAAAATAATGTGTTTGTGTTCACTGAAGGTAAACTTACACTTGTTTCTGATGCTATATGAGCCACAAATTTTGCAAGAATATGAGCAGAATGTGGTGCTTAAAGGGACAGTTCGGGCGTTTCTCAGTGGGGTTGTATGAGGTACTTATCCATAGTCAGTGTATTACAGTAGATGACAGTCGGCATGCCCCCGGTTTGGAGAAACAGACAGGAGCACCGGCATCATAGCAAAGCAATGTACTGCTATGGACGGTGCCGGCAACAAAACTTATTTTAGTCACCCAAGAGAAAGGCTCACTTTAAAAAAAATGATATCCGTTTAAGTGTACGCTATATTTAGAATATTTTCTCTGCTTTATCTTTCCGTCAGACAGCCCATTGCTTCTCCTTTCCGATGGGGAACTGAACTGAAATTGAAACTCATCTATGTTCTCGTCAAAGCTAGCAGGCTCAGGTGACAAAAGCAGTAGTTATAGATACGTTTCACTTTCAGTTCAGTTCACTGTTGGAAAATATTCTAAATATAGCGTTCACTTAAACGGATCTAATTTGTTTATGTGAGCCTTTCTTTTAGGTGGCTAAAATACGTCTTGCTGCTGCCGTCCACAGCACTGTATTGCTTTGTAACGGGGTCGGTGCTCCTCTCTGTTTCTCGATGCTGGGGGCGCCGACTGTCATCTACTGTAAGTAATACGTCTACTATGGATAAGTATCTCATACAACTTCAAAACACCCAAACTATCCCTTTGAAGTCACAAGGAAAGAGCATATTGGTATGTTACTGCTGTACTTCTGGTTGAAACAGGTTTGTTGGAATGGGCCAAAGTGGAAAACAAGGAAGGTGAATTTGTGCAGAAAAGATCTGTCACAAACTCTGGATTCATAAAAAAATAATAATTTCTGTCACCACAATGCAATCATGACATTTCAGGGGAAGGAAAATTTATTGGAGGGTTAAAATGTCAAATAACTTAGTATATTTCCAGTGGTGTCATTTTGAAAGTTATTAAATTTTTTTATTGACTGACGGAAGGAGAGGAGGGAGGATTGTTCAACTGACTGTGATGACTCTGACGATGATCACAGGAGCACTACTGGTGTTACATAGACCCCATGATGGTCCTGAAAGGCAAAAGAAGCCATATTCCTGGAACTCAATGCTCATAAATAAATAGCATTGAATAAATAAAATACACCAACGTATTGGCACACTTGCCAAAATGTTTTGTTTTTAAACCACTGTTGATTTTTAATCCATAACTCACCCATTTATGAAGGTATTTTTTTATGCCATGGACGGAGGCGTTATGTTTTCGGGTTGTCCATCCATCCCATTCTTTAGAACACAATAACTCACTAAGGCCTATAGGGAGTTTGGCACAATTTGGACTCAAGGGCGAACTGATTTGATTTTGGAGGTCAAAGGTCAAGGTCACTGTGACCATAACTCAATAATTCATATGCTGATTATTGCAATTTCACACAAAGGTCTAATAGGATAAAAAGGTGACATGTTGTACACTAAACTGCAACTTGTCCGGTTAGAGGAAATTTCAACCGTGACGCGGTAATTCTAGTTTCTTTTTAAAATAACATATTTCAAGTGGTGGGAAATAATTAATTTACTTAAATACTATACTTAAGTAGAATTTGTATTGAAAGATAGAGGGAGAAAAGAAGTTTGATTTGATTTAATTGAGTATTTCCTCTTCATGCTTCTTTATATTTCTACTCCACTACATTTCAGAGGGTAATATTTGACTTTATACTGAAATTGAATTAGTTTTTATTGAAATGTATTGAACATTTTCTGGTATAAATCCTCCATGCCAGACTCTCCAACTACAACAACAATACTACAACATAATACCACAATATGCTTGATTGAAATAAGAATAATTTCACAAATAGTCACAAGTCAGCTTTATAATTATGCCAAATATCCTGTGTTGACCAGAATTCATCCAATCTGTTTGTTTCTGAACTGAAGGAGCCTCCACTACATCCTCTGGAAGCTCGCTCCAGGCTTTTACAGCACGAAGGGTGAAGATGTTTTTCTTTCTCTTTTCAGCGAAACACTTTTAAGGAGTTCCCTCTTAAATTATACAAGTGGATGACAGGCTCGGCTGGGATATCATATATTCTGCATGTGCTCCGCTATGTTTATCTGACAGCTGGAGTTACATTCTAGATTAAGAATTTATATAAAAGGATATATGATAAGCTTATAAAACACAAGTCAAAATCCCTTAAAAAGCAGTGTCTAGTTACTGCTGATACTACTACTACTACTTAGGCATTGATGCATTAATATTAATAATAAAATATGTAATGTAGCCTATCAGTTACAGATGCCATTTTTCTGCAGACCGAATCCTTTTACTTTTGATACTTTAATAAATCTGATTGGGGAAAGTGAAGAAGCTGAGGATGCCCTTGAGCAAGGCCCTTAACTCCAACTGCTCCGGTGGAGCTGTTCAGAGGCTCTGGCTGTGGTTGTACTGGGCAGCTTCCAGGTGTGAATGTGCGAATATGATCAGGGCGTTCCTGCAAAAGAGGTTTCCTTTCAGTGAAACTTCCCTGAATGAATAAAGATTTAAAAAAAGGTTGCAAGAAAATAATAACTGTACAATATTTGTATTTTATGTTACACACATAACTGCATGTGAATGTACCTGTAATTCCTATAGTTAACAATTACTTCCTGGGTGCTGATATGGGGAATGTGGTGGAAAGTCATGTTTTATTTCCATTTTGACCGCCCTCTCACTGGACACTCTGCGTTGGCGAGCATCCTCTGAAGCAGCAGTGTTCGACCTTGGTCATTTGGACTCGGAGGCTGTTTCTCAATACTAGGACAGCCAAGGATGGACTTGAGAAGGATGTTCACGCCAAGTCTCCTTGAGAGAACAATCTGGCAAGACTGCAAGGACGGAGAACACAGCTGTCAGAGTTTGAGCCGTTCTGTTTGGCTGCTATTGTGCAGTTCTGAATGTCCAGCTCATTGGACAACATCATCGCCATCACGTCTGATCAGGTTCACATTTATTTAGTTGTTTTACATTGTATATTCTACTGCACTCATTTTATGTATGTTTTATATTTTAATTCTATTTTTCCTGTTTGTAAAAGTACTTGTAAATAAATACAATAAAACCATAATCAAAACTTGAGTTCTTAAATATTATTAGTGAAGCCTCTGATCTGTAAGAAGAAGAAGCATGGAATAAAGAATAAAAACATACTGATGAAGCGATTAGTTCAAGCTGCTCACCTCTCTCCTCTGTTGAGCACCAGATTGGACAATGTATTAAAGCATTTAGTGATGTGCACATAAATTCCAAAATACATATATTATAGTGATTACAGGCCATCTTCAAGAAGATTATTTCTCTGCTGACTCTACAACAAACCACAAATTACAAGCCAGTTGTGAAGACAACTTCACTGTGGAAACATAGCCTGGAGGGCAGATCTGCTATCTGTAAGCTTAAAATGAGTCAGTTATTATTCTGTGTGACTTGCATTAAACTACAGTATAGTCTGAGAGCAAAACTAAAACTGACATAATTGACTAGATTAACCTAATCTTTGTGCAACTGTCCCCGGGGCTGCTTTTGAGACTGACACTGTATATGCAAAACCACTGTTTTGAACCGGCAGTAGGCAGAATATTTTTGGCATCGTTGCCATAATAACCTTTCAGCATATTATAATTCAAGTGTTCTGAGAGAAAACTAGACTTCTGCACCTCCTCATGGCTCTGTTTTCAGGCTTTAGAAAATCTAGCCTGTGACGGGAGACTTTGGCCAATCACAGGTCATTTCAGAGAGCAAGCGTTCATATTGGCTTGCGAACTCCGATCAAACGGTCAAACTAAGCAGCGCTGATCAAATATGAATCAATATTCTGTTACTGTAATGTCTATATCTCGCCTCAAATGTTATCAGAACAATTTTGTAGTGTACTGTTTAGCTGTAAAATGAGAAAGTTTGCTCCGGCTTGTGGGCGGTATTTCCTAAACTGATCTCAAGACGGCGGCCGGGTCACAAACTTTCTCATTTTACAGCTAAACAGTACACTACAAGATGTATGAAAATATTGTATGCAAGAAATAGGCATTACAGTAACAGAATATTGATCCATATTTGATCAGCGCTGCCTAGTTTGACCGCTTGATCGGAGTTCACGAGTTCACTGCCTCTCTTGAATGAACAGCCAATAGGAATGCTCTCTCTCTGAAATGATGATTGGCCAAAGTCTCCCGTCACGGGCTAGATGTTCTAAAGCCTGAAAACAGAGCCATGAGGAGGAGCAGAAGTCTCTCAGAACACTTGAATTACAATATGCTGAAAGGTTATTAACCCTCCTGTTACCTTCAAATTTACTAACATCTTTTATCCTTGGGGTCAATTTGACCCCAGCAATTTAAACCTCCAGAAAATGATTATAATTAAAATTGTTACCCAAGTTTATGTGTCAGGTACTTTATGTTTGTTTGTTGACTACCTAAATAGCCCTTTAAATAAAATCAGTATCTTCACGGGAACCATATTTTGCCGCCCCCAAAGCGTGGGGAAATATCAAAGTTCTCGATTGATGTTTCCCCTCCCCCATGTCGTGTGAACTATCAGTGGTTCTCGCACTACTACAGTTATGGTTATGTTAGGTTAGGGCCCTAAAGCTTTTTGAAGATTATAAAGTTGTGTGGTATATTTTCAAGTCTTGCACAAGACAGCGAGGCCCCTAATGGTAAACATATGTGTAAGAAGCATACGTGGAGACAGACATGGTCATACGCTAAGACCAGGGGCTGAAAGATAAACATGTAGGATAACGGAGACATACATGATCATACGCTCAGCTCAGATGTTGCATGACATGAACCCGATATAAGGAGGCGCGAGAGCCCCGAAGTGGAGGACTTTCAGATTTGACTTGAGACCTCCGGACGCTCTAGACGTCCGTTATGACATTTGTTGCTTGTTTGTAATAAACTCTGTTATACCAGCAAGAACAGTGTCCGCGGAGCATCCTTCCTCATCACTTCAACAGCACTGTCGCAGGAAAGATACGACAGTTGCATGTTATAGTGACCTCAATATCATCCAAAACAAATGTGTGTAAAATGTTGATATTTCTTATATGTTTTATGCAGCTAAAACAGCCTGGGGTCAAATTGACCCCAAAGAACACCGATGCGTACAGCATGTGTACAGGACATTGAAAACATATCATCATTTTAATTTTATGTTTACCCAGTTGTTCCCATTAAATTAGGAAAAGTCATTAAATATGAAGCAAAAAAAATGATGTCAATCGTTTATTTAGAGACGTTAAACATTGAATGGGGTCAAATTGACCCCAAAGATAATATGAGGGTTAAGGAATTCTTTGCCCAATTATGCCCAAAACATTCTGCCTACTGCTGCTTTAATGGTGTCCTTGAGCAAGGCATTGTGTGCCCTTCAGCTCCAGGGGCGCTGATGCGCACTAGAGTTGAAGTCTATACAAGCAGAGAGAGAGATAATAAGTCCCCCTATGTAAGGTGCAATAAAATGACGTCACGTGACAGCATTACCTACACAACAAGTGTAACAAACACGAGCAGCGCGAGCTGAGCTGCTGCTGCTGCTGCATGCATCCTGTTGTAAAGAAGGCAGCTGGTTTGAAGTGGTCGCAGCGAGGCTCAGGTGCAGCGCAGCCAATAGGAGCGCAGGAGGGCAGTGCTCAGCGCGCGAGGAGGCGGTGCACTCCGGCACGCACACAACACACAGCAGACAGCACACCTTCAGATGGAGATGAAGTAGCAGCAGCAGCAGCAGCAGCAGACGACCGGCAGAGCGACGACAGCGTCTCTACCGAGGATCTTTTCTTCAGGGTGGACAGGTGACGGAGCAGACAGACAGACAGACACCTCACCGTGCATCGGTGGACATTACTGCTGTTTCACCCTCCGACTGACTCAATACATGTTGCTCAACTACATGCATCTCGATCTGATCATCTAGAACCAGCTCCAGTCCGCCAACATGGAGAATGCGCACACTAAATCTGCGACTGAAGTTTTAGAGAACTTCGGCGTGAACGAGAACACTGGTCTGACTCTGGAGCAGGTCAAAACCAACGTGGAGAAATATGGACCCAACGGTGAGTTAGTTCATTTAAATATATATATATGTGTGTTTCATCTTTCAGCTCATAGCTGGTGCGTTTTTACAGCCTACATATCAGCATTCAATTGCCAGGAAACCCATCTGCTGCAGTTATTTGTTGCGCGTAAAAATATAATACAATCTATTTCCCGGTGTGCGCACAGTGGAAATCATTGATGCACACATGCATGTGTTGAAGCCATTCACTGCACATCACACCAGTTAAAGTTGTCACATAGATACACATCTGCAAGGGGGAAACATCAGCACAAATAAAGTCATTCAATTAGAAATCAATTAATTCATGTTTTCATTCAGCTCGTCCTCAGAGGTCACCTCATGCAATATTTTGTTTGAAACTATATAAGTGGAATAAAGACAGTTTTATTCTGGTAGGAAAACAGACCTGCATCCCCCCCCCCTCCCTCTGACTAAGTATATTCTGTGACATACATCTCTGGCTGTCATGCATGCAGAGATCAGGAAGTGCAGAGCAGTCTGGCTCAGGCTGCTGGAGTGGAAGGAGGATGAGGCGGTGAAGATATAACGAAACAGAGAATCTTGTACAACCTGTTTTCACTTTCAACAGTTGTTCCCTCCACATGGCAGATACTTTCCAGCTCCAGTTACAAGATAACAGAGGGGAAGTAGATGCATAAGGGTGGTAAAAAAAATCACAAAGAAATAACCTCTGTTGTCAAAATAGTATCGTATATGGTATAAAGTAAAGTTACTGTTCATCAGGTGTGTTTCAGGTGAAAATATACAACTCAGTCTCATGGCAGTTTGTGAAATAGTCACCAATGTTCATGCAACACGTCACGCACGTGTCAATTTCCGCCCCAGTTTTTTTCAAAATAAAAGTACTTAGTAAGGTTTAGGAATAGATTGACTTGGTTAGGCTATGGCAACAAACTACTTGTATAGGTTTAGGAAAAGATCGCAGTTTGGGTTAAAATAACTCCAGAAGAGCTGGAACTTAGGTACAGAAGTTATGTGACAAAAACGACTTTATTGGCTTTAGGAAAAGATCGTGGTTTGGGTTAAAATAACACCGGAAGTGGCGTAACTTTAGTAAGGAAGTTAGGTGACAAATAAATGAACTCTGACTTTTGGTTTCACACGAGACACAAACATCGGTCTCCTGCGTTTTTTGACTAACCCCTCCACCCCGACCTCCTCCCTACGCGGCGTTCGCTGCTCTCTATAGTTCCTGGTTCACAATTACATGGATTACATACAAATTGCTTTCATGCTGACCATCACAAAAACATTTTTTTAAATTGGTGAAGCCTTCATCATCATTTCTCTGCTGGTGCTCTCTGAGTATTTTGGAGCTGGTCTCAGACCACCTGACATCACCACACCTTTCCCCTCCCGGCCTGTCATTTGCATGTGTGGCCAAGCTGTGGAGCAGAGCGGCACATTGTGCCAGTCAAACAGTAGCCCTTTTGTTGCAGCCAGTCACTCTACCCAGGGGCCTGTGATGACTTCATGGAAAAAGAGCAACGTCTTGCCACAGATAACATCTCTTTCGCTTTTAGCTGTGAACTTCCTGCCTTGTGTGAGAGCGCATTACAGATTGCATGCTTGAGGGAGGGAATGCCCTTTTTTTTTTAGCCTTTTGGGGCTTTCTCTACAGGGCTTATCCACTCTAGCTGCTCCTCCAACGAGCCCAAAAAAGGAGGGAAGAAACTGCATTAAATTGGGTCTGTTTACTATTTTAGCACATGTCATGGCAGAGTGATGCACGGCTGCTAAACGGCTCCTTCCCCTCTGCTCGCAGACCGCAGACCTTGTGTTTTGTTCCAGGGAGCGTCCGTTCGCGGGTGGTATGCTTACCTCTCTCCCGCTGGCATGCATGAACAATGTCTCACTCTGAGGCATAGTTAGCAGGATGTCATTACCAGCAGGATCATTAACCTAAATCAACATGTCCACAAACAAGATCTCAACTGTGCGTCACATTAAGTCAGTGTACGTCTCAGTTTGGGCATGATAAGGCAAATAAAGGGCATGATGTGCCGTGATTTCACACATCATCGCGCTGCTCTGAGACATGCAGATCCGCGGGGCCGGAGAGGTTTAACACGCTCAATCGGCCTCCGGATATCTGGGATGGATGAGGGGGTTTAAGCCACTGCTGGTTTCTAGAAACATCTGAGACGTGTCTGTTAACCGTTGGCTGCCCTCCCTCAACCCCACAATTAAAACATGATGAGCGTGTCTCGCCTCATTGCTTCTATAGATAACTTGGAAGTTGAAAACGCGGTGGTGAGGTCAGATGTTTGGGCCTGGTTCTTAATATACATGTATACATCATCCATTCAAACGTAAAGCTGAGCTGTCTCATTCAATTCTCTTTAACCCTTAACACTGCTATTCTGTCTTTCAGAGCTTGTAGCTCAGTTTTTAAATGTCATGGCATGGCGAATTCCACAGGGGACTTTTGACCTCTGACCTCAAGATATGTTATTGAAAAAGTGTTCTATGGGTACCCACGAGTCTCCCCTTTACAGACATGCCCACTTTATGATAATCACATGCAGTTTGGGGCAAAAATTTGTTATTTTCGCCTATTCTAAAATGTTGTATTTGAAGATTTCTGCATACTGGGGTCCCAAAATAGTCTTAGAATAACATGAATTGGGTATCACTGTAAAGCTGAGACTCTTGTGGATCCAATGAGCCCAACTGTATTCATGTGTGATGATGTTAGTCCCCATAGTAGCCATTTCATTGTAGTGAGACCATTTTTTGAAATTTGACCTCACTGTATAAAATGACCTGTGGTGACCTCTAGGATAATCACAGCCTCGTGGAACTTTACAGCCACAAACTAGAGACCTAGAGCATTCAGAGGATGGATGGCTTTCCTAGGTAGATTGACAATAAGGGGTTTTATGAGCAGTTTCCAAAACAGAAGTGCTCGCCATCCAATCGCAAAAATCTCCAATGTCAAAAGTTTTTGATACCAAATCACAGCATGGCTGTTTCTATGGTGTTCCTCAAGGTCTTGGTGTCTTAATGTGGTATTTTGGAGGAATTATTGATCATTTTCATCAAATCTCAAGTGGTAAAAAATTGTTAAAATTAGCACCAAATCTGAGTAACAAATGGTATCAACCCAAAAATTGCTTCAACAACTTATGAGACATAATAGAGCATGGGAATGACAATCATATACTTCTATCATAATATTCTAAGCTCTTATACACTTTCTCTATTTATTTATTTTAATTAATTTATTAATTAATTATTTTTTTTATTTCTGATTGATGGCTAGAACAACTTGACAGACAGTGCTGAGCTGCATCTCAAATGAATCTTCATGTTCCCAGCTTTTAGATGATGTACACCACTTCTATGTGACATCTACTTTTGACTTGAGGGTAGAACGTATAGGGGTTATGAATGGCTAAAGCTCCAGCACTCTTGTCTCAGATTATTTGACCTGGTTCTGTATGGTATAGATTCTTGCATTTTGTGATTCTTATAGTTGCAGGAGAGCACATAACATGTTTGCCTTTCAATGCCACACTGTAAGTAAAGACAGGTGAGCGCCGTTTAGGCTTTGTGTCGGCAGCTTTCATGTGCTGCGACTTTAAAAACCCCACTGAGCAGCGTCAGAGTTTCTGATCCCTCTCTGAGATGTTGGAAAATTAGCTTAGCCGCCACATCTGGACAGTCTTTTCTACAAAGCGGTCTGCGCTGCAGAGAAGAGGAGGCGGCTGACCTTTTATTCACACCTTTCGTTTCTGGTCCACTAGCAGCTGAACGTCATTCACTCACACACACACACACACCCTACAGACATTACTAATTTACTGTTGAGAACTACAAGCACCTCAATTTACAAGACCGTTTATCACTTTGATTGTAAAATAGTTGGTTCTGATGTAGTGGAGGAAGTCCCAGGCTTCTGTCTGTGTGTGTGTGTATGTGTTGTGTGTGTGTGTTGTGTGTTTGTGTGTGTGTGTGTGGGTGTGTGTGGGTGTGTGTGTGTGGGTGCTCCAAGAATGTTTGTGCTGTTCCAGCTTGCGCTGTTCGATGATTGTGTCCCGTGCACTCGCAACCCCAATTTCAAAGGCGCAGTCCCTTCACTGTCAGAAAGGACATATTGTCCTACTGAGCAATCAATGTTTTTTGGAGGAGGAGTTGACTTTCAGGCCGACGAACAGGTGAGGGAGTGTCCGGGGAAGAAGGGCTTTTTCACAGGAGGGCGTTCTTTATTTATTGATTTCAGAGACTTATCTGCTTTATGTTCTCACAAATGACACAGTCAAAGCTTATTCCGACTTTAAAATATTAAAGGATAGTTAATAATTAAGAGGCATTATTAATCAAAGCATGTTAAATAAATCACTTTTATTTAACCCACTTGTGCCCGCAACTTCCATTTTTTAATTTCCTTCAGTGGAAGTGTTCTCTGGGCTTGACTAAGCATAAAGACATTTTCAAAACTGGTCAAACCGTTTGACTGAAGAGTGAGTTTCACTTATCTTTTTTACTTTTTAGCAATAGACTCCACTATATTTTAGGAAAAAACAGTAGTCCAATATGCCCAAATACTAAATATAGAATGATAAGGAAATGGCTGTATCTCAGACACTACAAGGAGTTTGGTATCTATGAACTCATAACAAGTTGAATATCAAAGATATACACACACACATGCAGTGTAAAACATATTTCATATGGAAAACATTTAATAAACACAATGTTAGCATCTTTCCTCATTTTTCAAATATCCTGACTTTGACTATTAATTAGGGCTGTTAATCGATTAAGATAGTTAATTGCGATTAATTGCAAATTAGTCGTACATTCTTTATCTGTTCAAAATGCAGAAAGTATTTAATGCTCTTATCAACATGGGAGTGGGTAAATATGCTGCTTCATGCAAATGTATGTATATATTTATTATTGGAAATCAATTAACAACACAAAACAATGACAAATATTGTACAGAAACCCTCACAGGTACTGCATTTAGCGTAAATAATATGCTCAAATCATGACATGGCAAACTGCAGCCCAACAGCTGTCAGTGTGTCAGTGTGCTGACTTGACTATGATTTCCCCCCAAAACTGCATGTGATTATCATAAAGTGGGCATGTCTGTAAAGGGGAGACTCGTGGGTACCCATAGAACCCATTTAGATTCACATATCTTGAGGTCAGGGGTCAAGGCACCCCTTTGAAGTTGGACCATGAAATTTTTTCCTCAACAAAATCTAGTGACGAGTTTGGAGCATTATTTCACCTCCTTCAAAACAAGTGAAACTAGTATGACATGGTTTGTACCAATGGGTTCCTTAGGTTTTCTAGTTTCTAGGTATGATGCCAGTATCTTCACTCCAGCTTTAAAACTGAGCCCGCTACAACCTAAAAATCGCAAGTTGCATTAATGTGTTAAAGAAATTAGTGGCGTTAAAATTAATTTGCTTTCACACGCTATTATCGCTTTAACTTTGACAGCCCTACTATTAAGAAAAGTGTTATTTTTCATGTAATAGTTGTACTGTTAGATACTCGCCCAAAGGATGTCTACACCAAATTTCAAGACTTTTGACCAATCGGAATAAATGTTGTGGCATTTTTCTTCATCATACTAAAAATAGTCTTGGGACACAAATGGGTGAAGAGCCTTCTAGATTGATCTTGGTTGTGGAACTATCCTTTGACACTCCTTTCGGGAGAGGAACACATTCAGGTAAAACAGCCTGGCGATGATGCATGTCATTGCACCATCATGATGCAATGTCCAATGTTAGATGCATACGTGGGCTTTCAGCAATATCAAAGCCGATCTGCCTATATCCGCCTCTTCATCTGTTGGTTAGTGCGCTCTGCACACAAGCTATGCTGTTGATCTCATAGACAATGAGTCATTTTAATTATTTGATTGATTCGATTCTTAAACAACGTGTGAGCTTGATTTTCTAAAAGTGGAAATGCAACAACCCCCCGTGGCACCAAAAATGTGTTTTGTTTTCTGCCGCTGAAGTGAATCCCAAGGGCGTCTGACGTTGCCGATGGTGATTATTAGGTGACGCCATCTTTGGTAAATTACCGCACTTTCTTCACTCCGGTTTCTACCACGGATAATAATTACTACTTCCTCTAGTGGGATCTCACTCAGCGTTGTTTCTCTTCCTGTTCGGCAACTTGACATGAAAGCACCCTGACTTACTCGCTCCTCCGTTTGAAATACGAGAGCCGTTTCCTGCTCCTCCTCCTCCTCCTTCACACGACACACAGGTTGCACATTGCAGCACACTCCTCAATCAGGGGTTCGTCGGCCTCCGCTTTGACTGTCGCAAAATGGTCCAGTTGAGAGTTAAATTGCGGTAACAGTGTCGGAGCTGTGTGGGCTGAAAAAAGGAGAGTTAAGTTGTAGAAAAGTAATTTGAAGTCCTTGGGGTGTTGAGTCACTTCCCTGTTCTAGTGGGCTCAGTGTGTGCGTCTGCCCAGCCGCCTTCAAAGGAGCTGTGATCCTGTTCTAGCTTGTCACTTGTCTTGCCTCCTTCCCTCCCACCTCTGCATCTGCCAGTCACCATCATCATGCCCTTATGGTAAGATGAAGTTGAGTCACCGCCGGGCTCTTAACGCGCTGCCCGGACGCATCACGGCGCCGCTCCACCGAAGAGATGTGTGTGCTCAAAGGTGTTTGTGTCTCAAGGAGTGGGCTGTGTGTGCTCTCCGAGCGTATGTTGTAGTGTACACAGTATGTGTCTGACCCCTCGGGGGCATACCCCAAAGTCAACATCTACATGCATTAAGAGAACTATAAGCTGTGTGTACAGTATAATGAGCTACATGGAAAGTCAAGTTGTGTTGTTGTGTCAAGAAAAAAATAAGTACATACTAGGAAAGTCATGTGTTTGGACGTGATGTGTAAACCTGTTCTGCTTCAGTGGGACAGGTTTAGCCAACAGGAAAATAATGAACCACAGTGTCAAAACAGAAAATGACATGAAGAGACATGAATACCATTTAATATGTTGTTGATTAATTCATTATGTCAGTGAATACTTTAACTTGTCCTAATGCCAAATATGTATTTCTATTGTAGTTTATCAACATTTTTTTACTTTTTACTTTTCTTATTTGAATGGGTATTTTTTTTTTTTTTTTTTTTTTTTTTACGTCATGATCAGACGTTCTTTTTAATCATGCTTTTTATTGTTTCCTTAAGAAAAATGACTACAACAACCTAAACCATAACAAATATAATATAATAACAGATAGTAACTGTAAATTGACAAAGTATTCAAACACATGGGATGTGAAAAATTATTATAATAATAATAATTATAAATAAATACATAAATAAGAAATATAAAAATAAAATAATTATAATAAATAAAACATGTTAAATAATAATAATAATAATAATAATAATAATAAAAAATAAATAAATAATATAAATTCATTACAAATAATAAATGCCAATATTTGTGATTTACGGCCGACATATTTTTTTTTTTACTATTTCCACCTTTTCAGCCACCATGATAGCATCTCCCTGGTGCATTTCATTAGTTTTTTGATCATTTTTCTTCAACTCTTCAGACCAGTCCCTCCTCTTGTTTGGAGGTTCTTCCCAGACAAAGAAACCATTAAAATGTTAAATAAGAAGAATTGTGAAAAATTAAATTGTGATTTTAACTTTAAAATAATTCATGCCTGATAATACTACCATGCAGAGAACTTATAATAAAACTCCACTCCAGAGTTATTCACCTTTTTAAGCCAACATTGCAAAGTTCAAGATATCAAGCCTCTGAGGACTTAAAGAATAAGAATGGGGATATTCTGTATTTCTGTTATTGTCAACAAATCCCATAAATAGACCAAAAGGAAAATCTGTCTCTCAACACTTTCCAACTTCCCCACACTGCCTGTGGCACTTAGCCTCCAGCATCCTACTGAAGATGTAAATCTTTCAAAACAGCTCATAAATATATACTTTAATGTTTTAAAGGCTAAATAGTTTAATAAAACAGCTGGGCACTGTGGTTTTGAGCAACCGTTACTCAAACTGGAGCAAATGGTGCATTTATTGGGGACTATTTTCAGCTGCGGATCTGGTGCTCTAGTGAATATTTACAGTTGCAGGACAGTGTATATGGAATTAATTAAAAATAAACCACAGTGCCCTGGTTGGTCGTAATAATGGAACATGTCACCCAGTGCGACACTGATGTGTTTTTAATAGTTTTTGGACAACGATGGAGCTCTATGGCACAGAGGGATAAGCTATATCAGGCTTTAGCTACACACAATACTCGTTGGTCGGATCAGTTCATTGTAGGTTTTGGTCTTTTCGTGGGTTTATATAGAATACCACCAGACTTATCCTTTATTATAATTTTGGCACATCAAAGAGGAATTAAATTCTCTATGGTGTAGGTGTAGGTTATGAAAGTCACACCATCCTTTACAGTGACATATTTGTGGGTGTATGTGTAATTTTTTTTAGATTGGTAAAGTTGTACTCTACCAGGCATTTGATTGGTTAGAAGTGTCGCTCTGGTTTCTAAACCTAGAATAAACCCTATAAATAGCACGCTGTTAACACAGATATTATTTCAGTCTGCCGTTCGGGGGATCGCTGACTATTTTTCACAGCATTCGGCGTCTCCGATTGGCTACTGGATGGCCGGGTGCCATCGTCCTCGGTAGCCTGATGCTCAAAACATGGTTCTTCGCACAGCTGTGACCTTAAAGAGGAAGCTTCGAGCCCCGACGAGATACGAGCTCTGTGCTAATCACCTCATGCGTGTCCTGCTCAGTTGACAGGCCCTTTCCCTTTTCCTCTGTAACTCATCATACTGTAACTGCTAAAATGTGGAACAAGGCGCTTCTTTGGTGTGCTTAGGAGTGTTTATTTAACCCTCTGAGACCCACAATAGACCCGTTTTTGTCTTTTTCAGGGGGATACACGGGGTCTTTAGGGGGAGATGGCAGGTCAACAGTAGATGTCACATAGTAGTAGTGTACATCATCTGAAAGCTGAGAACCTGAAGATCAATTTGAGATGCAGCCCTGTGTGTCAAGTTGTTCTAGTCATAAATCAGAAATATACATTAATTAATTAGTTAATTAATTAACCAGCAGTTGCAGCAACTTTTGGGTTGATGCCATTTGCTACACAGATTTGGTGCTAAATTTAACAATTGTTTGCCGCTCAAGAATTGCTAAAAATGATCAATAATCCCTCCAAAATACCACATTAAGACACCAAGACCTTGAGGAACACCGTAGAAAAAGCCATGCTGTGATTTGGTTTCAAAAACGTTTTGACATTTGGAGATTTCTGCAAGAATTGCATTTTCCAGCGATTGGATGGCGAGCACTTCTGTTCTGGAAACTGCTCATAAACCCCGTTATTGTCAATCTACCTAGGAAAGCCATCCAGACTCTGAATGCTCTAGGTCTGTAGTTTGTGGTTGTAAAATTTAATGAGGCTGTGATTATCCTAGAGGTCACATTTATACTGCATTTAAAAAAACTGCCTGTGATTATCATAAAGTGGGCATGTCTGTAAAGGGGAGACTCGTGGGTACCCATAGAACCCATTTTCATTCACATATCTTGAGATCAGAGGTCAAGGGACAACTTTGAAAACAGCCATGACAGTTTTTCCTCACCAAATCTAGCGTAATTTGAGCGTTATTTAGCCTCCTTCTTGACATGCATGTATGGCATGTTGGTACCAATGGATTCCTGAGGTTTTCTAGTTTCATATGGTACCAGCATATTCCCTCCAGCAAGTGATTATCATAAAGTGGGAGAATCGTTTTTCATTCACATATCTTGAGGTCAGAGGTCAAGGGACCCCTTCGAAAATGGTCGTGCCAGTTTTTCCTCACCAAAATGTATCCTAAGTTTGGAGCGTCATTTAGCCTCCTTCCTGACAAGCTAATATGACATGGTGACCAATAGATCACTTACGTTTTAAGGTTTCATATGATATTTGTACCTTCACTCTAGCTCTAAAACTGAACCTGCTACAGCCTCTGAAAGTCTCAGGGGGTTAAACCTAATATGCAACAAGCAGTATACTGTATGTGTGCAGTTAGAGACTAGATGTGTGCAGTAAAAATGCATAAACACGTCTTATCTTTGGGAATCCTCAGCAGTCTCACTCTGTCGAGACTCAGATAATCTATGGTCTGCAATTTTTATAAATTTCTTTATCAGATTGACCAAAATGTGTTGATATCAAGAGTTAAGAACAGGCTTTTCAGCAAGATACCGTTCGTGAAAAACCCTAAAAATATGCAACTAAAATATACATGGCACTCGCATGCACTCTCAGGACGGACCTGAGAGTGATGCTGCAGTTTGATTCTAGCATGCGCTGTCCTGTGCTGCATCACAAGGAAAAATCCAGTCTCTTTTTCCCTGACCACAGCTCGATGACGTCAGAGACAGCCCAGCCAATGGGCGACCGCAGCAGCCATTGAGCTGAATCCGTCTTAATTGGCTAGAAACGATAAAATCTCCGCTTTGAAACCAATTCTCCTTTTTCTGACACGACAGTCTTTCAGAGATGAGCCTCACAAAAGGACTTATCTCAGTGCAGCTCTGACAGTTGACAATATTTCCTCTCTGTGTCCCCAGCATGCAGAGAATTACAGGTTGATCAGTTAATCAAACAGAGCAGCTAGAATAATTGTATTGAGCAGGATATCTCAATATTCTCCTCCAGTTGTGTCTTTCTCCCCCTGTGCATGGTTATATCATTATTTGCCTCTCACTGAATATTCCCTTTCTTTGTTTGAGTATGCGACACTATTCTAAAGTTAAAGTCATCTCGGCCTGGGAGTCTGGATGTGTCAGCCGGTTTTAAGCATTTCCCTAATGTTAGTCGGGAAATGTAACCGCAGCTCGAGGCTCATCCTGTCGCAGTGAACTGAGAAAATCTACCGTGGTTTAAAACTGCTATGCATTGCAATCCCATTTCACTTAATATTACAAAATTAGTAGCAATGAACCTCAAACCTTTTATGACATTGTAGGCAAGGCAAGACAAGGCAGCTTAATTTATATAGCACATTTCAAACACAGAGGTTTCATACTAGGCTGAGCATTAGAATGTCATTAAGCAATAAAAAACACAATAAATCCAATTAAGATAGAATCAAATTAGATTTAAAAAATTAGATGAAATGAAATAAAATGCATAAAATTAAGTAGAATATTAATGGAATAGACTAGAATCAGAATCAACTTTATTTACCAAATACATGCTGTACATACAAGGACTTTGAATCAGGTTTTATGCAGCTCTCTAAACATACTTGTATAGGGATAGAATAAATTACAGCAAGGGACAAGGACAACAAAGCTGGACAAATAAAAGGAAGGAATTGACAGAACTGTTATGTACACAAGTGGTGATAAAATAGTTCTATATAAATATTATATAAATATATATAAAAAGCACCAATGACCAACAATAAAATAAAACATCTATATACAAGTCAAGTCAAAAATACAGTAGCGTAATAAGTTGTAGTTTGCCCCAAATGCAACAAAGGAAATGTAGCGTAGGAATATTTTCCAAATAATTCAATGAGCACTATAAGTATAGTAAAATATGATTCTTTTACAAATATAGAGCACTATAATTTGACTATTAATACAACCAAAACGTAAAAAAATAGCTGTACTTTCAGCCCTTTAAAAAAAGCTATTAACTGCTCCTCAGCAGGGGTGTAAAAACTGTTTTAGTAGTTGAATGTTCTTGTAACTGGTTTTGGCCATGTGGCTCTAGGGATGGCAATGTTGATCCACCAGTTTATTACAGACTGAAATATATACAGTCATAACTATTGGATGAATTACCATGAAAACGTGATGTCCCAGGAACGCCTGCAGGGAATTTTTCCAATTTGGCACAAATGTCCACTTGGACTCGAGGAGGAACTGATTTTTGTGGTCAAAGGTCAAGGTCACTCTGACCTTACGTCCATCCCATTCTCGTGAAAGCGATGTCGCAAGAACGCCTGGAGGGAATTTTTTAACATCTGGCACAAACGTCCACTTGGACTCAAGGATGAACTTAGAATTTGGTGGTCAGAGTTTAAGGTCACTGTGACCTCACAAGACACGTTTTTGGCCATAACTCAATAATTTGTATGCTAATTATGACAATTTCATACACATGTCTAACAGGATAAAATGATGAAGTGATGACTGTAAACTGTAACTTGACTGGTTGGCGGAGGCATAACTGTGAAATATCTATCTACATTTATGGTTCCTAGAGGATGTCTCCTACTGACTTTAGTGATCCCTACATTTTCTTCTAGTGCAACCATAAGGTTAACATTTATAGTTTTTAGTGAAATATCTCCACAGTTAAGGGATGGAATGCCATGACATTTCTTACACCCATTTATGTTCCTATCAGGGTGTATTGTACCCACTTTTGTGACCCACCTTGTGACCCAAAATTTCAGTTATTCAGTACTTTGGTATTTTTACCAAATACCTGCAAAACTAATGGTTGGATCCTTGTGTTTGAGTGCAGCAGCTTTAATCCAGTACGAGAGGTTTCCGGGCCTGTAATGACTGGAGAGTAGCTGCATGTCATTATGCTGCAGAGGAGTGATTAGTGACTGGTTTGCTACCACTTCCTCCTCTGCTCCCGCTCCTCGGGGTGGCCGTTCAGAGGTCGGCGGGGCTCCAAGAGATAGCTGCTGCTAACACTCACCCACTTGACACGGTCGCGTATGACTTCCTCAGAGAAGGAAGGCCCTCCAGACATTGAACAGACATTTATGTAAAACGGAGGAAACATTGACTTTGTCAGCGGGCTGCAGACGTCTCTTCTGCAGTTACCTGCGAAGCCTTCTGCGTAGCAGAGATAATAAGGTTGGGGAGGAGAGCGGGGTACATTTAAAGTTCACTCTTGATATGGTTAATGCATTCGTTTTCCAGAGAATACATTAGGAGGGTGAGCGGATATAGGAAGCTATAGTAGACTATGTCATTAGGGGTTTCCATTATGCTATTTATAGGCATGTTTTAAATTCTCATGGTCAGTGGATGGAGCGGGATCCTTGAGATGGAGCCACTTACTGATGTTTACTACTGTTTCCTCCTACCTAAGCCTCCCTGCTCACATTTAAAGCAGCAGTAGGCAGATTGGAGCAAATATAATTTAAAAAAAGTTATTTTTATAAAACGTTTCAGACAGTAGTGCATGAGACAGCTAATCTGAAAAAAATCATGTTTCCTCCGGTGCTCCTAACGGCATCTGCAAGATTTCACAGACTGGAGGAAAACAACCAATCAGAGCCGAGCTGGAGCCTTGCCGTCTCTGAGCAGCTGTCATTCACTCGCAAACTCCAATCAAATGGTCAAACTAGGCAGCGCTGATCAAATATGAATCAATATTCTGTTACTGTAATGCCTATTTCTCACATAAAATGTTTTCAGAAACATCTTGTAGTGTACTGTTTAGCTGTAAAAGGAGAAAGTTTGTGATCCGACGGCCATGTTGAGATCAGGTGAGGAAATACCAAGCACCGCCCACCAGCCGGAGCGAACTCTCTCATTTTTACAGCTAAACGGTACACTACAAGATGTTTCTGAAAACATTTTACGCAAGACATTTTTTGATCAGCGCTGCAGTTTGATCAGAGTTTGCGAGTGATTGACAGCTGCTCCCGTTGAATGAACAGCCAATAGAAACGCTCTCTCTCTGAAATGACCTGTGATTGGTCAAAGTCTCCCGTCACGGGCTAGGCTTTCTAAAGCCTGAAAACAGAGCCATGAGGAGGTGCAGAAGTCTAGTTTTCTCTCAGAACACTTGAATTACAAAATGCTGAAAGGTTATTATGGAATTTTTTCCCAATGATGCCAAAAATATTCCGCCTACTGGTGCTTTAACCATCTGGCTGCTACAGTAGCTGTTTCTTTGGAGTTGTGTCTGCTTGTCTGCATGATACCACTCAGGCTAACTGTGTATTAGCAGCCTGCGGAGGCTAGAAATTAGCCCTTTCACATCAGAACGTGTGGGCTTTTTGATTCCTGCGGTCAGACCGTGCTGCATCAAGGCCCCATTGATTGCATAACAGTTATTCTTGGTAAATTTTGACAGACACATTACTCGTTTTCAAGGAGCCTCCATGAGCCAAGTCGCCATGGTAACTGCTGAAAACTTTCTCGTGTTTGTAGTTTACACAAGAGGGGCCTGAACTCTTCAGGCTGCTTAACCAACACACTCGGATGTGATGTTGCTGTAATTTGTTAATGGACTCCGTCAGACTAGAGTGAGAAGAGGAGCTCCTTTTATCAGCAGATCGCTTGCAGTGCAGAGAGATACATGGCCGGTTTCCTGCTTTTCCTTCCTGACTCTCTGGACCCAGAAACCCGCTCCCTGCTGTTGTTGGCAACTGTCTCCAGGAAGTGTCTCCCCTCTCTGCTGCGCCGCTGCTCGCTTTTTCTGCTGCGAGTAAACAAGCTCTTTTATTCATTGTCTGGGCCGTGAGGGAGGAGGGCTGGGGGAGGTGGAGAGGTGCTGTGGGGACACGGAGAGAAAGAGAGAGAGAGAGAGACGGAGGGAGGTGAAGTCAGTACTCAGGAATGTGCCTGGGCAAGCCTTGGGTTGACACAGGCCAGATGACTGTGAGGGAATCCTTGGCAGAGGGAAGCCGGGGAACCCCATTCAACACCTCCAGGCCTTTCCCTCCCTCCCTCCCTCCCTCTTTCCCCTTTGGTCTGTCTTGTCCTTTCAGTGAGTCCATCTTTGTCTCCAGCACTCGAGTCGCAGCCAGCCTGTCTGCCATAAAAACATTATACAACCAGGGAGGCACAGTAATGGGGAAACAGACTCATGTCAGACTGGTGGAGCATGGAAAACAGCAGAACCCACTTCTCCACATTTCTGCTGCTGTTGCTGCTGCTGCTGGCAGAGTGCAGCCAAAAGTCCCCCGTGAGTTCATCTGTGTCCAACCTGAACTCTGAAAACTCTCCAGACAGCAAGTTAGAAAAGAGATTAGATTATTATTCTATTTTGGGAATCTGGTGTGCAAATTAATTTTAATTTATTTATATTGCATTCTTATTCTTGTTATTGTTATTATTGTTATTATTATTGATTTAAACATTTTATTATTTTTTAAATTATTTTTATTTTCTATTATTACCATTTGTTTCTCCTCCCTTGTCCAGGCAGCAAGTTAGAAAAGCTATTATATTATTATTCTATTTTGGGAATCTGGTGTGTGAATTTATTTTTATTCATTTATTTATTATTATTTATTTATATTTAATTATTATTATTTATTTATTTAAACATAATATTTTTTTATATATTTTTTTCTTATTTTTTATTTTTACTATTTATTATTCCCATTTTATTTTCTCCTCCCTTGTTTTTGAATACTTTGTTTTTTTTTATTTTCAGTTACTATCTGTTATTTTATGTACATATTACTTTATTTGTTATGGTTTAGGTTGTTGTAGTTGTAGTCATTTTTCTTAAGGAAACAATAAAAAGAATGATTAAAAAAAAAAAAAAACCTGTTCACAATGACTAATCAGCTATTATTACGCAGACCGAAGATGGTCATTCATGGAGCCGAGAGTCTGCCTCTGCACAAGGATAAGTCTCCCCAAGAAGGCTGTTGTCTAATAAAATATGCAAGATGAATAATATTCAGCAAATCATGTGCAGGTCTGACTAGAGGCTCAAAGTTCTGCGCTTTAATGCCTGTATAAGAACTTCTCTGTTCTTTAATAGCTTGTTTGTACTGTAGCAATCCGTTTCGCTCCCCTTGGTTTTATTACAAACCAAATTAGGAAAGTTCTTCCACCTGAAATAAATCAAACAACTTTTTCATCTCCTCTTTCATCCCAGATTGCTTTCGCTGTCTTTTGACCACCGAAAAGCACATTTTGAAGCTGTGGAACGATTCCAGGAGCAATGATGTAAAATAATTTCTCTTTCCGCCGGTGGCATGTGTAATGAGAGTGGCTGCGAGGTTTTTGTTTTTGGAAGGAGGCTGCGGGCTCGCGTCATGGCCCTTCCTCTTTCCAGCCCCCTCCCTCCACAGGGTCACGTTTGATACTCGTGTAGAGCGGTCTGGTCAAAACATGCCGGGAAACACGAGGTTTCCACTGCTTCAAGGAGAGAACTAACTTTTCCAGAAAGAAATGATGACAGAAAAAAGACTTTTATGGCAGACAAATGCATAAAGTCAAGCTTTTTGAAGCTGTGTGTTATCATCGGTCATCAAGTTCTTCAGATGTGATGGATGTGGTTGGTTACGTCGGAGCTGTTCGTTCGTTGCTTTGCGTCGGACTTGATGAGGACCTGACAAACGCGGTGACTAAGCACGCCTGTGTCTCATCGCGGTGACACTGATCAACAGTACTTGTCCATTGAAATGTTTTTAGAATATGACTGATGTGTTTTCTACTCACACCAGTGACTCATGTGTGGTGGGTGTTGTGTTCCGCTAATCAAATCAGATTAGATGCGCAGCTTGCCTCAAAAAAATGCAGCTTTTCTTTTCAAAATGACAGATGAGAAATGACAAGCTGATGTGAAAGAAAAGAGCGACATGTTTGGACTCTTGGGTTTGTTTTTGTGGGAGCTCACGCACTAGGGGTGTAAGAAAATATCGATACACATGAGTATCGCGATGTTATGTTTTGCGATACTGTATGGATTCTCCAATGACCCGATGACGGACCCGGCCGCTATTCTGTCTTTCAGAGGTTGTAGTGGGCTCAGTTTAAAAAGCTAGAGTGAAGATACTGGTATCATATGAAACTAGAAAGCCAAGGATCCATTGGTACCAACCATGGTGCATGTCAAAAAGGAGGCTAAATAACGCTCCAAAGTCTTGCTAGATTTTGGCGGGGAAAGACTGGCATGACCACTTTCAAAGGAGGTTCTTTGACCTCGGACCTCGAGATATGTGAATGAAAATGGGTTCTCTGGGTACCCACGAGTCTCCCCTTTACAGACATGCCCACTTTATGATGATCACATGCAGTTTTGGGCAAGAGCAAAGCAGTTTTTTGCATGTTGTACAAAAGTGTTATTTTTACCTATTCTAAAATTATGTATTTTAATATTTCTGCATACTGGGGTCCCTAAACAGTCTTGGAATTGCATAAATTGGGTATCATTGTAAATTGAGACTCTTGTGGATCCAATGAGCCCAATTATATTCATGTGTGATGATGTTAGTCCCCATAGTAGCCGTTTATTGTGACTTTCTTTTTTACTCAGATTGTATGCATATGGTGGTGTGTCTCTAAACTATGACATTTTTCCTAAAATTAGATTTGAAAAAATTGCAAAATATCGCCTCGCTTACAGTATCGCAATATATTGCAGTATTTTGAATTGTTACCTCTATATCATGATACATATTGTACTTCCAGATTCTTGCCAATACACATCCCTATTACCCACATAGTGATGCACACACTGATCGCTGAGACTGAGGCTGCAGCGTGAATGTCAGTGACATCAGCACAGTTCAGATTAAGGACGATCTAAGAAGGGTTAACTTTATTCTAAAAGCAATTTCAGATAGGGCTCCAACTATTGATTATTTTCAATGTTTAATCTTTCAATTATTTTTTCAATTAATTGAAACGTTGGTTGAGAATTAAAAAAAAAGGAAAATACTCATCACAAGTTCCCAGAGCCCGTTTAAGCGGCATCTTCATGTTGCTTGTTTTGTACGACTAACCATCCAAACTGAAACACAAACACATTCAATTTACACCGAACAAATCTGCTCATTCTCACATTTTCGGGTTGTCAGTTCGGTCCATTCTCGTGAACGTGATACCTCAGGAACACCTGGAGGGAATTTCTTTCAATTTCTCGAGGATGAAATAATAAGAATTTGGTGGTCAAAGGTCAAGGTCACTGTGACCTCACAAATCTGATTTTTGGCTATAACTCAAGAATTCATGTGCTAATTATGACAATTTCACACAAACATCTAACAGGATAAAATGATGAAGTGATGACATTTTGGACAGACATGGATGTAAACTGCCACTTGACTGGTTGGTAGTAATTCTCATTTGCTTGATAAATTACTTAAACAATTGATTATCAAAATTGTTGCTGATTTGGATTTAGCAGATCATCTAAATACACTTTTTTTGAGAAAAAAAATATTGTTGGTACAGTATCTACCATATGATAAAATGTTTAGCAACATAACCTGTTCATAGTTAAATAGTAATAGTAGTGAAGTTAACTGAGTAATATGGGACCCTAGAAGATTAGTCGAGTAGTCAAAAATCGATTAATCGTTTCAGTGATTTCTTTATGCAAAATTGCCAAAAATTCACAGTTTATAGTCTCTCAAATATGAATATTTTCTGTTTTTCTTTGTCTTTTATGATATTAAACTAAATGTTTTTGTGTTTTGGACAGTTTGTCAGCAATGTGAATATGCCAACATGGCTTTTGGGAGTGCATGATGGACATTTTTTAATATTGACCAACAATTAATTGAGAAAATAATGGGCAAATTCATCAATGGACAATCATAATAAAAATAATCACTTCCATCCTTGAAGGATTTATAAAAGCTTCCGAGATTAAGGTTGGACATTCATAGAAAATGGGATTTGAATTACAAAGAAATTAGATCTGACACAACAGAACACGGAGTCCCATTTTACAGGTGATCTGAAACCGTTTATGGGCTGTCAGACCGTCAGGGATATCAGTTAACCTTTACAAGAGCAGAAGATGAGCAATCATACTGGTACCAAAGGCCTTGGCTTGGTCTTATGAAGCTGTTTGTTATTTTGGTATCAGTGTTGACAATGTGCTGATACAGTAGGCCCGAAGCTACACTAAACATACTGACGGTGGAATTTAAAACACCCACACGTCCTGGACTTGGATTGGTACTTATTCAAGTTCGTAATAATACAACAGTGTTGTTGTTCTGAGCATTTCCTCATCATCATAACTGAGCAGAACGATTCTGCAGGATAATTTGTGCGTGTGCATGCATCTCAGAGTCAGGCCGAGTTAATCAAATGTATTAACTGCTCTTTGTCTCTCTCCTCCACCCTCCACCCCCCCACCCTCTCCACTCTCTCCGGCCTCTCCATTCGATTCCTTTACAACCGGCGTGATGTGACACCCACAGAGCTCCCAGCTGAAGAAGGTAAATATTGATTTTTCTAGCGCGCTGCGATCCTTCTCCCTTTACTACCTGATTAAGAGCCTTGAGGCAGGACCTGGTCTCTTCTGTAGAACAAGGGCTTAAACTTTGGGAGTGTACACCAACGGACACACACTACTGCTCTTCTGTGAATACAGGGATTGTTTTTTTCACATCTGCTTGTCAGCACCAAGAAACTAATGTCAATATACATCTTTCAGATCATTCCCATCCTCAAGTATTAAGGCACACTTTGAGACCTTATGTGCAGTGGTAGCCTCAAACTTTTAAATTGAGTGTGATGTGTAAAGGTGTGTGACGTATTTGTCTATGCATCTTTCAGGCAAGTCCCTGTGGGATATGGTGGCGGAGCAGTTTGAAGACCTCCTGGTCAGGATCCTGCTGCTAGCTGCCTGTGTCTCCTTTGTAAGTACGACCCAGCTCATTAAAACGACAGTGACAGTGATTCGTAAAGATCATTGGTTTTATACACTGACAACTGTCATTTACACTCTTCTTTAAAAAAGAACTGAACTCCCTTTTTATTTAGAAAGTGTTTCATAAAATTCGACCACAGCAGTCGACAATATAAAAAGCTACATCTTTTCAATATCAGTGACCCATTCCGGTGCATAATCATTACAAAAACAAAAGCTAAATCCTTCTGCAGTGCATTGCAAGTGTGCTGTAATCTACAAAAATATGCTTTTGTTGTCATTTACTGTCGCGCTTGTTTCTCTCCTCTCTTTTTTTCCTCTCTCAATCCTCTGATCGCTGTTTGTCACCGAGGGCAGAGGTGGAGCTTTGGCACTCAGCAGCTAGCTTGTTGCTCTCGCTACCAATATCAGCTGCTCTTGGAGAAAGAAAAAAAAAGAATCGTCGATCCTGCTTTTGATTTCAATGGTCGAGATCGGAAGCCAATTTCGATCGATTTCCAATTTAGAATCAAAATTGTGACACCCCTAATATTAAACTTGTTTGATTTTATCAGAACATCAAGATTAGAAAAAGGCAGAGTTAAGACAGCTGGAGTTTTATGACCACTTTACACTAAACGATCAAGATCACGGGAGCGCGCCGCAAAACTCTCGATTTCAATCCGACACTGGAAATACGTCTGCGACAGTGAAATCGCTTGAAAAGTTATTTGGTGTAAGGTCGGCATTATTTGTTCTTGATTGTCTCCGTGGGATTTGAGACCCAAATTGGACATTGGCCAGGAAATTGACGCCTAATAGGCGAGCTCCATTAGCTTTATTCCCCTGTTAGAACACTCAACCTACTTTGTGGTCCATTTTCATGTGGAAACCTGTGTATTACAGGCTTTTCCACCCAGTGTTGACATGGTTTCAGCGAGGGAAACGGGCAGAGCACTTGTGCTTAACTGGAAACAAAAACCATCAATCAAAACTCCCTCTGCTGCAGCGCCTCAAACTGCGACCCTGGTTGCAGGCCGAGGGCGGCGAAGGTCGGAGAGGGGTGGAGTGGGGGAATCCTGACTGCATAATAACGTTTTTTTTTTCCATCTATTACAGCACGTCCCCGGTGTCTCGGGATGGAATTGCTGTTGCTATTTCTGAAAGTAGGAAAGTCGCTCTAAAACTGTAGATCTTCTCTAACTGCTGTCGTGTTAGCGGAGAGGCTCGGAGAGAGCAGGCGTGGGCTGTAACTGCAGGACTTTAGAGTGTGGGCTCCACTTTTTCCTCATGTAAATCAGGCTTAAAAAAGGTTGTTTATAGTGGAACACGGCCCCTGTTCCACTGCCGCACACAGACCCTTAATGCTTTACAATGTCATCGTTGCCTGGAGTGGTTTCAGCTCAGTAACTAAAGTGAGGCTCCTCGTGACCTGATTTGACTCCAAATCACAAATATACTTCGGACGCCCCAGACAAGAACATTGTTTTTCATGCACTGGTCAATTTGGAGATTTTGGGATGTTTTGCTCCCATAACATGTGTCCTTTCAGACTAGTGGAAATAAAACATCCAAAATACACATTTAGGTTTTTATTTTACTACTTTGTCTATTTGCATCTGTAGATTTCTCCTAAATTCACTCAAAGTTAGCATTAGATAATACCTCATTTGCATATTTAATCATAAAGTTTAAAAAAACTTTTAATACAAAACACAATTGTCTTAATGCAAGTAATCAACTGGGGAAGTGTAATTGTAATATCTATATATCTATTTCTCAAAATTAGTTTTTTTTCAGACTCTGAGCTAAAAATCTCCACTTCAGTACCTCTTACATAAACCGAACTTTCCAGTTTCGTTCTGATATATATTCCGAGGGGTTTGTCCATATATCATCCATAGCCTGATTTATACAACATTTTATTCCTAAAAACATGGCGGAAAATGGATTTTTTTTTATGGTTGTTGAAAGTGTTTTCTGATTTATGGGGTGATAAAAAGCGAGATCCAAAATCCCCTTTGTAAAAACTTTTGACTCTAATACGTCAACAAAATGAAATACGAATTTTGAACTTGGCTTTATCCAGTGTTCAGAATTCTTTTCTGGAAATGGATGCAAATTAGAACAAATTTAATAAGATAATGATTCATTAGCATATTTAAACATAACATTTCAGGAAACTTGTAATACAAAACGTCTTAATGTAAGTAACCAACTCGGGAAGAACAGGGCTGGGGTTATATGTTTTTACCCTGTTCACTAGGGCTGTAAATTTGTTTTTACACCACGATTACTCTTTAACGCATTAACACAACTTGTGATTTTTAATTAACCTCTTAAAAACCCGACATGCTGCCGATCTTTCGGAGGTTGTTACGGACTCAGATTTAAAGCTAGGATGAAGAAAAATTATAAACTATAAAACCGAAAGAATCCATCAGTACCAACCATCATCATACTAGCTTGTCGCGAAGGAGGCTAAATAACGCTCCAAACTTATGCTATATTTTGGCGAGGAAAAACATTTTCAGAGGGGTCCCTTGACCTCTGACCTGCAGTTTTTGGGCAAGTCATAGTCAAGTCAGCACACTGACACACTGACAGCTGTTTTGTATTGTTAATTGATTTCCAATAATAAATATATACATACATTTGCATAAAGCAAGCATATTTGCCCACTCCCATGTTGATAAGAGTATTAAATACTAGACAAATCTCCCTTTAAGGTGCATTTTACATATTAAAAAATTGCGTTTAATTTTGTGATTGATCATGATTAACTGTGGAAAATCATGCGATTTATCGCGATTAAATATTTTAATCGATCGACTGCCCTAATTTAAACATAACATTTCAGAAAACCTGTCATACAAAAAATAATCGTCTTAATGTAAGTAATCAACTTGGGAAGTTTCATTTTTTTACCCTATTCACCTGGGGTGTCTCCCTTTAATCACACCAGTTTTCAGGGCTTGTCCTACAGTCCTTTATAACCTTTTAACTTTACTATTTGCTCAATGTGTATACGTCACCAGGGAGTGGCCGGAGTAGAGTGAACAGTGGGGAAAGTTAAACCTTAGTCTGGGACTCATTTGGCTGTTCTTTTGAATAGATTCAAATTGAGATGATTAGACTCTCCTGCCTCCTTTGCATGGCACACGAGTGGAGCTTATTATCAGACGATACAGGTCAGGTTAGGCTACTTTATTATACTGTATATATATATATATATACCGGTATGACTACACATTTATAACAATGGGGAATTCACGAACAAATTCAGTGAGCTATATCCCTAACTATGCCCCATTTTATTATTTCCTATCATCTATTTTCATTTTGCTGCAGTGACAAGCAGGCCTCTCTGTGGCAGGTTTATCAGGGCAGAGCCACACAGAAAGCCACAGCAGCCACCTGAAACAATCGGTGCACTTCCTCCCTTTGAAGGAAGAAAGAGGGCTGATCTGTTTTTTTATTTGGTTTTTCCACGTCAACGCATGAAGTTGAGTTAGTGTTGGGGAGTTCAAGAGAGTACAGGAAGGGACGTAAAAAGTCAAGTGACAATTGGATTTGTTTACCGTCCATTGTTCGATAGGTGACCTTAAGAGTGTTTTTTTTTCTCGACTGATTTGATATGAGTGTTTTTCCATTTTACTGAGCACCGCGCGATGTTCCAAAACTCTGGAAAACGTTCAGATATAATGGGCCATCTGTCGACACGTGTCTCAGCGTTCAGTTATGCATGCGGGGTGTGAAGAGCGCAACGTTTAAAGCTGTAAGGAGAGATTTATTTTGGTAACGAAGCCTTGAACATTGAATCTGGGCTTAATTTGGTCTCAGATTGCCAAATGCAAAAAGCAGTTAAAATTCCACCAGATTCCCTCATTGAAATCTCTCCATTTGAACTCCGATTCAGCGTGAAAGTAGCAGTTGGTGTGCTCAAACCCCTCTCTGAATGTGCCCTGATTGTGTGAAGTGTCTTTGCTGAGAGGACCGCCATTGTTGCCCTCCAATCTGAGCTCCGTCAGAGGGGGAGATTTACCGTCCCAAATGATGGGGAATGATGAGCTATCGACCGGGGCTCTGGCCGTCCTCGACGTTCACTCTGCCGCTCGATACACTGGGGGAGAATATACTCTTTTATCATTTGATAAGCCCCATCAGATCATGGAAAAGTAGATCCACGTTATTATCTCCTCTTCTCTCTCTCTCTCTCTGTCTCTGCTTTTGCTTTGCAGTATTTTTAGTTTCATCGACAAAATAATAACGAAAACGGGTTCAAGTCATTTCTGTGTTGCAGTGGGGAGCTTTTTTCTGTTATGATCCTCTAAAGATGCACTTTATTGCTTATTACAACAGGTAACATAGCGTGACTGCCATCTCTGACACCTTTACAGAATCCATTAGTATTCAGCGGCCTTCCTACTATATCTGGCTGTAAACTAGAGTATAGTATTAAAGCTGGAGTAGGCAGATTGGAGCAAATAGGATTAAAAAAAAGTTATCTGGTGTCCTCCAGTGCTCCTAACGGCATCTGCAAGATTTCACAGACCGGAGGAAAACAACCAATCAGAGCCGAGCTGGAGCCCTGAACCCGCAAACTCCGATCAAACGGTCAAACTAGACAGCGCTGATCAAATATGGATCAATATTCTGTCACTGTAATGCCTATTTCTTGCGTAAAATCTTTTCAAACTTTCTCACTTTACAACTAAACGGTACACTACAAGATGTTTCTGAAAACATTTTACACGAGAAATAGGCATTACAGAACTGTTTTTATCAATGGAGTCTGGCTCAAATCTGGTGGCTGTGATGAGAGCATACGTAAGTTTCACTTTCAGTTCACTTCCCCGTCGGAAAGGGCCGTCTGACGGCAAGATAAAGCGGTGAAAATATTCTAAGCAGTACATTGCTTTGCTTCCGTGCGGTAACTCCTGTCTGTTTCTCCAAACTGGGGGCCTGCCGACCATCATCTATTGTCGTTAATACACAGACTATGGATAGGTACCTCATACAACCCTACTTCAAAACACCCCAACTATCCCTTTAAGATGCCCGTGTGTGGTCAATTTTGGTCATAATTTGAGTATGACATTATTGAGTAACTAACATCAGCACTGCCTCAACATCTCAGATCTCAAGATAGAGATTCTAATTTCATGGTAGAAGATCCTTTACATGGTTATTTTAAAGCAGAGATATTTGACTCAAAATTAATTTTATTTTTGTGAAACTTTCCAAATTCTTGTCTCGGGGAAATGAACATTTTAGTTTTCTCTTACAGCTCTTTTCAGTCTGACTATTTTAGTCGACTGTCTTGTCATTCTCAAGCCTCATGTTCTGGTACACAGTCAGCCGAAAAGACACTGCAGCAAAGAAAGATCTCACAAAATCCTTATGTAAATGTTAATTTGTGTGTGATTTTCCTACCATCCTGGAGCTTTGGTGTACTGGAACTACACAATACGCTCCTGCAGAACTGGGCTTCATGAGAGTGACAGTGTTTAAAATTAGCTCAGTTCATCCACTGTAATCCCACTGATTTTGTTTCCCCAATGATCTACTTTCCTGCAGAATGTCATTTATTTTTATTGCCCTTGTCATTTTTTTAAGCATCGTCTTGCTGCTTGAGGCTGACTACTTTTTTTTTTTTGAATTTAATTTAATGATTTTTTAAATCATACCCTTTGATGTAATTAAGTTTGATCACTTTTATTAGTCTGAATGAAGTTGTGAAAATTACTGAATAACACAGAGTGAATAGATAAATGCATATTAGACTAACTAGAACTGCATCATTGAATTGTATTTCTTTAAAATGTCCACAGCCACTTTTTTTTTTGTTTCCTGCTGGATGTGAGACATGTTGGCTTTTGTTGTGTTGTCACTGAGCTCTGCAGAATCCTCTCTTCCAGTCTGAAATGTTTGCAGCCTCTTAACTGTGTTTACCGCAGAGGGACGAGCCCGGACCCTCTGGCCATTTCCCAGCCTTTCTCTTTGGAGAGTGTGAATAGAGCAGAGTATGAATGGATCTCTCCTGATCTCTGCTACACTTTATCACCTGCTCTTGGCTGTGGAGGTCAGAGGGTTACTGCAGTCTACAGACCAGTGATTCATAACCAAGGAATACAGCACTTCTGCATGTGCCAGGGGGGTAGCAACAAAGATCGTAGAGCAGCTCAACTCATTTGAAAAAATAGATATTACGATTTGATTTAAAAAAAATAATCTATCTACACTCGGTGTAATGGTTGCAATTAAGAGTGCATGAAAAAGCCATAGCTCACAAATATATATAATGGAACCAGCAGGGGACTTGAGTTGCAGTATCAAAATGTCTGATAATGTTTTTTGTGTTCTGTATGTTCATCTAGGTGTTGGCTCTGTTTGAGGAGGGAGAGGAGACGGCCACCGCCTTTGTTGAGCCAATTGTTATTCTTCTCATCCTCATCGCCAACGCTGTTATCGGGGTCTGGCAGGTGAGATACACTCTCTCCATCCTGCTGCTGTCTCTGTGTAAAGTGTGCACACACATGAGTAACGTTGTTTCTTTCCACGAGGTGTTCACATGGTAACAAAGGCTAACAAGACGATAAAGTCAAAGCAGTGTATCCTGTCCACCACCTGTTGCAGGATGCATGGATTCACCTTTGGCATCTTTTTTTTTTATCAGTGTGCTCTATTCAAACTGATACCATGTGCCAACATCTGTACGCCCAACTGACACATTGCAATGGGAGTCAAAGCATAAACTAACCAGATAGCTCACACAAACACAAAACTTTCAACCAGGAGACCGCTGTTTGTGTCCCGTGTGAAATTAAAAGTAACGTTGACTCATTTTGTCACGTGAGCCGCTAGTCAGTGAAGTTAAAATCAACCACGATCGTTTCCTAACCCTAACTAAGTGGTTATGTTGCCTAAACCGACCTTCCTGTGAAAATGGAAGTAATGAAACAAAAACGGAAGTTTATTTTGAAAGGACACTATGAATGTAACATATATAGCATATATTGACACGTCATCCTTGGTCCGCCCAAAAATAACGCAAGAGGGATACCCTTTCGGCGGTCTCCGATGCAGAGGGGCTCTGACCAAGCGGAGGTATTTGACGAGTTGGGAGTGAGAATGTGTTGGTCTGGGAGTTGTCCGTGTTTTCGTCTTGAACTTTAACCCTTTCACAGTGAACAGTTCATGAAAGTTAATTGTAACATTTTTGGTCGCCTAAGAATGTCTTATTCAGTGTTCAGTTGTACTTAGCTCCACCCTCTCGTGTCACTTCTGGTTGCAAAAAACCAACTACTTCCACTTCTTATATACAGTCGATGGTTAGGACACAGTGGAATAAGTGTATAGAGAGACAAAGTCCCGCCCCTTCCGGTGGACCTAAGCTAAGTTAGCTGGCTAGATTTGGTGACGTATATTGCGGGAGACGAGAGATGTAGGTCACTGAGCGGTTTCACACAAAATGAAATGATACTACGACAAACTGCGACTTTCTTGACTTGCAAAATGGTCCTTTAAATTGACAAACATCATATGTGTTATTCATGGCGCAATTCAAACGGGATAAAAAAAATATTTGTCTCTCGCCGTTGACTACGATACATATTTCTTCCGAAATAAGGTCTCATGGGGTCCAGCGGAAGGGGAGGGACTTTGCCTCTCTCTAACTCTTCAAAGTGTAACCGACATTCCTGTACACATTGCTGGTTAAAAAACATCTAACGGGATTTCATTTCCTAAAGCCACTCCTTTCTCTCGTGTTTTTCATGATACCATAACTCAGAATAACCTGCTAAATGCAAGAGCTCCAACAACATTTACTGTAAATCCTCAATTTACCAAGAAATTCTAAAGTTGTCCTTGGCATGACTTGCTCTTTTCCTCGTCTCCCTGCGCAGGAGCGGAACGCCGAGAATGCCATCGAGGCTCTGAAAGAGTACGAGCCAGAGATGGGGAAGGTGTACCGCATGAACCGCAAGGCTGTCCAGAGGATCAAAGCCAGAGACATCGTCCCGGGAGACATCGTGGAGGTGGCAGGTAAGCTGCGGCTGCACACAGCCGAACTCTTACTGTCACTCACCGGGACTAATTTACGCTTTGTCTACCTCTGGTGGACTTTGCTGCTGTCACCTGGCTGCCCGTGTATGCCACCGACATGCACACAAACGCACAGCCTCTGCCACCCATTCATGAGTCTGGAAACACTATTGGAATATCTCAAACTGGATTACATAAGAGTCTTTTCTCTGGGTGTGCAGGTGCCAGGGCTGCTCTCCAGTTGTGTCTGTTTGTGTGTGTGTGTGAGGTTGTGTGTAAGTGGCTGTGGTCACCCCTTGTATTTAAGGCCCAGTTTAATTTTCCACAGCTTTCCCCCCCTTTTCCCTTTGCTTTCCATGCTCTCAGTCTCACCACCTGGCCGCCGCTGGATGTTTGTCAGCTCCTCCTCGCTCACACTCTTCCCCCCACGTTACACACACACACACATACACACACACAATTCCCCCTGCTGTAAACTCGCCCCTGTGTGGGCAGCCTCGTCTAAAAATAGCCTTGTTGTCACTCCGGTTCCAGAACATCTGTGTATGCCAGAGTTAATGTATGAGCGCACATGCAGCACCAAGGAGATCACCTCGCCGTCAACATGCCCGCTTTTTTTTTTTTTTTTTTTTTTTCTGAGAGCGTAATCCTCGGCCTTGCTCGGCTGGTGATTCGTCTCAGACGGCTCGGAGGGATGTGTGGGAAAGGAGGGAGAGCTCAGGATGTGAGAGATCGCAGCGCTCATTCATAATCACGGCACGGAGAGGCGAGCAGAGAGGTTATACATGCTGCGCTGGTTACAGTGAAGCCTGTTCCAGCGCAAAGGTTTCAAAAATGAAATCATCCATCCAAGTAACTAGATCTGAGGGCTTCTCTCACCGGCCCCCTCTCACATCTACTTAATTGTTTCCCTGCCTTTTACAGAGAATCTAGTTGACATTACTTACTTGGAAAGATTGGAAACACACCTTGTGTGCGTGTGTTTGTATGACAGATAGCATTTCCTTGGAATTTGGGCTTGTTACAGCCGGTGTCCTCCATCACGCATGCGTGTCAACACAGCCAGACGCAGACAAGCCCGCACAGGTAGCAAGCACCAAAATGACTGCTCAATCCCCACCTGTACCGCCACCGTCAACACCAACAGTTGTCACCATGACGACGCTCTGTGCCCCCGTTCGGCGACGCCGAAGTTCACAAGGGGTTGAGTTTTTAACGACACCTGTGATGAGCAGAGACCAGATACGACTTAAACTGAACCATCTGCTGTTTGAATAAGGGATCTGATGTAACTGCTGGCTGTCAACAGCTGCTAGACGATCCATGTTGGTTGTCCCATTGAGGAGCTACCTAGAAGAGTACTTTATTGTCTACTATATTATAGTAGACATTGGGCCTCATGCAGCAACATTCTCTTAAATTTCTCTTATTTTCTCGTAAGTCAAGTCAGTTTCATTTGTATAACCCAGTATCACAAATATGCCTCAGGAGGCTTTACAATCTGCACAGGATACGACACCCTCTGTCCTTTACAGTCTCATTGGATGAAGAAAAACTCCCCCATAAAAACCTTTTAAGAGGGAAAAAATGGAAGAGGACAACAGAGGAGGGACATGCAATAGATGTCGTGTGTACAGAGTAACAACATAATGAAAATACATCCTAGACAATCCATATGACAAATTAAAAATGACACATAATGTGAAACATATATGAAGTGTTGGATCCAGAAGGATGTCAAGCAGCTTCCAGGCGTTTTTAGTTCACAGTTGCTTGGTAATGTAAACGTATGTTTCCCATGCCATTAAGCCCTTTTGGACTGAATTAAATTGATAGAGGAGCAAAATCTCCTGGAAGACAGAGGTCCAGGTCCGTCATGTGGAATGAGGCACTGACAGCCAAGACAGTAAAGTTAAAGGGGGGGGGGGGTGTCATCTCCAGATGCACCAAACTTTCTTAACCATTCAAATCTGCTGAATGACGAATCCCACTTGATCATAAATTGGAGGCGTGTGGCCGATTGTTTATTATTAGCATAGACGCCCCTAGATACTATATAAGGGCAGGAGTTGTGCAGTGTGCAGATATTGGAGAGATGCCACCAAAAAAAGGCTGTAAGAAGAAGAAGAAGAACTTCAGCAGCAGTGATATCGAGATACTGTTAAATAATCTTAAAGAAAGTAGATGATTTTCCAGAGTGTGAGTAGTGGTGTTACAGGGAAATCAAAAAGCATCTAAGAGCAGTGTGTAAGCCATTCTGAAGCTGAACGCACGCATCATCCAAGGGTTTTTATAGTCTTAATTGGGATCAATCGACCTGTAGTATATATATATTTAATAATCCAATCATAATTACTTTAAAACATAACCTACAACAACATCCCTTGTAACATCTAAATTTGATTATATGATATTCATGCGTTTTTTTATGTTCCTCAAATTTCAAAAACGTTTCCTTGTGTTGAACAAACACTTTGTGGACTGTGAGAACAAGATGTTTTTTTTTGCTCTCGACTGCTCACAAAATGTTCTCTCACCTAAGAGAAGAGAAAAAATAAGAAAACATTGGTGAATCCCAGAAATCAATGAATACTAACAAAATAAGAACAAATCTTGGATACGAACAAAACTAAGAGGAAATTTGTACTTAAATCGCTTATGTGAGGCCCATTATTACATATCTACAAGATTTATGATGATGGAGAAGGAAAAAGGCATTTTTTAACACTTCCATTTGTCTCTGCTGTTGGCACCGTGCACTCTCTGTTCAGTGTACTTCATCATCGTCCTCATACCGTATATGGCAGATGGCTGGACACATACTGTACGTGTGAAATTCTGTTGAAGACGAGGCAGTAGACGAAGCTCTTCTCGCTTGTTTTAAGTACAGAATCCATTTACTGTCAAAGTTTACTTTAAGAAGAGGTGTTATGCACCCCGCTGCACTTTTGTAAAATACACACGGTCGTATATTAAGCACTCGGTTCGTTCTGTGTGACATAATCTTGTTGCTTAGCAGTTTTAAACAGGGGTAAACAGCCAAGGTAGGAACGACACCACATACTCTTCTCACTTAAGAGAAGGTGTGTCAGACTGAAACTTGTAGGGATACGGTGACAAAGAAAACAAATTAATATTTTCCTTTCCTCCACTGATTTCCCGGGCTTTCCTGTGCTTCAGATGAGCCTGTGGTTATTCCATGGGAACTGGATGCTAGGGGGTAAAATAAACTGTGTGTGGAGGTATCGGAAAAGGACGCTGCTGACCACAAGTGCCTTTTTGAGGAGAGAAAAGAGCATAAATATATTTACTCAAGTTTCCACCGCCTCTGCCCGTCTGCCTTCTTGTAGGTACGCTGGCGGCGATGCCAGCCACGGTTACGACACAGTTGTGATTTGCGCCTCCACTGGAACTTTCCTGTTTTTTTTTGTTTTTTTTAAATGGAGTGAGTGCAGCGGTCAGGAACTCCTAGAGGGTTTACACACGACCTGAAGAGATGGAAACCTCCACCGAGCAATTCCCGCTAACGAGTCACAGTTAGTCTCCACGTGAATGAGGACCTCTTTGCCAGTATGTTATGCAAGAGATTTTGTTTGGAATCCAGTTTTACCAAATGGAAGGAGAACTCCGGCTGGCCAAACCGGCGCAAGCCTCCTCATTTATTTTGATCAAATGTGCATGTGCTACTTTTCCAGTTTATTCATTCATTCTGAGGCAAATGCTAATTATCAAAGAGGCCCTATTATGACTGTGCTTTTCCCTTTTATGTGTAATTTTTTTCGAGGTAAATCAACTTCCTAGTACAAACACTTAAATAGCACTCATTTAAATCATGTCCTAAAAGTTAGAGTTAGAGTTAGAAGCGTAGTTGTGCTGCTGGGTGCTGACTTTGCATTGGAACAAACAATTGACTTTAACTTCTTAATGTTCTTTGACTGCCCTAAAAGCCTTGCTTGAAGTCCCGCCTTTTCTTCCGTTACATGGTGATGTCACCAAGTAACACATTTGCATAATACCTGCTTAACGGCTGGTTTGGCACGCCTTCAAACAAAGCTAGTTAGAGAGGAGCTGGAGCGAATTCCAAAGAGTACGGTTTGGTTGACCAATCATGACAGTTGCGCCAGCTGACCAATCAGAGCAGACTGGGCTTTTCGGGAGGGGGCTGAGCAGGAGCTCAAACAGAGCGTTTCAGACAGAGGGTGAAAAGAGGTGCTGCAGCATAGCCGGTATGAGAAAAATAAAGCGTTTTTGAACATTAAAACGTGTAAAGATGTTCTAGTAGAAACCCAAAATACAAGTATGCACCTGAAAATGAGCATAATAGGTCCTCTTTAATATTTTTTCTATCTTTTTGATACTATGAATAAGCGAATATTAGTCGGATAAATTACGGATCTTTTTGATATTTATCTGAAGTTAACGTGGTTTGTTTTAGGACACATTTCTCTTCTAGCAGATGGAGAGTGTCTGTGGGAGGCCGTGGCAGAAAGTGAATAGGGGAGCAGGAGTCTGTGGGTAGGCGTTTGAAAAGCCGCTCTTCCCTGCCCTCGGCCAGTCCTGCTACAGTGAACCTGTAGCCCCCGGCCACCTCCCACACAAACACAACACACACTTCTCTCCACCCTCCGCCTCTCCCACTCTCGTTCTCTCACAGCCCCATGGGTGTCAGACGGAGAGATGGAGAGAAATACGGAAATGGAAGTACCGGCTAATTTAGCTACACACAGCGCGGCCGCTCCGGCTCTCCGTCTCTCTCACCATCTCGGTCCCGTCGGGTTAGAGACTGTGAAAAATTCCCCCCGAGGTCTCGGAACATTGAGCAACTGTCAAGAGGAGATGATGGAGCTCTGAGAGAAATGGAGAAAGATCAAGAAATAAACACTCGGAAATGTATCAGCGTGAGATCACTTTGAAAAGTTTTCACTGTGAAGTGAGCTTGTACAGAAGAAGTATGTGAGCGGAGAAAAGCAGGAATTCAACAAATCTTATTCATTCTGAAAAGCCCTGATGGCTGCTTTGTGTTAAAGCAGCAGTAGGCTGTCACTATGTCCTGACAGTAGTGCATGAGACAGGTAATCTGAAAAAAATCATGTTCCTCTGTGTCCTCCAGTGTCCTCCAGTGCTCCTAACGGCATCTGCAAGATTTCACAGACTGGAGAAAAACAACCAATCAGAGCCGAGCTGGAGCCTTGCCGTCTCTGAGCAGCTGTCAATCACTCGCAAACTCCTATCAACCGGTTAAACTAGGCAGCGCTGATCAAATATGAATCAATATTCTGTTACTGTAATGCCTATTTCTCACATAAAATGTTTTCAGAAAAACCTCGTAGTGTACTGTTTAGCTGTAAAATGTGATTGACAGCTACCGCCGTTAAATGAACAGCCAATAGGAACGCTCTCTCTCTCTCTGAAATGACCTGTGATTGGCCAAAGTCTCCCGTCAAGGGCTAGATTTTTTTAAAGCCTTAAAACAGAGCCATGAGGAGGTGCAGAAGTCTAGTTTTCTCTCAGAACACTTGAATTACAATATGCTGAAAGGTTATTATGGAATATTTTCCCAATGATGCCAAAAATATTCTGCCTACCGCCACTTTAATGAGACGCTTATTACACAAAGTAATGATCAGGTCTTTCCCTCGTCTATCATGCTTGGGAGAAACAAATGAAGAATATTACATCTGTCTGGCGTTTTTGGAGCAATTTCCCTCTCCCTCTGTTCTGAGATCATTGTCAATGACTACATCAAACCGTCCATTATTCACAAGCTAGCTCTGTTCTGCTATTATGAAAACATTTCCATTAAATGTTCATTGTCGGCCTTTTGACGAAGAGGAAGCAATAACCATTTTGTTTTGGGGCATTGGATACTTAAAATGGTCTGGCTATGAAATACGAGTTTAATATGCAGGCTTAATAAGCAGACAGACTGTGGTGGAGAAGATGAAATGCAGGTTGTAGTTTATGTCTGACACGTGTAAGGAAGTGGTGTATCAGAGGAGCAGAAAGAGAGTGAAGAGAGAACAAAGGGGAGGGGAAATGATCGATCATTTTTAAAACGGCAACGTGACTCCATCAAGGTTGCATCGAGCCGTTGTTTACCTGCGGCTGCAGCCTGAGCTCGGGCTGAACCTGCCGATGTTTCTTTGCTCAAGGATTTATTGTTTGAACACGGACATTCGATAAGGTGTAACTGTTCACCTGCAGCTACACTTACAAGCACAGGTTCTCTTTCCTGAGGGGTTCAACACAAGCCAAACCTCACTGACAAGTTCACAAAGAATTCTGTTTAATTGCCCTTATTCCGAAAAATACAATATTCCTACTAAGCTGTTAACATGGCTAATGAAAATGAATATTCCACTAATATTCCTGTTTACATGCAGCCGTGCATACTCTGACTTATTCGACCGTGCAAACAGCCTCCCTCTCAAAACTAATGACATCACCACATCCTTAGTTGTTCTTTGTGCTTAATGAGGAAATGTTAGTGTTTTAACAGGCTAAACAAGATATGGTAACATGGTAAACCTGTTGATACCTGCTAAACATCTGCCTGTTAGCATTGTCATTGTGAATATGTTAACATGCTGATGTTAGCATTTAGCACTGTCAGCTCTGTCAACACTTTTTGCCGCTGTTTGCACCGTTACCGGCTTTTGCATTTAGCACCTTTAAGCACACTTGTATTCGTTTAATATTTTAATGTATTTAATATAATACTTTTTGGTAATCCCAGCCTGTTTTGTTTGTTTTGTTTTTGTGTTAGTTGGTGACAAGGTGCCTGCTGACATCAGAGTGACCTCTATAAAGTCCACCACCCTGCGAGTGGACCAGTCCATCCTCACAGGTATTTCCCATCTCTCATCAGACACCAAACAATCCTGCTTCAAGGCTTTCACTTAATTCAGATAGAGTATGCTCCCTTGCACCTTTACTGCATGGACTTAGAAGACCGAACGTTAAAAGTATTGTGCAATCTTAGTGTCTGTGATGTTGCCTGTGATAGTACTTCCTTCCCCTTTAGGCTGTGAGCGTAACTCTGTTTGGTGCCGTCGCTGTGGAAACATCACATTGTTGGTCTAATAATCACCTGTCGCACTTACAGATCTAACCCTGTACAATTGTCTCGTGCAATCTTTTCTTTAGGGGAGTCTGTGTCCGTCATCAAACACACTGACCCTGTTCCTGACCCCAGAGCTGTCAACCAAGACAAAAAGAACATGCTGTTTTCTGTAAGCACATCCCCCTGCAGCTCGCTGAGTCCTGTTTATCTTCTACCTTCATATCGAGATTGATATCATCCTAGGCAAAGCTATACAAGCCTGACTTTCAGTCACATAGTTGAACGTAGTTATGCAATCCTCAGAAAGGTTATATCACTTCTCTACAGAGGTGTCACGTCTTGGACTCGAGTCAGACTCAAATTTGATGACTTAAGACTCAACTTGACAAAATAAAAAAAACACTTGCAACTCGACTTGGACTTTAACACCAGGGACTCGTGACTTCACTTGGACTTGAGCCTTTGGACATGAAAATACTTACCTTCCCCCAAGCCCAAAGATTAATAAGTATATTATTTAAAAAGTATGTGCACAAAGACAATCAACTGCCGGAGGTAACTCCAACAGCGTCGGACATGTTGACTTTTTGAGAGATCCTTTACTGAATTGTTTGCGAATTGGATTTAGGTGTGGAGAAATAACTGAACTGAACAAACTGAAATTCTATATTTTGTTGTTTATTGCTAAATCCCCTAAAACATGACTTGGGACTTGACTTGAGACTTTTCAGTATTGACTTGGGACTTTACTTGGGACTTTTCAGTCCTGACTTGGGACTTGACTTGGGACCTGTCAGTCTTGACTTGGGATTTGATTTAGGACTTAACTTGGGACTTTTCAGTCTTGACTTGGGACCTGATTTGGGACTTGACTTCGGACTTGACTTGGGACTATTCGGTCTTAACTTTGGCTTGACTTGGGACTTGACGGTCTTGATTTGGGACTTGACGTAGGACTTAACTTGAGACTTTTCAGTCTTGAGTTGTTACTTGACCTAGGTATTGACTTGTGACTTGACTTGGGACCTGACTTGGGACTTGATTTGGGTGTTGATACTTGACTTCGGACCAGTCTTGGGACTATTCGGTCTTACCTTGGACTTGACTTGGGACTTGTCAGTCTTGACTTGGGACTTGTCAGTCTTGACTTGGGACTTGAGTGCAAGACTTGAGACTTACTTGGGACTTGCAAAACAATGACTGCTTCTCTAGTGATCTAAAGGCAGCTTAATGTATGTACTGTATGTTGGATTCATTTGATGGGAACTTTCTTTTCTTATGTTCATCAAAATGACTTGAAATCATTTTGACCGATGTTTTTCTGCTTCACTTCCCCGCACTCATTTCTCTCCCTTTTTTGTTCTCAGGGCACAAACATTGCAGCAGGCCGCGCCATAGGCGTGGTAGTTGCTACCGGCGTTGCCACCGAGATCGGCAAGATCCGCAATCAGATGGCAGCTACGGAACAAGAGAAGACGCCGCTGCAGCAGAAGCTGGACGAGTTCGGGCAGCAGCTCTCTAAGGTCATCTCCCTGATCTGTGTGGCCGTGTGGGTCATCAACATCGGCCACTTCGGGGACCCCGTCCACGGTGGCTCCTGGGTCAGAGGGGCCATCTATTACTTTAAGATCGCCGTTGCACTGGCTGTGGCCGCCATCCCCGAGGGCCTGCCCGCCGTCATCACCACCTGCCTGGCCCTCGGCACGCGCCGCATGGCCAAGAAGAATGCCATCGTCCGCAGCCTGCCCTCGGTGGAGACCCTGGGCTGTACCTCCGTTATCTGCTCCGACAAGACTGGCACCCTCACCACCAACCAGATGTCCGTCTGCAGAGTAAGCATCAATAATTTCCACATCCTGTTGTTTGATTGACAAAGAAAGTTTCATTTGACAAAGTGAGGTAGCTATGGAGGTGAATTCTACAGGGATCTGCTGTTCGTTATTGACCCAAATCTCTTATCCGTCTTTGAGATTTTTCTTTTTTTCCCCGTGTTTATTCTTTTCTTGATGGAAATCCTTGTGGTGTTGTAATATTTACCTCCACTTGGCAGGTTTGAGATAACTGCTGGGGGAGTAGTACAGGCTGGCATGACCCGGCAGCTACAGCATAACACCAGATCAGCTCACAAATACACAGTAAAGGTTTTCCAAATGTCACCTGGCCTGAATAAACACAATACAGTGATCCATATCCTGATCCGGGCTGTAGGTTTCAGTGTATAAATAGTGTATATATAATTACATTAGATTGCATTGAAAGATCTTATCCACAGCTATTCACGAGTAGCTCTGTAGCGCATAGCCTCACCCTTTCCTTTGTCTGTCTGTGTGTGTGTTCCTCACAAGCCGTCTTTGCTCCAAGCAGAGTAAATGCCAGTGCTGCTTGTCTTGGCTCCTGTTCAGGGCTCTAGCTCTACACACACACACACACACACACCTAATCTGAGTTAACACCTCTTGTCCCTACATCCTCCATCTCACCTCTCACCACAGTTAATGACCTCAGAGGTTCTGGTGGCCAGTAGTAGAGTAGTAGAGTAGGGCAGCATTAAAGCCAGTGTTGGCTGCTCATTCAATGATTTCACATAGAAAATCTGGAATCTAGTTTATTTATTACTAAAGGGGTAGTTAATACTATTATTAGAATCTGGACAGTTGTTATTAATTGTTCATTAATGACAACTGTTATTACAATTGACTTGGGTCTTAGGACTTTTCAGTCTTAACTTGTTACTTGACCTGGGTATTGACTTGGGACTTGACTTGGGACTTGAGACTTGATTTGGGATTTGTCAGTCTTGACTTGGGACTTGCAAAACAATGACTGCTTCTCTAGTGATCTAAAGGCAGCTTAATGTATGTACTGTATGTTGGATTAGTCAAGTAGTCGAAAAGAATATAATAATGTCTTAATAATCAATGTAAAGTCATAGAAACTCGATTCCAAAAATAATATGTTGACAGTATTTCCTTTAAAGACTAACTTAAAGAAATAATGAAAGTCCTGTTTTCGACTCGCCCCTTTCAAAGCAGCCATTTTGACATGTCATTGCAGGGTAAATACAGGTGTAACTAATAAGATTAATTATGGCCCCGTTCCATTTAGGTGGGCCAGGGTTCTCTGGAATGGCTGTGACGCACTAAACAGAATGCGGTTGTAATTAATTTGATCAATTACACCTGTGTTTATCTTGCAGTGACATGTCAAAACATTCATTCAACTTTGAAAGTGGCAGAAGTAGGGCTGTCAATCGATTAAAATTTGTAATCGCGATTAATCACAAATGAATCGCACATTTTTTATCTGTTCAAAATGTACCTTAAAAGGAGATTTGTCAATTATTTAATACTCTTAGCAACACGGGAGTGGGCAAATATGCTTTCTTTATGCAAATATATGTATATATTTATTATTGGAAATCAATTAACAACACAAATCAATGACAATTATTGTTCAGAAACCCTCACAGGTACTGCATTTAACATAAAAAATATGCTGAAATCATAACATGGCAAACTGCAGCCCAACAGGCAACAACAGCTGTCAGTGTGTCAGTGTGCTGACTTGACTATGACTTGCCCCAAACTGCATGTGATTATCATAAAGTGTGCATGTCTGTAAAGGGGAGACTTGTGGGTACCAATAGAACCCATTTACATTCACATATCCTGAGGTCAGAGGTCAAGGGACCCTTTTGAAAATGGCCATGCCAGTTTTTCCTCGCAAAATTTAGCGCAAGTTTGGAGCTTTATTTAGCCTCCTTTGCGACAAGCGAGTATGACATAGTTGGTACCGATGGAATCCTTAGGTTTCATAAGATGCCAGTATCTTCACTCTAACTTTAAAGCTGAGCCCACGAAAATCGCAAGTTGCGTTAATGCGTTAAAGAAGTTAGAGACGTTAAAAAGAATTTGCGTTAACACGTTAGTATCGCGTTAACTTTGACTTTGTCTTAGGCAGAAGATGATGACTTTCTCAGTAATTTAAATGTCCAAATTAGACATATTAACACACAAACCTGAGACCCGAAACAGTAAAATTAGACCCTGCCCAGCCCAGAGTATAATTTGGACCTGGTACAACTCGGGTTCCTGGTCGGATCCCGCTTCCTCAGGACCCATGAAGACCTCTAGACTGGGTTGAGCTTACGTGGACTGAATGGCAGGGCTGAATGTTATAGCCTGAGATAGCCACATTACCATCTTTAGAGAGAGAGAGAGAGTCTATAGTATGTAACTTTTGCTGAACAGTGTCCAATGTGACAATAACTGGATAATGGTAAATGCTAAAACATGTTTTTCAAAGTCATCTAGTCCTGATATATAAAGACTGCATTTAATGCAGAAGCTGATTGTCCTGCAGACTGCATGTAGTGCTTCAGCTGTAAAGCAAGGAGAAAAACACATTTTGACTTCCAGAAGATCTTCTTTGTCTCTGTGTGTATCCATTTTATTCTCTTGCCATTTCAAAATGGAGTTAGCATCAGAAGGCTGTGCATTTCCTGTACGGCAGACAGACACTCTTGCGGTATAAACGCCCCTCCCTTCCCCTTGCTCCCCGAGATGACGTGGAGCATCTGTGTGATTAATGCGTAGCGGCAGGGAGTTCCCTCTAGCAGGAGGGACACGGAGCAGTGATCTCACCGCAACCCCCTGAAAAACCCTCCCAGACAGAAAAAGAGAGCGAGGCAGGCTGGGCGCTGGTAAATATTGACCTTCTGCTTCCACCTGTACTCCCTAGCCTGCTGCTCTCAGCTCTCTGGTGGGAGATAAGGGGGCACACACACACACTCACACTCTCAGAGAGACAAATCAAACTTCCGCTTTGCAGCTTTTTTTTGTTATGGTGTTTCCTGGAGATTGTCATTATCGTTAACTCGTCCCCTCTTCTTGCTGGTGCTATGCTTGCACGGCTGTGTTTGCTCTGTTTTTATGGTTTTTCGTGCGTCAAGGTTTAAATGCCCGCATGAATGTTTGCCCAGGCTTATCCATCTGTGCTTATTCTTGGACCGGTCTCCAGCCAGTGGCCCTGATAGCACCGTGGGTCTCCCTTGCCTCGGGGGCATCCCCGTATCCGCAGGATTTCCAGGGATTCCCCTCCGTATCCCGACTTCCCTTTTCCCTTCACACACATGAAGAGACATCACACATGCACACTTAAAAAAGGGTTACTCACCACCCTCCTTCCCCCCCAAACACACACACAAGCTTAGAGGAAGTGAGTAGCAGAATACAAACTTGAGTCACATGGTTCACACTGGGCCTTGTTTCCTTGGAGACCACAGCGGATCAGATAGAGAGGGGAAACTGACCGCAGTTGAAAGAACAACCTTATTTTATTCCTCAGGCCCTGCTTTGTGACTGCTGTGTGTGCTTTAGTGGAAATTATTGGGTCATCATTGTTGGTCTGCTATAGAGCGAGAGAGTATTGAGCCTGATGGCCATTTTCAAAATTCATACCTGTTATTCCTATGGTCTAAGACAATCCAAAAAAATACTAGTAAACATGAACAACTCTCTCCAGAATCCAATAACTAGATTGCTTAAACTCAAACTTGTGATGTCATAGGGTATAAAGTGTGGAGCTGCTCCATAGTCAATGAATTGGGAGAGATGTTCTAGATGACACTGAGAGCACCCAGGGGAATGATCTGAGTATATGGGAACATTTTCTGTTTCACAACTGAGAACACTACAATAGAATAAAGCTCATTTGGACTCCAGACTTTATACCCTATGACATCATTTGTGTTCATTCGCGTTAGACGTGCCGAAGAGGAGAAGGAACTTGTCTCCATAGATACCAACAACTTTTCTTTCCGCCATCTCCGCCATCAACCATGTAGGAAATAACCACTGTTGCTGCTTTACACATGTTTTGGAAGTCCCAGATATGTCAGAAAATCAAACGCCGTCGTGTCTGGGTTGATAACATCACCCGGCGGCGAGCTGTATTCACACACAGTGCTATTGCACTGACTGTATTTACCAAGCCACACATCGCTACTGCGGTATGAACCCAAAATAAACAGATTGTGCTGTGATTTAATTGCAATAAACAGATCGAAATTATGCTGAAATAACTACATAATGTTGCCGATTTGTAAAAAGCCAAGCACAACTTCGCGTCTATTCACCGCTTCGCTCTTGGTGTGAACACACCTTTAGAGAGAGTAGCTCATGCTAACACATATTGATTGAACTTTCCTAGGCCATGGAAATAACATATTGGAATTCTTAATTTAGGTGGTGTTCCCCTTTTAAAATGTCCTTAAAGGGACAGTTTATCCCAAAATGAATTGAAGAAGCGGTGAACAAAGATATAGGGAATAATGGGTTTAGACCTGTGCTGTTTGGGCTCATGTTTCAGTGAGTCATTTCTACATATCTATTGGACTTCAGTACTGTAACCCAACTATTACTTCATAAACCCAACAGAAGAACAGCTGGTGTATCTGTTTACAGTGCGGCCAAACAAACACACATTGTTTTAATAAAGAAGTCAGGCGCAATAATTGGCCTTTTTCCATTATGCCATGAGTGTGTGTACTGTAGTTTCCCACACAACAGCGGATCACAGTAAATGTGGTTACCTCGCTGAGAGGTCGGAGGTCTGCAGCCTGTTGCCTGCAGCTCATCATCTAACAGCTCGTTGTGGCTGCTCCGCTGCGATATTTAACCCAGATCCACTGTCAAAAACCCCCATGTCTATTGTTGTGGACACGTTTTTGATGAATGATCGTGGTCAGTACGAACCGCAATGACAAATACATTACGTTTTCTGTGACTGCTTCACATTATAAGCCACCTCATGTTTCACCAGCTGCATGTTTTTAATGTGATTCAGCAGGGAAAAGTGAGTTGTTGGCCCCTATTGAGCCCGCTGTGTTCCCAAAGTTAGTCTGGTTAGAAGTTGATTAAGCACAAATTTAAGAACATGCATCATGTACGCATGATATCAACTGAAATATTCAAGGTATTAAAACTTGGATGCAGTCACAAGATTACTGAAGGTACAAATGCAGGAATTTCCTTATCGGTTCCAGTTTAGTAACTAAAAGCTAGGGTTGGTAATTTTCTTCAAAAACCTTTTTTGGCTGGACCGCAGAGGGCCAACCCTACAAATGCAAAAGTCTGTCACTGAGTGAGTGAGTGAGTGAGTGATGAAGTTAAACAATGGCCGAGTCTTGTTGTTGTATCTGTTGAAATTTTCATTACATCCCAACAGCAATCAATAAATCAAATGCTCTCACAAAAAAAAGAGAACAAATTTGGTACCTGTGGCTGTCGTAGGACTGTAATAAGCTCGTCCAATCGTTTCTTTCGGCCCAAATGTAATGATTGGATAGGCTACCTGTCTGATTGCAGTCTGCCTGTGTACTCACTGCACGTCACCGAAGTCTTCCACAAGCTGCTAGTTGGACAGCAGTACTAACAGTAGCCATGTTCCTTGTTTACGTTCATAATGATAATTTTGGGGGTGTGACTTTGGAGGGAGGCCTGAAGGGACGGGCTGTCAATGTTGCAGACTTGGCGACTTTCTCGATAGATTTAGGGTTTTTTGGAGCGAGTGCTGCTGGAAAAGAGTTGGCAACACTAGACTCAGATTTCGGTTAGATCATTTTTTAAATTGAACATACTCTTGCTCGGGGTGGCATGATGGTGTTAGCGTGGGTATTTTCCAAGTACTCCGGTTTCCTCCCAGAGTCCAAAGACATGCAGGTTAATTGTTGACTCTAAATTGCATGTAGGTGTGAATGTTAGCGTGAATGGTTGTCTGTCTCTATGTGTAAGCCCTGTGATAGTCTGGCGACCTGTCCAGGGTGTACCCTGCCTTCGCCCAATGTCAGCTGGGATCGGCTCCACCTGCAGCAACAATAGGATAAGCGATTACAGATAATGGATGGCTGGATGGATACTCTTGCTAGTTTCTCAAGATTACCAACCCTAGCTTTAATACAGCTCTGGTACTGTGTTAGGAGAGTAAACAGAGAGTCTGATCTAAATGCGATAAACAATAATACTGTGTTACTTGCATGCATGTGAATCCCTTGTGCACAAGTAAGGCAATTTGAGTCTTTTGTGTTGAAATGGCGGACTTCGCCACTAACAACGAAAACGACTGCAGTATATAAAGGAGTAATTACGGAATCCATTTGATGGCTATTAAATTTAATCAGCTACAACTTCAAATCTCCCTCCAAGTAGTTCCACTGTTTGTTTGCTGCAGTAAAAGAAGGCAAATGTCAACACTGCTGATGTCAAAAATTACAAATGCAAAAAATTGCATTCTCTCACTATAATCTCACGGAGGCTGTAATCATGATTCAGTATGACAGTTATTTAAAACTGACTTTCATCTTGTCCAGAGACTAGACTACTTCAGCGGACTGAATGCAGTAACCCTGCCGCGGAGAGTTGTTAAGGAATAATTACTCCATTAAAAGGCTAAAACGTACCTTTTAGGCTCATGTGCTAGAGGGATGACAGCTATAGCTCTCATCTGGAGTCTGCCATCGATTTTGTGTTCCCTTTTTTAAATTGGTGGAGGCTGGTGAGTCAGTGACACGCACACACACACACACACACACACACAGACACACACACACTGACGGAGGAAATCAAGTTTAACCAAATAGCTGCTTCATTAATTCTTCAATCAGTCAGATTTAATGGAGTCTCAAACAGAGTTAAGCGAGGTCGTAGGGATGTTTTCCCTCTGTGTGTGTGTGTGTGTGTGTGTGTGTGTGTGTTCACTCTTTCCTGAACTTAAGTGTCAAGTTGTTAAAAAAAAAGAATATTAATAAAGGAATGGAGGTCAAGGGCAGTCTTTTAGCCTATTGTGAATTTATGTATGCCATTCAGATGAGGTGTTTAGATGCGCAGAGAGAGGCCTTGGACCGTGAACGGTGATGTCTCCCATTCTTATGAACCACCAGCCCCAACACTCCCTCCTTGTTTTTATCACTATATTAGTATTACCAGTGCATCACCCTTCCTGGGGGAATATCAGGAAAAAAGATTTGCCAACAAAGCAAAACCTTGGAGAGCTCTGGGACTCCGGCTCTCTCTCCCTCCTTCTCCGGCTTTGTTTCGCAGCAGTTGACTGGAGCGTGTATGGCAGTGTGAGTGATTGATGAAGTTTTACATCGAGACGTGTGAGCAGAGCAACTCCCATGTCGCCTGCGTGTTTAGAAACGCTATAGAATCGGGGAAAGAAGTGACAATACAGCGACTGCCGGAAAAGCCTTCACCCGGGTGGGGGGATTTCTTGACTCTGGATCACTCCAGATTTTCTGGCCGCAGTTTGAACTCGACCTCCCCAGTGACCCCTTTTTCCAACCTGCAGAGTACTTCCTGTTTCCAGACACTATTTGATTTTTTTAGAATGCTTCACAACCTTTAATTTATCCGGAGCGCTTTGAGAACTAAGGCCAGAATAATTGGTTCTTTGTTAGCAGCATCCTGCTTCTTGGTATTTACACAAGATGCAGACTTAGCTGTTTATTTGTGAAGTGTGTTTGGACACCATGGGGCGACATGTGATGATACCGCTATTGCAGTAAATCGCTCTTGGTAACTTGGCAGCTCAAGATGTACTAACATCACCACTACAATTCCATGTTGATATACAGTGATAACAAAGGTGTTACAGTATATTACCTCTATGAGGCGCATATAGGTCAAGGACTCGCCCACACCTCAGAACCACTTAAACCATGATTTACAGCTTAACCCCTTAAAGCAGCAGTAGGTAGAATTGGCGCAAATATGATTTGAAAAAAGTTATTTTATATCCTGACAGTAGTGCATGAGACAGGTAATCTGAAAAAAAATCATGTGCCTCTGTGTCCTCTGGTGTCCTCCGGTGTCGTGTCCTCTGGTGCTCCTAATGGCATCTGCAAGATTTCACAGACCGGAAGAAAACAACCAATCAGAGCTGATCTGGAGCCTTGCCGTCTCTGAGCAGCTGTCAATCACTCCTCTTAATGGAGCAGACCGCCTTGTTTCTACAGTAGCCCAGAACGGACAAACCAAACACTGGCTCTAGATTGTGCCATTCGTGCTTTCACATTTTCATGGTTACGCATTTTTGTGTCAGGAGAAGTTTCAGGTGGTTTCAATCCGCAACCACCTGAAACCCTAACCTCGCTGCTAGATGCTGCCACATCCTACACACTGCATCTTTAATTTGCTTATTGAGTGAAGCCATGATTTGGTTGTTCTGTGCATCATTTTATACACATTTTCTCACATGTAAAGACCCAATCTGTAACATTTGACCATCTAGTTACAGATATACATGTATAACGGAAGATTTAATGATGAAAACTAAGAGAAAATAAATTTGTTTAGATCTGAACAATGCTTGCAAATGACATGCTTTAATAGTGAATCCACTGGAGGGTTTAATAGGGTTGTAGTAGAGAATAAAGGAATGATTTCCTTTTTAAAATAAATATAAATATTCTCTGTAGTCATTATTTATATTTGACTATTTGACTACGGGCATCACAGACTAATGAGCTAACTGTGCCGTCTCTTTTCTCCTCTCCAGATGTTCGTTGCAGACAAGGTGGAAGATTCAAACTGCAGCCTTCATGAGTTCTCTATAACTGGCTCTACGTATGCCCCTGAGGGACAAATGTGAGTGTCACAGTTTAAACATGTATTACTTTTATTTTGGTAAAGTCTGTCCACCCTAAGACCTCCATTATATGAAACATGTCTGTGTGCTTTTTCAAATTTTACCACGGTGAACTCAAGGAAGATCCCTCACACCCTCTTTCCCCTCATCCATCCCAGCTTTGAGGAAATTCTGAATTGCTTTTTTCAAGCAAACTGTGATGTGGTCTGTGGTCCAAGATCTGTTACATCAGTGCTAATGATTCACAAAAACTGTCTCTTCGCAGTGCTTTATGGGTTGCTATGGCAATAATAACCAGGGAAATAGTTCCTGGTTGTTGTTATGTGCATATTACTTGCAGAAAAGTAGTAACAATCACAGATGAAGTGTGATCTTCAAGTGTCAGATTCATGATTGTGCTGTCATTTTGATCCGTGCCATGTCAGAATATGTTTTTAACTCTTAGTAAATGTGCGTCTGTGGTAGGTGGCTATAGTCATTAGACAGGAGAAGGATTCTACACTTCATTGTATATATGTGTGTTGTTTATTTAGCCTTTTGGTGAGTACAGCGTTCTGACTCCGCATGAACCTGTCGATTTCATAACAGCAGAGTGTGGGTTATTGTGTGGGAGCTTCGCTAGCAACGGTTGCAGTCTCTACTGGGAAGTGATCCACGGTTGTCATGCAATCAGCACTGGAGGAACACACTGGCCCGCACACAGACGCACACTGTTTACTACTGTACAACCACTGTTTTCTACAGTCGACTTCGGAATGCTAAACAACCGAATGTCTTTCCCCACTCATAAATATTGATTAGCGTCTGCGGTCTAGCGAACTGTGAAGTGTTTTCCTCTTGTGTTTTGCTGTTGTGAGTGACATCCGTGTGTGTGTTTATTCCTTCCAGACTGAAAGGAGACAAGCCCGTCCAGTGTGGAGACTTTGATGGACTTTTGGAGTTGGCCACTGTGTGCTCTATGTGCAATGACTCTGCACTGGACTACAATGAGGTCATTAACACACACACACACACACACACACACACACACACACAAACTTGTACCTCTATCTTTGTGAGGACACTCATTGACATAATGCATTCCCTAGCCCCTTACCCTAACCTTAACCATCACAACTAAATGCCTGACCCTATCCTAACCTTAAACTTAACCTCATTGGCGCCCGCTACACCAGGTGTCCCCCATAACCCAATTCTAACCGGAACCGTAAGACCAAGTCTGAACCCTCAAACAGGCCTTTGAAGGTCTGTCCTAAAGTGAGGCCAAAATGTCCTCATTTTCCAAATATGTCCTCACTCTGAAGGTCTAAAACTCAAATTGGTCCTCACAAAGATAGCTGTACAAGTATACACACACACACATAATGCGTGGCATAATACATTCGCTATCCTCTTACCATAACCTTGACCATCACAACTAAATGCCTGACCCTAACCTAAACCTAATTCATAATCTGAACCTTAAAACCAAGTCTTAACCATCAAACAGGCTTTTGAAGAAGAGAGGACCGGCCAAAATGTCCTCAGTCCGTTTGTTAAAAACTTTTCTCGGTCCCCACTATGCAGCAAGTACAAGAACACACACACACTTAAAGGATAATGTACAGCGAGCGATGCTTCGCATGTGCTGCATCACCCTGTCGGGGTTTAATCACAACGATAAGCGGCTCGCTGTACATTATCCCGTTTATTACACGACTACTTACTTGAGAAATCAATAATTTGACAGAAAAATGGTCCTCCAGAATCCGCCATCAGAACAGCGTCCATAGCAACGGTCTGTTATACATAGCAGTGGTCTGCTATAAAGAAATAACAGACCATAGAATGCTGTGATTGACCAATCAGAATCGAGTATTCAACAAAGCCGTGTAATAAATACAGATAATCGTTTCGGTATAGTTTGTTTCCTCCTCTATACCTGACATCATTTTAAGTTTCTGTGCAAAATCTGTGACACATGCAGCATTGTGTAGGTTAGGTTTCTTTGCAAATGTCCTCATGCATTGACAGTACGTACAGTACATACACACACTGTAATGACTCCATGAAAGGTAGAATTAGAACACACACACACACTACAGAAAACCTTCTCTTCTTCAGCTGAGCTAATTTTACTCAGACGTATGATCTTTTTCTCTGGTTTGGATTGCTTTTCTCACCTCTTTGTCATCACCATGGTATCATGGTAACCGCGCTGAGGAGCGAGGCCAGAGATAAGGCACTTCTCGACTCCCATGCACCCTCCCCAGACTAACTGTTTCCGTTCTCGTAAATGGTTGTTTTTCTCACCAATTTTGTACGTTTTTGAATAAAGGACCCGGAGTATGAGATCAAAGTGGGCTGCTAAACCAGGAGAGAGGGAGAAGAGGGGAATGGGAGGGGGGGAGCTAGGTGTTTTATTGCTGAGTCACACAAACAAATGATGTGTGGTACGCCATTACTGGATCGCTTTGCATGTATGACTCAAAGTTTGCGGAGGCAGAGGCGAATGGCCTACAGATTCGCTCGCAGCATGTTTGCTTAGGAGTCATTCTTCAAGGGGGTTGTTCACTTTTAACAACGGAGACAATGTACAAGGCTGTTTCTCAGATTTGATGTAAAATGTGTCACTCGAACTCTGCAATAGTAACGCACCACCAGTGCCTACATTGGTATTTTTGCTTATTGTGATGTCATTTCTTCAATTGTTTCATACCCCTAAGCTAAAGAGTTATGTAAGTCAATAAACCATAAAAGACAAAATCTTTAAAAGTAGAAACATGAACAAAATATTTCTTAACACTCCATAAGTTATTTGCAAATTTTTTAGTTTTTGAGATATCCTCATTTTTATGAGCACATCGAGTTCAAGCGACGTCATCACGAGCATACAACATGACGTGTGAAACAGAAGTCTTAGCTTTCTGCTGCAAATGAATGCTATAGCTATTATGTTTTTTATTTTTGATCGATTTAAACAGGATCATGCAAACAGCGATCTTCTGCCGCTGCCCGCGGGAGGTCCATTTTTAAAGGGTTAAAAGCTTATCATATCTTTCAACATCTCTAGAACAGTTCAGCAGCACGTTTCAATGCATTACTGTTTCTCTCGCAGGCCAAAGGAGTTTACGAGAAGGTGGGTGAAGCCACGGAGACGGCTCTCACCACCTTGGTGGAGAAGATGAACGTCTTCAAGACGGACCTCTCCGGAATCAGCAAGGTGGAGCGTGCCGGCGCCTGCAACTCGGTAAGCTATGTTTGATTGTTTGCATATAAGGAGAAGTAGTTTAAAGCCTTTTGTGGCTCCAGAGAGAGCTGCACAAAATCTGATAAATTGCCTCAAGTGATGTCACTTGAGTCAGCGTCGGTTGGGGCTGAAGACTACAAGTTTGAAAATGACTCTGCAGGGAAGTGGAGTTAGAAAGAAGTGAGACTTCTGTAGCCCGCTCCTTATCTCTGCTTGAGGCTAGTGACTCAGGGCTACATTGGCCACGACTAGCATAACACACCCTAAATTCCGACACAACTTTCGGCGGTTCAAGTTGCCTTGTGGGTAATGTAGGCGCCAGGTTTTGACAAGGAAGAAGAATGTGTGGAATAAAGAAGATGATATCTCTGATTCTGCATCAGTATAGTATTCGTCTTCATTCATCTGCAGTGAGCATATTATTGCCTTCATGCTTCCTGGTTGTGGGGATGACACAATGAAGCTAGTGTGCCTCTGGTTATACATATTCCTGACAGATTATTTTACATGCAAGTATTGTTTTATTTGGAGTGACATGCAACGAGTCAACAGGTTTAGTGTTCAGTGTCTTACTCGAGGACTATTTAATCAAGCAAAACGCCATTGATAGACACATGTTTGTCTTCAGGGTGTGAACCTGTGACTGTTTGGTTATGGGATAAAGTATTTAAATTGTAATTTATAACAGCTGTAAAGACAACATGCCTACTCGCTGCATGACCTTGAGTTCAGGTCCATCTTGCACAAAGCTGGCTGCACATTATTATCACAAATGAAGTGCTTGATCTCCTTTAAAGGGCCGGTGTGTGTAGGATTTTTTTTGATGAGATGATCTGATCTCTGCTGGGATGTGCAAAGCTAGAAAACAAAAGAAAAAGGGGGGAGAATAATTTCCCAGCATGCCATCCTGATTCAAACTCCCGTTGCTCTCCCTGTTTGGTAGAGAGAAGAGGTTTGTCACATCGACTTGATTGATTTCAGGACATCGGTTAGATGTGTGAAGTCCCCAGACGGAGTGTGTGTACATCAGTCGTCTGGCTGCATCATCAGTGTTGACCTTTAAATGTGTAATGGGATGAGCACAGACTCTGAACTAGAGGGACACCTGCTGGTAGAACCAAACTTGACATTAAATGCAGATATGTAAGCAATAGGCTGAGTTTTGTGTTAGCATTTTGCTATTAATTTCCATATTCGTCCGGCTCTTATCGCTAACCGTCCTCAGCCTGATCTACATTATCATCACGTGCTGTTGTACACAGACATCTGAGGCGGCAGCCAGACATCCAGACAAGGTGGTTGAGTGCTTGGTCTGAAGTGTTATCCTTCAGCTGTCAGTAGCTCAGCCAAGCCTCTCAGTCAGCCACTGGCTGCCGGCCTGACAGCTGCCCACGGATACAGCTACTTAGCTCAAGCTCTGGCTCTTAGTCACTTTCTCCTCCTCCTCCTCCTTTTCTCCCTCTTTTTTCATCCATCAGGTGATCAAGCAGTTGATGAAGAAGGAGTTCACCCTTGAGTTCTCTCGTGACCGCAAGTCGATGTCCGTCTTCTGCACCCCCGTCAAGCCGGGCTCCCAGAGCAAGATGTTCATCAAGGCACGAATGAATAATACGATCACTAATACACAGAGAGAAGCACTTTCTTCAGTTCTACTCGCTGGCATCGTTGCTTAATGTTCTTCTTTAAATCCCTCCTCACAGGGCGCTCCCGAGAGTGTGATTGAGCGGTGTCAGTACCTGCGGGTGGGAACAGGGAAGGTGACACTGACGCCGGCCCTGCGCGACCAGCTGCTGTCCAAGATCAGGGAATGGGGGACAGGCAGGGACACCCTGCGCTGCCTGGCCCTGGCCACACATGATGTCCCGCCGCGCAGAGAGGACATGGACTTGGAGAATGCCACCAAGTTTGTACAGTATGAGGTACAGCAGAGGACCTTGCTAACATCTGATGTTTATCTTAGAGTCCAAGTTGTTCAAATAGGCTCATATTTAAGTCATATGGAGCGAAACACACACAACATACAGTTGGATACTGGATTTTTAGTGAGTTTAAAGAGGATCTATTATGCTTTTGTGTTTTTTCCTTCAGTGTGGTATACATTTGTTTTTTTGTGCATGTAAAGGTCTGCAAATTTACAAAGTCCACGCTAAAGGGAGTTACTCTCCACCACAGAAACACTGCTCCTGAACTGCCTGAAACACCTTGCTTGAAGTCCCGCCTTTTCTTCCGTAACGTGGTGATTTCACCAAGTAACACATTTGCATAATAACTGCCTAAGGGGCTCAAACGGAGCGTTTCAGACAGAAGGTGAAAAGAGGTGCAGCAGCACAGCCGATAGGTGAATACAGGTATATTCAGACAGACAGAATGAGAAAGGTAAAGCGTTTTTTGAACACTAAAGCATGTAAACATGTTCTAGCAGAAACCCAAAATACAAGTATGCACCTGAAAATTAGCATGATATGTCCCCTTTAAATGTGATTTTGAATAAGGTTTCCTTACTTCTGCAACAGTGTTAATTGGTGAGCTTTAAAGGTTCTGGTTAGCAGATTTTCTTTTACCCTTGAACAGAGCCAGGCTAACCGTTTCCTCTGTTTCCATTCGTTATGCTAAGCTAAGCTAACTTTCATGAGAGTTGTATCGATCTAACACATCTTACTCTTGGCAAGGTGTTGAACTATTCCTTTAAAGTCATCTTTGCTGCTGTCTGTCTTTTGTTAGAATCACAGCAGTGATTCAGTCTTTACCCACTGAAAGCGTAACGCTTTTACACTCTGTTCTTCTTCTCTGAAACCATAGAAACTACTCTGTTTGATGTTTTCAGCAGCAATACAAATAAAATAGGTGAATTCCATTTCTGTGGAACTGAATGGAGATTCAGTTTCCAAATACAGTCCTGTGCAACCTAATCCCCTTCTATCTTTATTTCTTTCTCTTTCTCTGTTTCCATTCAGTTGGGTCTCACATTTGTCGGCTGTGTGGGCATGCTCGACCCGCCCAGGAAGGAGGTCATTGGTTCGATTAAACTGTGCAACGAGGCGGGCATACGTGTCATCATGATCACGGGGGACAACAAGGGCACAGCCGTGGCCATCTGCAGGCGAATCGGCATCTTTGGAGAGGACGAGGAGGTGACGGGAAAGGCCTACACGGGCCGCGAGTTCGACGACCTGTCGCTGGACGGCCAGAGAGAAGCCGTCAAACGGGCGCGATGCTTCGCCCGTGTCGAGCCGGCTCACAAGTCTAAGATCGTGGGATACTTGCAGGCATTCGATGAGATTACCGCCATGGTGAGGAGAAGGGATGATGCACCACCCCTTCAACTTTTCTCTGCTTCCTGCAAATCTATACATTGTATAAATCCTTTGTCATATATTTCTTTATTCTTGTTGCAAGAGAAAAAAAAAATCCATTTTCTCCTTCCTTCAACTGTGCGTTATGTGAATGCCTTGTGCAGAATGCATGAGCGGAAGCCAGTGAGGCGTGACATGTTTCAGGTCTCTCCGAGGCTGCTCTCTCAGACACCGCCATCAAAAGCTGTCATCTCGGGCCCGCTCGGCTGCTTCCTATCTGACACACGTCTCAGATGAGGGGTTGATCCGAGGGGAAGATGGGAGGGAGGGGGAATGCAATATCACCATTTGCCTGTCAGACTAACTCCACCATTCAGTGCTGTCTAAAGCCGCTTTAGGCCCTGCCATGACAGATTAATACATCTCACTTGCTCAGCTTTAGTTTAATCCTGTCTGGATCTGAAACGATAATGAGACTTTGCATAATCAGATAGTGGTTCATTTTCAATCACCTTTAGTTTGATACACCAAATCCTGTTTAAAGTTGTAGTTGGTAACTTTTACACAAATAACTTTTTATTATATTTGCTCAAACTGACACTATATACTGACAGTAGTACATTAGACAGATAATCTGTGAAGAAATCAGCTTCCTCTGTCTCCTTTTAGTGCTCCTAATGGCATTTGAAAGATTCCAAAAACAACCTGTAAATGTCATTAGGCGCACTAAAAGGTGGCAGAGGAACCAGATTTTCTTCACAGATTATCTGTCTCGTGTACTACTGTCAGGATATAGTGACAGTCTGAGCAAATATTATAAAAAGTTATTTTTATAAAAGTTACCAACCACAGCTGTAAAGAATAATCTCCCCTAAAAATGTAATGTGGGCTCTGGGGCTCTTACAATAACCGCAATATTAACAAGCCAACCACAAGTGATGGTAAGCAACCGCCACAACCGCTATGTTCATGTTCTTCTTTTCTGAATTCTTTACAATGGGAGCGCCACATATTTACACTATGCTACAAACGGCAGCAGGGTGACGAGCCGCCTATTATCTATTTGTGTCTATTTTGCGCTTTTCTTTTTTTTGTGGTTGCTGAGAGTTGAAAAATGTTAAACTTTGGGTAAAACACTGCGCTTGTCACTGTCACTTTTTTTACCTAGCCGTCTAATCACAATGGAAGAAGGGCTGTAAAATACCACAACGACCAACCTTCACATAATACTGAACAACAATGGAGGAGAAATGAATACACATAAACCGGCGGGTTCGTCCTCTCTCCTTACGTGTTTCAGCCTTCCCTTCATCCAGAGCAATTACTCCACCTGGTGCTGTCATTTTTACTTCTGCGGACGTTCCGTATCATAGCAACCAGATGCAACCCTAGCGTCTAAGCTGAAAACAAAACACTGCCCCTCATTGCCCTTCTGTGTTCTGCATTTAACAATATATAAGTAACTAATAAGTCATTTGTTTTAAAATCATCGTCATCTTTGTCATTTAAAAGACCAATAATATACCTAATAATACCCTAACAATAAAGATTATTTATATAGCACGGAAGTCAGAAAAAGGCCATAATATTGCATATCGTGCTGTTGATTAATTAAAATTTAGTTTTTCCTTCAAAGAAGTTATTTAACTTTTATCTTCCGAAGAGGTTTATTCAGCTTTTTGCTCCTGAAAATATCCCTCTGTTATTTGAAACCAGTTGTAGTGTCCACATAAATCTGCCTCTGTTTACAAGTAATGTTGCAGCCTGAGAAAAAATATTGAAATGACTTGGTGTTGATGTTTGACTCTTGTATGTATATACAAGTAATGTTTTGTGATTGTTGGAATGTTGGATTATTGGAATTCAAATACGATCCTGTGAGTCAGGTTTCTGATGCGTTATTAACAGAATGAATGATTTTTCTCGTCCCAGACAGGAGATGGCGTGAACGACGCCCCGGCCCTGAAGAAAGCAGAGATCGGCATCGCCATGGGCTCCGGCACAGCGGTGGCCAAGTCGGCATCGGAGATGGTGCTGTCTGATGATAACTTCTCCACCATTGTGGCTGCCGTGGAGGAGGGCAGAGCCATCTACAACAACATGAAGCAGTTCATCAGATACCTCATCTCCTCTAACGTGGGGGAAGTGGTCTGGTGAGGAACAGAGACGCACACTGAGATCCTCACCTTCTGTCGGACGTCCTCGGCTGACGTTTTGTGTGTCTTCTCACTCTCTGTTCTCCAGCATCTTCCTGACGGCCATCCTGGGTCTCCCTGAGGCTTTGATTCCAGTCCAGCTGCTGTGGGTGAATCTGGTGACCGACGGCCTGCCTGCCACCGCCCTGGGCTTTAACCCCCCAGACCTGGACATCATGGACAAACCCCCCCGCAACCCCAAGGAGCCTCTCATCTCCGGCTGGCTCTTCTTCAGATATCTGGCCATTGGAGGTAGGATTAGCTCTGGCCTGAACAGACCACTGTGAATCATGTCAGAATGTAGACGGGTTTATAGTTTACAGTTGAGGATGGGTTGAACAAAAGTTGCTACAATGTCATGAAACCTTATCTATGGACATTTTCAATATTTAGAAATAAAGACACTTGCTGGAAACTAGTCAAATTATTTTTTAGAGGTGAATTTGATATGCACCTGCCACTCATCTACCTCGTCCCTGCATTTGCAATTTTTTTTTACTACACCCCTCTCATTGACAGACATCTGTCGACTAGCCAAGATGACACATAAAATTCCATTGAAAAAAGGCAGCTGCTATTTCTCTTTGCAGTCTTGTTGTAGTCGTCATCTCTTTCGTAGTTTTGCATCTCTTTGTAGTGGTTTTGCATCTCTTTTTGTTCTTTTTGCATCTCTTTGTAGTCATTCTCTATTTGGTTGTTTTGCATCTCTTTTTTGTCTTTTTGCATCTCTTTGTAGTCGTTTTGCATCTCTTTTTGGTCTTTTTGCATGTCTTTGTAGTCGTTTTGTATCTCTTTGTAGTTGTTTTGTGTCTCTTTTTGGTCTTTTTGCATGTCTTTGTAGTCGTTTTGTATCTCTTTGTAGTTGTTTTGTGTCTCTTTTTGGTCTTTTTGCATGTCTTTGTAGTCGTTTTGTATCTCTTTGTAGTTGTTTTGTGTCTCTTTTTGGTCTTTTTGCATTTCTTTGTAGTTGTTTTGTGTCTCTTATTGGTCTTTTTGCATCTCTTTGTAGTCGTTTTGCGTCTCTTTATGGTCTTTTTGCATCTCTTTGTAGTCATTTTGCATCTCTGTTTGTTTTGCATCTCTTTGTAGTCGTTCTCTTTTTGGTCTTTTTGCATCTCTATGTAGTTCTTTTGCATCTCTTTGTAGACATTTTGCGTCTCTTTTTGGTTGTTTTGCATCTCCTGGTAGTCGTTTTGCATCTGTTTTTGGTTGTTTTGCATCTCTTCATCTCATCATTTTGTGTCTCTTTGTAGTTGTTTTGCATATCTTTTTGGTCTTTTTGCATCTCTTTGCAGTCATTCTCTTTTTTGGTAGTTTTGCATCTCTTAGTGGTCATTTTGTGTCTCTTTGTGACTTCCCAACAAGAAATGTTAGCAGTAACTTCAAACGGAGCTCCGGCCCGGGGTCCCCTAACCTTTTGGGTCCCTGACCCTGTGCCCAGTAGGCCAGTTCAATAATCCATCCATGCCTCCTGGGACTAAACTCATCTATCTTTATAGTTATAATAATCTTATACTGAACCTTTTTTTCTGACTGTTTTTCCTGTAGGATATGTGGGCCTTGGAACAGTCGGTGCTGCCACATGGTGGTACCTGTTTGATGAAGAAGGCCCACAAGTGTCTTTCTACCAGCTGGTGAGTTGCATAACATTGTCCTGCTCTGTCTTCCTTAATGTTCTGCAGCACGGTACTGTCCTCAGAATATAGTTCTTTATTTTGATATGTACTCCCTTCCAGCTTTCTGGAGACAGTAATATTTGGTGATGGTGTACAGAAATAGAAAGGGAAGTAAGACCCATGTGGTTTGATTGCACACGGGGTGGGGACGAGGCCAAGCTTCTGCAGCTGTTCCCCCATCAGATCTGAGCTCCATCATTCAAACCAGGTCGCAGGGGTCCTGGCAACATCCTGCAGACACACATGCAGGCGCAGACGCACGTACACACACACACACACACTCAACACACACTTAACTCCCGACTGCCTCTCTCTACAGAGACACTTCATGCAGTGTACTGAGGACAACCCCATGTTCCAGGGCATAGACTGTGAGGTGTTTGAGTCCCGCTTCCCCACAACCATGGCCCTGTCTGTGCTGGTCACTATCGAAATGTTCAACTCTCTCAACAGGTAAGCCATCTTCTGTTGGATGTAGAAACACTCCTTAAATGTCACGGCTGTCGGATATTTATTAAAAAAGAAGACACTGTCATTCAACAGACAGCACTCCTTTTGGGAAAGAATTAGCCATCCGTCTGAGGGATAACAGCACGGTCTCCATGTCAGAATAACACATCCATCACAAACATCAACTCTTTTCACTGCTGAAGGACTTAACGTTGCTGTTTATAATGACCGTGTATTTTAGAATCTGCATTTGGTGAATGTGGCAAAGGAATTAGCCACGCATCTTAAGAAATGGAATAATTCTTATTTGGGGAGGCAGAAAATAAAAAAGGAACAGTGGTATGAAGGGAAAACTCCCCGTGTTTTTGCCAGGATTGCTCATGGAGCAAGTCTGTCAGTGGCTCCCTATAGAAACAAATGCGAATGTCTCATTTAGGAAAGAATCTGAGAAAGGGAAGGATAGAATAAAGAGCTGCCTGACCAGTGAAAATGTTATCCCTAACCAAGACTGACAGAGGAGACACATGTTTACATGGTTACTATCACCCACATAAGGAGGCTGATGTTATGATGCACACATTTGATTCATTGCACGGATAATATAATTAAATCTCGGCTTGTTGCTCTAATTGTAATGTGCTATTGAGATCTTGTGAGCTTGCCAGAGTCGTTCTCGTTCGATCTTTGCAACATTATAGAAAGACTTCCATGTAAGTCCCTAATGTCAGGTTGAGCTGAAGTGTTAACATGTTTTGATCTATTAAAATGTCTCCCCGCCAGTTTGTCTGAGAACCAGTCCCTGATCAGGATGCCTCCCTGGGTCAATTTTTGGCTGCTGGGAGCCATCATCCTCTCCCTCTCCCTCCACTTCTTGATCCTCTACGTTGAGCCTCTGCCGGTAAGTATTCATCCATCCATGAGACACTTGTAGACTCTGTCACTGAGCCGACTTGGGATCTAAAGGGCGTGATGAAAAATGGATATTGATAATCATACATACTATGGTTCAACTGCATGGCAGTATTTATTAAAAGGCAGATTCTTCTTGACAGTGTTGTGTTCTAATGGCAAAACATACCTTGAGAGAAAAGTGCAGTGGCCCTGAAAGCTCAACACACTGCAACTTCAGAAAACAAAACCAAATACAGAAACACAACTGAATACAGAAACACAACCAAATGCAGGAAACACAACCGAGTGCAGAAACCGAATACAGAAACCGTAACCGAATACAGAAAATCGATCCGAATGCCGACAACGCAGTCGGATACAGACAACGCAGTCAGATAGAGACAACGCAGTCGGATACAGACAACGCAACCGAATACAGAAAATGCAGTCGAATGCCGACAATGCAGTCGGATAGAGACAATGCAGTCGGATACAGACAACGCAGTCAGAAGGAGACAACGCAGTCGGATAGAGACAACGCAACCGAATACAGAAAACGCAACCGAGTACAGAAACGCAACCAAAAACAGAAAACGCAACAGAGTACAGAAAGCGCAACCGAATACAGACAAGGCAACCGAATGCAGACAACGCAGTCGAATGCAGACAACGCAACCGAATACAGACAAGGCAACCGAATACAGACAAGGCAACCGAATGCAGACAACGCAACTGGATAGAGACAACGCAGCCAAATACAGAAAAAACAACAACAAGGGGTCACTAAATATGGTGGGTATGTTCATCCCTTTTTAGTGTGCCCTGGAAACGTATGTTGTTTTGTAACTCTTTTCCGTTGCGTTCTGTGGAATCACATGCTTTTTTGTATTTAGTTGTGTTTTTTCTATTTGCAGCGTTTTTTCTAAATGCTGCGCGCGTTGTCAAAACGGTGAAGATGTTTTCTTTAGTTACAGTGCGTTGAGCAGAAAAGGCTTCATTGCATAGTGTCTACTGTGGCTCTGTCCAGCATCTGATGCATTGTTAGAAGAGTTTCTGACTTTTGGATGTCCTCTGTCCTTCAGTTGATCTTCCAGGTGACCCCGCTGCGCTGGGCCCAGTGGATCGTGGTCCTGAAGATTTCCATTCCAGTCATCCTCCTGGACGAGGCACTGAAATATATCTCCAGGAACCATCTAGAAGGTATGTTGAGTGTTTTTGGTCCACTTATCCCATTGAATCAATCCAGAAAAATGTGGGGTCTGAAATATTTATAGTTTATTAAAATCAATGATTGTCGAAAATCAGATTTTACTGACTCTTCTCTTCTGCTCTTTTTTTCCTCTCCTGCACTTCTAATTCAGCCTAAACTCTTTTTATCTCACCTTCTGTGAAAAGGTACTCCAACCTCTTCATGCCTTTCTTCCCTCTCCAGTAGAGACAGCTATATGATCACACAATGTATTCTAAATGATGTGTTTGTTTTTATCCTGGCAGGTGATGAGGAGAAGAAATATCGTAGGAGATGGCGGCAGCTGAACTAAAACCTCTCCCTCAACAACACACTCACACACTTAGACACACCTTCCCTTTATGAGCTAGAAACCTTTTCTCTCCCCTGTCCTCATTCCCCACTCCTGCATGTCCAACAAAAACCACCACTAGAAACGAGCGGGGCTTGCATGAGAACGAGTGTGCGAGAAAGAGAGAGCATGCGTGTTCCTGCGAGCATGGCTTTGTACGAGTGTGTGAGTAAATGAGCGCTGTGTGCGTGTGAACAGGCAGATGCAGGCCTGTCTTTATAGTTGCGAGAGCGAGAAACAACTGCAGAAAGAAAAAAGATACCAAGGCTCTGCTTTTTAAAGATTTCTGCTCATCGGTTTTACAGTACAAACATTGTGGTGCAGTAACTGGACTTTGGGGGAGGGAGGAGAGGGGAACGCAGGTTGAGAATACTGGGTGGGAGGGGAGGGGGGGGGGAAGGATATTATAAATTAGCACAGAGACCGAAAGAGAGATGGAGAGGCTCTGCCACTGGAGAAGAGACTGGTGTACACACTGGCAAAAGAAGAGCATCAGCAAGAACGTGGAAGGTGAGAACAGCTGGCTCTCGAGGCGCCGTGACCGGTGCAGAGAGCCACCGTTTCTGTGTGTGTCCACAAAAACATTACCGGTCTTCTGCCTTCCACACTACCGGCAGTGAGATCCAGCCAGCTCTGCGGGAGCGCGGCCTTATCCGCACAACACAATTACATCTCTGGCCAGTTTGTCCCAGCGTTACTCCTTCGTCGCTCCTCATCATTTGATCGTGTTTTATGAACTCTTCTTTTGCCTGTCTTGCTCTTTCTCTTTCTCTTTCTCTGTCTCTCTTTCTCGCTCTGTGCCGAGGAGGCAGCTGTGGGCCCGGGGGCAGGGTCGTGACCTTATCGGGTTCTTATCGTCGCTCCGCCTAATGGTGTGAATAGCTTTACGCCGCTTGACCGCTTCCTTCCTCTCTTTAATTCGAGGAGCTGAGGTCAGCTCACAGACTTGTCAAACATATATATATATATATTAAAACAAATAAAAAATGTCAAACCGCAACCAAACCAGCATATCAGTAGAGTAGTTGTCAGCCAGCCCGCCCAGCTGGTCTTGTTAAGCCTCACTTTAATGTCCATCTGCTGTGCTGCCATTGCAGTTTTAGCCGTCAAATGTCTAAATTAAAGGCAGAGATGAGCAACAGGATGAAGCACCAGGACATTTTGTACATAATAATTGTCTCGGAGCATCACGTTGTTTATCTGCTTTTAATTTATTCAGTTATAGAGTGCTACAGGAATGACTCCTAAAACCCGGAAATGAGTTAGCATTTTAGCACTTCCGGTTCCCTCGTCTGGAAGTCAATGGGTTTTTAGTTAGATGCCTGAAATAAGGTCTGTGGTTAACACAAGCTGAAGAGATTTGTTCTACGATATAAAATACGTCAGTATATACCCCAATCTTGAATTTTGAAGTCTTAGCCTATAGTTCGTCTATAGCTTAACATTAGCTTTTTACTTCTGCCGATTGCATACACGCTTCAGAAATCATAAAAGTGGTGTTCATTTGTGAAGATTATCTTGCTGAACAAAACGTGTAAGTATCATAAACGTGTGTTTGCCACAGAACTTATTTTCTGCAATAATCCAAAACCCAATGTAAAAATCCCATTGGCTTTTTGTCAAGGGAACCACGGTGATGCTAACCTCCTGGTTGGCCTACAAAAATACCCCTAGAGCACTCTATTTGTAACCCTGCACCAGCGCTTATGTATGTGTGTGCGTATAGCCTTACTTGAATTAGTTTGTCTGATTTGACTTGATCGGTCGTCGCATCGCACAGATGATGTAGTTAACGTAAGTTAAGGGTAAACTGCTCGATTGTGTCAGTCTCACTTGGTCACGAATCATTTATATATTTAACATCCATGCCTTATACAGCCCACTGCACCTCCACATTGAATATGTGGTCGACATGAATGTGTTTCTGCTAGCCTTTAATCAGCCTTTTCCCCCACCGCCACCACTGATGTTCATTGTGATCGCTCAAGGTCTTGGAGACTCTGACTGTCCACCTGGTCTGTTTGATAGGGAACCCCTTTTCGTTGTGCTTTGTTGCGCTGCTTCCCTCAGCTCCTCCCGCTCTCTCAGTGCTTTAGCGACTCACTTTGGTATTGTTTTATAATGACTAAATAGTGATGTATTTGACTGAATGAACCCACGCGGCATGGATTGTGTCTTCATTATGGGTTTATGTGTTGGGCCCTGGTGCTCTGCGGACTGGGTCAGTGGTGTTTTTGGTCTCTTGTTGCTTCCACGTAGGACAGAGAGTGTGCACATTACAAAAAAAACACAATTCAAATGAATTTATTAAAGCAACGTTTTGATTCCAGAGCTCTTCAAAGCAACTGTTGCCTCTCTCTGCGAATGTGCAGATCTTTTTCCTTCCTTTTCTTGCTTCCAGACCTGATTTCAACAAGCAGGACTGATCTCCGCAGTGTGACATAGAGGAGCATAGTTTAGAATTTAAAGGAAACTCCATCCTTAAGCACTTTCAACATTAGTGACCAATCTGCTCTTGCTTACGGGACTCTATTTAGTTGTATTCATCTATTTTGTTGCTTGGTGATGTTTTTTTTTTTTTTTTTCAAACTCCAGGGGATAACTAGCCAAACTTAGATGGCATGACATCATCGAGTCCAGATATTTCCAGTTCCACATGCTCTCTGGGGTCATTCTTGGAAATGTACAGTAGGAAATCATTCACTTAAAGGGGACATGTCAGGAAAAAACTCACTTTTTCAGTGCTTGCGCTCGTATATTTAGGTATCTGGAGTTCCTACCAACCCACAAACTGTGAAATAAGAGTCTGTTTTGTGGGCTGCCTAGATCAGAAATCGTGTGATTCAAGAAAGCATTCAGATTTGGCTCCCCTTCCTATGTCACATGCAGGCTCATTAGAATATATCGCCCACAGCTTGAGAACTACCTTTGTAAAGGTGCACCATATTTTTAACGCAAACCAATCAGAGCAGACTGGGCTTTTTCTAGAGGGGGTCTTAAAGAGAATGGCGCTAAAACGGAACATTTCAGACAGAGGGTGAAAACAAAGGGTGGTAAAATAATGTGTTTTTTTAACATTAAAGGGGATATATCATGATCATATTTTGGGTTTCTACTAGAACGTGTTTAAAGCCCAGTTTGCTCTGATTGGTTTGCGATAAAAATCTGGTGCACCTTTACAAAGGTAGTCAAAGAACGTATATTGTCAAGAAGTGAAAGTCCATTGATTGTTCCATTGCAACATCAACACTTTCGCCATTTTTTGACTGAAGGCGAATAAAACATCTGTATAAAAAGTGCTGTACAAAATTAAAACTAAATTATTTCTATTTTATTGTTGTATTCTACCGTAATGGCCTGTTTTGAACAATAAAAGACTATAAATATAATAAGCGTTTTCAGTCCAAAATGACCAAAATTTGCTTCTATACTCTTTGATGTAGTTCTCAAGCCGTGGGCAGTAATTCTAATGAGCCTGCATGTGACATAGGAAGGGGAGCCAAATCTGAATGGCTTGTTGAATCACATGTTTTCTGATCTACGCACCCCACAAAAAACTGACTGTATTATCTTATTTCACAGTTTGTGGGTTGGTAGGCACTCCAGATACCCAAATGTATGAGCACAAGAACTGAAAAGTTTTTCAGGATATGTCCCCTTTAAGGCATGTAAACGTGTTCGACAAGAAACGCAAAATACAAGTATGAACCTGGAAAAGAGCATGATATGTCCCCTTTAAGGTAGAAATTGAACCACAGACGGATGACAACATGAGAAGATTTAAGGGTGGAATATTCCTTCAAATTTTATACCAGGAGCTGGATTTTGTGTCAAGTAAATAATGGCTTAATTCTGACTCTATTTGACATAAAACAAAGCGTTACATGTACGTTCAGTCTTTGTTCCACCACCGTGAGAATGTGGCACCTCTGTCCAGACCAGCAGACCACCTGTCCCCGTCCCAGCAGGTCTCCATGGCTCTGTTAACATGCTGGCACTCTGGCCACCAGGCACTATAGGTCTGTATAGCCTTGTTATTTACTACTGAATCCTCAACTCTGTACAGAAGATGAGAACATGATCGCATGGAACCTTGTTACTGTAATAATAACCTATACAGTATGTAATATTTAATTTTTTGATAACTTACATCAATGAAACCTACTTACCAACAACACAGACTTGCGAGAAACCTTTTTTTGTTATTTTTCTTTGAGCACATGGTATCTAAGGATCTCCTCTTTTCTGTTGTTTTGTAGAATAGAAAGGTTGTTTTCTTCATTGTTCCCATTTGGTTTTTACAGTTGCTGGGGTTTTGTGTCTTTTACTGTAGGGGGAAGAATATGACGTTATCATGTTTAAGATAGACAAGAATCATGCTTACGCTAATTAATGGCGATGATCATTTCAGTGATGGTTATCTGGTGTGAGAATGTTCCAAGAATTTGTGAATGAACTGTGTCTGGTTTACACTGAGCGATAAGCAGTGATGGATTATGAAGTTTTATGACTGTACATTGAAGGGCTTGGTGTGGACGCAGGCTCTAGAGACCCCGACAATCCTTTTGGGTCTTCTAGCATGGTACTCTAAGTCTTCTACCATCTGTTAAACGATAACCACCTTTACTAACAGTGAAGGAGTGATCAGGTTCATGTGAATAACACCTGACCAACCGTTCCCTTTTTCTGTCTATATAGACGAGTAAACAGTCTCTAGAGCCCGGGTTCCACCTCTGAGAAATTAAAAGGATTCTCTGTATTGCCTTGTTAATATTAATTGTGGACACATAATTTTATAAATGACAAAGACGTGGAAATAAAGATAATTTATCTTGTTATTTATTCAGAGGTTGTGTTCTTTTTTTATGTGCTGTTTTAAATGAGAAAATGTAACCGTTTTCTTTGGAACTACTTTATACCAAAGAAATAGTCCCAAAGAAAACTGTTGACAGGGAGGTTTTGTTGGTTATTTATAATGTCGTTTTTCAATTCTTTACGGACCCTGAACTAAATTCCATTCAGAGGTTTTCAGAGTTGCATATTTCAAAACCTGGGAGCATACGATAAAATGATCTGCAGCTTTCTGACCGTTTTTTCCAGGGTGAGCACAAGAATACAAAGACCTTGGTCAAAATGGGTTTTGCAAGTTACAGTTTTTCTCCATTATTTTGATGAGATGTGTGTGAAATGATGTTTTAAAAGGCCTAGTCTGGGGAATAGGTGATACAGACACAAACACTTTACATTTGCAAAACAGCAAGCACATCCTCCAAAAGGTGTTTTCACAACCAAACAGCTTGTACGGGCGCTGGATCAGGAAACAAACTGAAGGTAAAAGTCTGGCAACAGATCTGCACACTGTACTGGTAGATCCCAGAAAATTACGTCTCCATGTGAGGTCTTTGTCAGGCATTGTCTAATAAACGTAACAAAGCACAACCAGCAACCTATAGATATAAACACATCTCTTAGGTGGTTGTAATCTGCAAGATTGACAGTCAATCTACTCTTGGGCTGGACCAATCCATGGGGGGGATTATGAGACAATGGGCCCCTGGGTACAGACATGCAAAAGGCCCCACCACCTCCCCTAAATAGGAGCAAGACACACCGACTTTATCGTTGTTGAACCTCTTTTTGCGGTTGTTTTGGTCTTTTTGTAGTTATTTTTTTGTCCGTGGTTGCTTTGTCCCTCTTTATAGTTGTTTTGTGTGTCTTTGTAGTCTTTTTTTAGTCTTTTTGTAGTCATTTAGTGTCTCTTTGTAGCTGCTGGATGACACTATCTGGTACTCTCTATATACTACTCTCTATCTGTGGAAGAAATACAGAAAAAAACAAATAAATATAATATACAAGAACATATTAAATATTTTTAATTGATTCAGTAAAATATCATACGTGAATCACATAAATCACTCAAGATGATCTTAGAATCTAGTACATAGAAAAGTAGAAAATAATATATTATATGTCAAAAGGGGTTAAATGACCAACGTACAAACTAGCAATGAGCTAACTTTTGTGTTAATTCAGAACTAGTCATATAATCAACAAAGTCACATACTGGTATTTAAAAGGAAAATACTGCAACAAAAACTCTTCATTTAAGATGTCAGCCGACACAATGAAACGCATAAAATCATAACTTCAGACCTGCAAACATGAAGTGCTGATAAACAGAACTGAAAAATTAAATGAACAAACTATTTAAAGCAGTCTGTTTACTGCTCCATATGCTTTCCTTTCATTTACATCAGACCACACCAGCTGTAACATCCTGCCTGCTCAGAAACCCTAGTTAAACTGAGTTGGGTTGGCTTTATTGCCACTATAGTAAACAGTAAAATACACAAGGCACCATGAATATAACAGATGAGCTAAAAATAATATACCTTTAAATGCAAGAGGTTTGCAAATCACAAGTCAAATAATTTAATAATGGTAAAATGTGCAAAATATCATAATATTTTGATGACGTTGTCAATCAATTTGTTCCTCGTGACTTCATATAATTGTTTTCTGTTTCTATTTTAATTAGTGCTTTTTAAAAATACCAATATATTAGGGTCCTGGGGGACCCCAGTCAAAAGCATCTAATTGCAGCCTATGCAGTTTAATAGATGGAACTATTTATTGACTTCATGTTTGCCATGGTTCCTAATTAAAAGTATCACACACTATCAGTGGGGTAGAGGTACTACTAAGGGTCGTTGCTACAATAAATCGGACCCTGTTAAAGAGGTCCAGAACCGGATCTAGAACCGGATCTAGACACTAAAATGGGAGAGGATGCAGTTTAAGATAATCAGAAAATACTCATCCATGTTGCTATGTTGGTTGTGTCTTTATCCTTTACTTTAAAACAATACATGAGTACAGAGTATTATTCATCTAATCTTGTTACCAACCCAACAACTTTAGTATCATGCATTAAATCAATGGAGAAGTGCATTGAACCTTTTGAACCAGCAGGGGGTGATGTTACACCACCTTGCCTGTACTGTATGTATAAAGCTGTAAGGTCCTGTCAGGAGGTTTTATATGTACAGTCCCCATTCCTCTCAAGTAGAACCGGTCGTTTTGTTGTGCAATGAGGACTAACCCAATGCCGCCTGTGTCTCCTATTTTTTTGTGATTGACATTTTCCTGAATTTTGAAAGATATAAAGGACAATATACACATAAATAACTCAACATTAACTTGTACAAATACAAATTAGAATACAACCAAAATAAAAGTAGAAAAAGGCTGTGATGTAGTTGCAACTAAGTGGGCAAATAATGTGTGTGTGTATAGTGTACCTGGGAGGGAGCTAAGCCATGAGTTTGTCTTTAAGGGCCATTAATGTACCTTTCTATCTGTCTATCTGTTCATATGCAAGTCTGCGATTGATGGTGCATGAACCGACCTCCACTGTTGGACGAGCAGTCTCCTAGCCAAGATAATAGTGGTCTGGACCCAATCAGTATAGATAGAGGGAATCATGTCTTTCAGGGTAGACGGATCCCCCAACAGAAATAAGCGAATGCAAAAGGGGACTTCTAGGGCAACAATTCTCTGGATACAATCATGAACTGATGTCCAAAAGTCCCGTAAATTGGGGCAATACCATAGGACTGGGGTTAAAGGGGAACACCACGTAATTTAGGTTTCTAATATGTTATTTCCGTGGCCTAGATGAGTTCAATCAATATTTGTGAACATGAGCTTCTCTCTCTCAAAGCCAGAAACCAGAGAAGTAAGTCTCAAACTTGTGATGACATAGGGTATAAAATCTGGAGCTGCTCCATAGACGATGAATGGGAGACCCACAGAGTGTTTGTTTTCTTTTTTTATACCCAAATGAGCCTCATTCTATTGTAGTGTTCTCAGCTGTGAAATAGAAAATGTTCCCGTATGCTCAGAACATTCCCCTGGGTGCTCTCAGTGGCATCGACAACATCTCGTTCCATTCATTGTCTATGGAGCGGTTCCACGCTTTACACCCTATGACATCACACATTTTAGTTTTGGCACTCTAGCTTATGATTCTGGGAGACAGTTGTTCATGTTTACTAATATTTTTTGGACTGTCTTAGACCATAGGAATAACATGTATAATGAATTTTGAAAATGGGCGCTTCCAGCACCCATGGGTCTTTTAGGCTTAACCCTATACAATCTAGAGGGTGTCCAATACATTCTGTTAATAATCTGCGATAGAATTTAGCTGTTTTTGTCTTGAGCACACAGTGTCAACACAGCTTTTAGATTCTGCCTAAACACAATCACATGCAACTACACCTAACTGCCTTTCTGACTACTTACCAATTACCACACAGCCGTCATGCTTCCTCAGATCTCCCATGTGAGAACGACACACACCCTCTCTGGGGGGAAGTTCCTGGAGGGAAGGTGGGGTCCCAAGAGCTGCAGGGGAAATAGAAGAGGATCTCATTAGTACTATCATCAGCCCGTTATTTCCATCCTGAGCCTCAGAGGGATGCAGGATAGGGAAAGTCAGCAGGGGCACTGTCCCAGTGAAACACACACAAACACACACACGTGGCAGCTGAGAAAACACAATGATGGGGAAATGGAAAGATCACATAGGGAGACGAAGGTGTTGGGATGGAATAGGTTCTTTATGTCTAAATTTCCTGTAATAATAGGGTGCAAAACCTCAGATTCACAGCATAGACTGTATGTACAGTAAGAAGTGGACGTTTAAAACGTGTATGGAAGAGCATGATTTTGTGACAACACAACTTCACTACTGTCAAACCAGGATGAAGTTCTAACTCAAAGCAGGAGTCACAGATGTTTGATAATGATCAGGTGATGCATTGTGCCTACATTAGACTAGCCTTACTATGCACATACAAGGCTGTGCGCTGGCTGATTTGCACCATGACTCATATGAGAAGAAGCAGAGGCTGCTCGCTGTGCAGTGGGCTCCATGAGGACACACTTCTAGAGAAGGGCCTTGAGACAGAAAAGGCCTGAATATACTTTAAATTTGAGGGGATGATTGTGCTGTGAGGGAGGACATCCTGCACTGTATCCCGTGGTGTCAGCCAGTGTTGTGCTGCGAGGCTGAAGCTGTTGCCAAGAAACTAAATGAACTTGAAATAAACTTCCCCCTGCACGGCCACGACAAGGAAGAGGAAGTAGCGTCCTCTCAAAGGCTGCAGCACCCAGCAGAACCACTGTCTGCTCGGGCCACCAGCTGATGAATAGTCTAATATACTGGGTGCAGTGTTTACAGGGACTGGAGGCTAAAGCCAGTGGTGAAGTACTGTACTTATGTGCAAAAAGTACTAGTGTGAGTATTTTCTTTTCATGCTACTTTATACTTCCACTTTCAGAGGGAAATATTGTACTTTTACTGCATTACATTTATTTTACAGTTACTGGTTACTTTACAAGTACTAAAAAAAACGCATACAAAACATAAGAAGAGCTTTTAAAATATTATGTTTTGTTCTAGATTAAACCATCCAACAATATAAATTATATTAGAAAATGAATTGATAACTCTTTTGTTATAATTTTTATGCAAAAATGGCAAACATTTGATGTGCCTTATCAAATGTGCGGATTTGCTGCTTTTCCATGTGATCATTTTGTTCATTTATTTATTTATTTATTTATTTTTTTGTTTTATTTTATTTTATTTTATTTTATTTTATTTTATTTTATTTTATTTTATTTTATTTTATTTTGTTTTGTTTTGTCTAACCATTGGTTGGATAAAACAAACAATGTGTTGAGTTGTGCTTATGGGCTCTGGGTAATTGTGATGAGCATCTCTCACTACTTTATGAAGTTTCACAAACCAAACAATCGATCAATTAATTTATCGATAAATATATAAAATAGCTAAAACATTCCATTTTGTTTTAAGATACAAAACAATAAAAAAAGTAATCACAAAATAAATAACTAAAATTGATAAGTTAGGTCCACTTCATCCAAATAAAACAGTAAAATGCTATTTACACATTAATGGATGAGCATTAATAATCAAATAGTAATAAGTAATACTGTAAGCTGTCATTTTTCTACATTGAACACTTTCGATACTTAAAGTACACTTTCCTGATTATACTTACTTTTACTTAAAGGTGCAGCGTGTAGGATTTGGCGGCATCAACTGAAACTTCTCCCACTACGGTGGCCGGCGGAAAAACGTGAAACGCAAATGAGCGAGTGTTTTGTTTGTCCATTCTGGGCTACTGTAGAAACATGGCGGCCATAAGCTCATGTTTACAATGTTTACTAAGGTAATAAATCAAGTGAGAAGTAGGCTCATTTTCTCATAGACTTCTATACAATCAGACTTCTTTTTGCAACAAGAGGAGTCGCCCCCTGCTGGACATTTGATAGAATGCACATGTAAGGCACTTCCGCAATGGCTTCACTTCTCAGAGTTGCCCACGGATACAAAGTAACATATTGGACATATTGTGGAAACATAACCTTCAGAGAGAGAATGAGTAGATGTAATTTTAAGAAATTTAACTAGTTAAATGAACTTTAAGACACAAATCATTATTCAAAGCTAAACTACACTATATATCTAGTAGGCCTGTCACATAAAACGAGCACCATACTCTCACACAGAAGAATGCCACCAACATGATGCCTCTTTTATCTCTCTCTAAATCCAATCTCCATTATCCATCGCTCCACCGGAGCCGCTCAGTGTCTAACAGTATAGTATAACTCACCGAGGTGTAAATGTATGTGGATGTGAGGTGTGTAGTAGAAGCACTGCTCAGCAGCACATATCCCATGGGGGAATAAAAGGTTAAACGTATCTCTTGGTAATCTAATTGATTGTGATGGCCACAGTTGATGAATTTATTGCCTTACAAAGCATTCAGTGGGGCTACAGTGGAGCCCCAGTAATTACATTGTTAGGCTATACCCTCTGCAGTCACAAATGACCGTTCTGCTTATCTTCACTAATTACTGAGACGTTTCATTTGGGCTGTAGACCAGCAGGGGTGCTGGCTGCACTTTTGCTCCATAAATTCCCTGTTTTTTAAATGCAATCTTGAATAGAGGAGCAGGATAGGAAATTACACACATGCATATGTGATTATAAAACATATAATATAATTCCCTGCACATATAATGCAGTGTAAATCATAAATGGTGATAATAATAGTGCAGTGAATAATGGAACAATGGTACTGCAGGAACCTAACCCTTTATTAGGCTATACTCTCTATACCCTCTGCAGTCACAAATGACTGTTCTGCTTATCTTCACTAATTACTGAGACGTTTCATTGGGGATTCTCTCAACTGGGAAATGGCCAGTAGAGGCGCTATAGCTGCACTTTTGCAACATAAATTCACTGTTTTGTAAATGCAATCTTGAATTGAGGAGCAGGATTGGAAATTACACACATGCATATGTGTTTATAAAACGTATAAAATAATTCCCTGCATGTATAAGGCAGTGTAAATCATAAATAGTGATAATAGTAGTCAATATCATTTGGGATTCTCTCAACTGGGATTTGGCCAGCAGGGGCGCTATAGCTGCACTTCTGCTCCATAAATTCACTGTTTTTTAAATGAAATCTTGAATAAAGGAGCAGGATAGAAAATTGCACTCTTATATATGTGATTATAAAACGTATAAAATAATTCCCTGCTCTTATAACGCAGTGTGAATCATAAATGGTGATAATAATAGTGCAGTGCATAATGGCACAATGGTGCTGCAGGAACAGGGCGGTTCTTAGGACCCGTGGATTAATTTCTTGTGGAATAATAAAAGTTGTCTGTCGACGTGCTTCAAAGCAGAGTCAAAGTGTGTGTATGTGTGTGTGAGAGCAGCACTCCTCCTCCTGCAGTGGTGCAACAATAGCCAGCTGCTGCTGCTGCTGCTGCCGGCGGAGCTGCGCGTGGACGTTCAGCCGCTGGGTGTCTTCTCTCTGCGGGCTGAGCTTCAGACACAGAGAGGCTGGTCCGTGGTTATCCGGAAGAGAGGGGTGTGACACATGGGACACACATCTCAGAGCAGCTGATTCTGACACACTTCTCACACCAGAAGCCTGGATGTGTTTTCTGCGAGTGTATTTGTAATAATCAGCTGTAGAGTAGAGTGAAACCAAACAGGCTCCGTGCGTCCAAACGGGACATCCCCCACCTTCCTCCTCTGGATCGCTGCTTTAAAGGGGCTACAACACGCCTGAAGAGCTCCCACTCATTAGGGTGAGTGAAACTTTTAATATCATTTCATAATCTGAAGTGCATTCCTGTTTAGTCATGGCTCGAGCTGCGTAAATGTAGGGAAGTGAAAAGCTGCTCGTGCTATCAGTGCACTAATGCACGTGTTTCCTCTCTGTGTGTTTTATTGTTGCACATAGGGAGGGTGTTTTATTGACTCCTCTGCAGCTGCACTAGGTTTTAACCACTTTGCATACACGCTTGCGCACGAGCACGCACTTTGCACCGTGAAATTGTGGACGCTGCACGCCAATAATGGGCCATTGATGTGTGTGTGTCATGCACCTGTGTGTATCCTCCTCATGTGTTACAGAGTGGGGGGATTCACCAGGGAGGACCAAAGTGGTCCCTGATTCCTTTGAGTGTCTAGGAATGAGTCCAGAGCCAGACAGACAGGGATGTGAGCTCTGATCACAGGTTTCCCCCTCAGACCCATCACACATGGGAGTCTGTGTGTCTGAAATGCAAACTAGTGCTGAAATAATTAATTGATTAGACATGTAGACAGACAATTAATCAACAACAACACTGCTGGTTATTGATTAATCATTTAAAGCGGCAGTAGGCAGAATATTTTTTGGTATCATTGGGCAAAAATTCCATAATAAACTTTAAGCATATTGTAATTCAGGTGTTCTGAGGGAAAACTAGACTTCTGCACCTCATGGCTCTGTTTTCAGGCTTTAACAAATCTAGCCGGTGACAGGAGACTTTGACCAATCACAGGTCATTTCAGAAAGAGAGCGTTCCTATTGGCTGTTCACTAAACAGAGGCAGCTGTCAATCACTCACAAACTCTGATCAAACGTGCGGTCTATTTCTCGCCTCAAATGTTTTCAGAAACATCTTGTAGTGTACTGTTTAACTGTAAAATGAGAAAGTTAGCTCTGGCTGGTGGGCATTTCCTCAACTGATCTCGACGAAGCGGCCGGGTCACAAACTTTCTCATTTTACAGCTAAACAGTACACTACAAGATGTTTCTGAAAACATTTGAGGAGAGAAATAGGCATTACAGTAACAGAATATTGATTCATATTTGATCAGCGCTGCCTAGTTTGACCGTTTGATCAGAGTTTGCGAGTGATTGACAGCTGCTCAGAGATGGCAAGGCTCCGGCTCGGCTCTGATTGGTTGTTTTCCTCCGGTCTGTGAAATCTTGCAGATGCCATTAAGAGCACCGGAGGACACAGCGGCACATGACTTTTTTCAGATTACCTGTCTAATGCACTACTGTCAGGACATAGTGCACAAAGCTATGGTAACGGCCGCAGTTAGGTTTAGGAAAAACGTCAGAAAACACGTCACAAACGTAACTAACGTAACTTCAAAATATCTCAACAACACTTTGGGATGCGGTCTCCTGGTTTGTTCCACCTCTCCACCCGCTCACCATAACCAATCTTTCTCACGTTTTGATTCTACGTCAATAGCTTGGAGCGTAGCATATTTACACAGATGCATTTACCTTGCTGTCAATACAGACTACATGGCGTACAAATGACATGCCAAAAGCAAGAAAGGCGTTCTTATTATTGCATGCGAAATCACTTGCGATTACCATCTCATTTATACGCCATTTAGTTTGACCGTGCTGACACCGTACACCAATACATCTCGGTAATTTACAGTACAATTAGCTGAAAATGGGTACAGCTCTGGCTTGCTTTTAGTCAGCACTTAACCTTTGTTTTTATATCTGGAATTAATTTGATTTCAGTTGGTAATGTGTTCCAGAGTTGGCAGCCCTTTATGGAGAAAGCTGATTGTCCAAATTTAGATCTACGATGCTATTTCACAGCTGCCACTCACCATGTGTTACTGTCTTGTCTTTGGATATATCTGGAAAGAGCCTCAAGACAAAAATGAGTGAAGATCTCAAAGCTAAGTATATTGTGTCTTTTTAATCTGCGACAGTGATGTAACCAGACAGGCTTTTTATCCCTCATTTTCAGTGCCTGATTGTATACGGATTGTAGACGGTGATGCTTGAGCCCATACTGTCATACAATATGAAGAATGGGAGAAAATCATAGAGCGCATAAATAACTGGGCTTCCTGAGTCAGTATCTATGTAGTGCCTGATTCATGTTAAACCATTAAGGTTGGTTTCTTTACTTGTTTATCAAATTTGAGCTGCGGATGTAAGATTACTCTTCATTGACCTCCTCTATTAATTTATTCTATATCGTGATTTTAAACATTTTCAAGTGAGCCCTCTTTTTAAATGGAGAAACCGTTTTTTTAGAAACTGGGTGTCTTATTTAAACAAGCGACGGCTTCATGTCCGCCTCAAGTGGTGCTCATTCTACCCTGTTCACGAGTCGTTTAATCCCCCATTCATGAGGCACGGGGGCTGAATTGTTCCTTTTGAATTCACTTGAAGGATGACTTCAAAAACGAATTGACTCTCCAGCGCTGCACCTTGAAAAACAGCGAGTACATGAATGACATGTAACAAATTAGTGTAGCGTCTCCACTTTTGTTCTCAACCCCCTGAAGAATGAATTGGCAGAGTCTGCGTATAGTGCCTGCTCACTGAAGACAGAAGCAGTTTCACTTTTGGTTGGCTTACTTTGGCAGCATGATGATCTTCACATGCCGATATTTAGCATGTGCTCTGCTGAATTGACCGTAGGCTGGGTGTATTGCTGCTGAGCAGTTCGACTTCACAGGATCATGATGCTGCCTTGCATGTTGTCCTGTTGAACCTGTCATCTTGCATCAAAATTATGGTTTGTCCCGTTATGCATAACGAACAAAACTAAAAATAGACCACAAAATGTTCCCAGAAATTGTCTTTCTAGTATGGATTTTTTTGTCTGGGTGGATTTTCCTTTGAGGAAGGAGGTGTATTCTGATTGAAAGGAACAAGGTTTGCACTGGTGTAATGCCTCGAGTCATTCTGACTTGTGTTTGCAGTGCTTTGCTTGGTGTAAATTAGCAACTCCAGCATCACTTCTGCTTCTCTTGCCCACTTTTTTGTTGCTGAGTGTGCTGACGGCTGTAATACTTCTTCATGTGGGCTTTGATAATCATACCAGAGCTGCGACCCAGCTACTGAAAAAGAGGACATGTCAACAGCTCCCAGCTCCTTCAGCCCCTCCGGGAAATCACTTGAGTCAAGCTGGGGGGGGGGAAGGAAATCAGCATTGTGTGTGTGTGTATCCTTGTGTCAGTGTGTGCAGGTGTATGTGTATGTTGTGTCTTTACTACACGTCATGAACAGTTTTATGTTTTATTGCCTGGACATCATTCACCCATGTCATGTCAGGCACAGCTAAACTCTGAGAATCAGAGAATAAACAGGGAGCGTCTCTGCTCTTCGACTGCACTGTGCTGGTTAGTGAACACTGCTGTGCCCTGCTGCTTCTCTTATTGCAACAATTTTCTATTTCCGGTCCTCATACCAATTGATTGTGATCACTTAATCACTGTACAGCTACATACCATCTGCAGGAAGGGCCTTTCTTTTATACAGCCAAACCAAGAGACCCTTATATTTGTTCAATGTGTAATTGCTTCATGTATCCCCCAAGTGATCATCATCAGTGGGTTGCACCTCCCCATGCATCTCTGTGTGTGTCTGTGTGTGTGTGTCTGTGTGTGTGTGTGTGTGTGTGTGTGTGGCTGGCCATGAAGACAAAGCACTCAGAAATGGATGAAAATTGAAATCAGTGCATGACCTAGATGGGTTAGGCATTAGTAGGGTTTGATGCTTTGAAGTATATCCATTAAAGGTATGAGTGTACTAAAAGACAGCCTGTAATTAAAACTAGGGCTTTCAATCGATTCAAATATTGATTCGCGATTAATCGCAATTTAATCAAATTTTTTTCTGTTCAAAATGTACCTTAAAGGGAGATTTGTCAAATATTTAATACTCTTATCAACATGTGAGTGGGCAAATATGCTGCTTGATGCAAATGTGTGTATATAGTCATTATTGGAAATCAGTTAACAACACAAAACAATGACAAATATTGTCCAGAAACCCTCACAGGTACTGCATTTAGCATAAAACAAATATGCTCAAATCATAACATGGCAAACTCAAGCCCAACAGACAACAACAGCTGTCAGTGTGTCAGTGTGCTGACTTGACTATGAGTTGCCCTAAACTGCATGTGATTATCATAAAGTGGGCATGTCTGTAAAGGGGAGACTCGTGGGTACCCATAGAACCCATTTTCATTCATATATCTGGAGGTCAGAGGTCAAGGGACCCCTTTGAAAATGGCCATGCCAGTTTTTCCTCGACAAAATTTTGCGTAACTTGGAGCGTTTTTTAGCCTCCTTCCCGAAAAGCTAGTATGACATGGTTGGTACCAATAGTTAGGTTCCTTAGCTCCTTAGGTTTTCTACTTTCATATGATACCCGTATCTTCAGTCTAGGTTTAAAACTTCTTGCCAACACACAGCCCTATTTTTCACTACTGTCAGAATATAGTGACAAAAAGTTATTTTTTTTATTAAAGTTACCAACTGTAGCTTTAATGAGTCACGTAGAAATAACATTTGCACAAGAGGCGGTAGAAATACTTTCAGAGAATAGCTCCCCTCAGAAATGTAAGACAACTCGTAATGTGTGACTGAATTGTGTTTTCCAGACTGGAGTGTTAAAAGGTGTTCAGCCTTGTGGAATCCACAGTGAAGAGCTCTTTATTTGATATCCGACAGTCTTTCATATTACAGCTGTGGGAGAAGAGTACTAACCGCACCTGCTGTCGTGTCTCTGTTACAAAGCTGGTACTGTCGGCACTGCGTCCGCCAACTCTTCTGAGCAATCAGCCTTCAGTTCCTGGAAGTTCTCAAGGTGTGTTTGTGGAATCGCTCCAGTGTGTGTTGTTGTAACACAAAGTTAACAGTATAACAGGCAAGCTTTCCATCTGCGTTGAGATGCTCTTAGAAATGATGGCCATGTCATTGTGTGTTTTTGTGTATGAGAGAATCTGTTGATTCACCACATGAGTGAGCTGAAGCACATTTTGTTTTGTAGCATGTTTATTAAGCACGTTTCAAATCTGGCTTCAGTCTTTTCATGGTCTCTATCCAATTGTCATTATGTAAAGGGAAAAAATCAGCCCTGTGATCCTGTTAAAGGAGCAGTGTGTAGGATCTGGTGATATCTAGCAGTGAGGTTGCAGATTGAAGCCTCTACGGTGGCCGACGCAAAAACGCGAATGGCCCCATCTAGAGCCATTTGAAGCAGAGCCAGTGCGTAGTGTGTGTGTATGTATGTGGGAAGTGAGTGGTGAAGAGAGAGAGAGAGCGGCGGTAACGGGAGCGAGTAACGTTATCGACTCCGGCACAAAACAGTGTTAGTGTTAACTACTGTAGAAACATGGTGGCTGGCTCTGTGAAGATGACCTGTTACCTAAGGTAACTAAAAATACAATGATTGTTATTATCAGGTGATTATACACTAAAGAAAACATGCGTATTAATAATATATATCATTTCTGCCAATAGATCCCCTTAAAGGTTACACACTGGTCCTTTAAAGGGACACTCCACTATTTTTACATTTTACACATCAAGGTCAGTTTACTTGTTAATGAGTACTAGGGGTGTTAATAATTAACCGTTAACCGACATTAACGTTGTTATCTCATGTCAGCTGGTGTTGGCCATGTTTCATGCTGTCTGGAAACAAAGACAAGCATTTGCATGTTATGGGAATATCCGGAGAGACGACGACAGCAGAAACAGCTGATCAGTCATGTGAGTTAAATGTTTGCTACGTCAGAATTTATGCTGCAAAGGCATTAATATAATCCATTTATTAATATTGTCCAATTCTTTTTCAACAATGGCAAAAAGGCTCTCAACTGAGCGTTACAACCTTTTTTTGCCCCAATTGAGGAAGTTTTATTGAATTCAGCCATTTCCATACAGATTTTCCAATGCAATACTTAAAAATGCGCATAAAAATATATAGATGGAAACACGGCTATTGCGAGTATGTTAGCGTGTTGATGTTAACATTTAGCACAGAGCATGGCAGTGGCTACTGTAAGTACAACCTGCTAGTATGGCTGTAGACTTACAGTTGGGGCGGCTGTGAGTGTGTGTGAATGAACATTAGATTAGATCCCGATGGGAAGGTTTGAACCTTGTATGGCAGCCTCTGCCATCAGTGTATGAATGTGTGTGTAAATGCTGACATGTAGTGTAAAGTGCTTTGAGTGGTCGAAGACTAGAGAGGTGCTACAGGCCATAAATGCAAGTCCATTTACCATTTTACCATAGTTGTGTTAGAATATATTGAGAACCTTAATAGAATGTATCAAAGGCAATTTCACTGGAAAATGGTTACCCTGCTGTAATTGAATGTTGCCTTTCACACTTGCATTTCTGCACCCTATTCCAAATGATTCAAACGTTGGCTACAATAAAGAGGACCTATTTATGCTAATTTTCAGGCTCATACTTGTATTTTGGGTTTCTGCTAGAACATGTTTGCATGCTTTAATGTTCAAAAAACACTTTATTTTTCTCATACTGTCTGTCTGACTATACCTGTATTCACCCTCTGTCTGAAAAGCCCAGTCTGCTCTGATTGGTCAGCTGGCCCTCTGTTGTGATTGGTCTGCTGAACAAAACTCTTCAGACTCCGCTCAGGCTCCGCTCTAACTAGCTTTGTTTGAGGACGCGCCAAACTAGCCGCTAGGCAGGTATCATGCAAATGTGTTACTTGGTGACATCACCACGTTACGGAAGAAAAGACGGGGCTTCAAGCAAGGAGCAGTGTTTCTGTGGGGGAGAGTAACTCCCTTTGGCATGGACTTTAGGCTTTGTAACTTTGCAGACCTTTTACATCCACTAAAAACTATATAAGCATAGTTAAGAGTACAGCAAAGGAAAGGGAAAAAGCACTTAAGCATAGTAGGTCCCCTTTAAAAGAAACATAATTGTGAAACTTGAAGTGAGGCAAGTCAGTTACAAATGTTTTAGAGTGATTGTATAGAGTGGATATATGAATACAGTTGCATTAGTTATTAGTTGGTACTATGCCAGGCGCACAACCCCATCTGCAGTAACCTTCATTATTCAGAGCACGACCAGTGAGGACTCTGAGGGTTCTCAGATCTTTTAGTTAACCTCATCGAAACACTTCTCCCCCATTCTCATTAGCCTGAGAGACATCAGCATGAATTAGGCGCCCACTGGGAACCTACTAAGGCTGGGACGATTCACCTATCTCCCGATTCGATACCATCACGATACGCGGGTGACGATTCGATATGTATTGCGATTCGATATTGCAATTTATTGCGATTTTTGTTAACTTTTTTAACACTGGGCCATGGGAAAAAGTTGAATCATACACTTTTAGGGACTTTCACTTTGGAAAGTCTCTAAATGAATCCAGTAAGAATGTTTGATTTTCAGCATGTATGTAGTCAGAGATGTCCTGAAGTCAAATATATCAGTCATTGTCAGGAATTATTTATTATATTTTTCCAGCATACATTTTTTTTTGCCCTGTCGCCTTTAATGTTGAATATCTATCAGTTCCAAGACAAAAACAAGTAAAACCTAAATTCTCTGAAAATGTTATACTGTATGCCTTATCTAAATGCTTTGGTAGTTCAAGGTATTATTCTGCTGTGTGTAGCCAGAGCTCTGCTGAACTAACTGAAATAACTGAAGGCTGGTTGAGTTTGTGTCCGTCCTCTAGAGAGGATTGTCCGTGTGCTGTCCAAAACCCTTCCACAGATCCTGACACCAGCTTTTCCTCTGTGGCCACCTGTCGCAGTGGACTCCTCTGGGTATACTGCCATCCTGTCCTCCTCTCCAGGTTACCCTCTGTTCTACATCATTTCATTTCCTCCTGGAGGGGATGACAACGTGCAGAAAGATATTGATTTTATCTTAGATAATAAATAGTAGAATAGTACTTGAAGTGAATGCCCACACACTCACAGAGAATGTTACAGTTTGCCACCCAACCCACATGTGGCAGCTATCTGTTACATACACAGTAGTAATGAGGTATGCATCAACAGATGGTATTTTCTGTGTTTACATCTGATTCGAGGGTGGACTTAATCGTGTGGTACAATGACCAGGTGTGTGTTGCACGCAGCAGGGGGTGTGTGGCACATTCTAGCTTCTATATCTATAAAAAGAGATGGCTTTGTTCCATGTCCATGCAGCTGAAGGTGTCAACATTGTAGAGTTGGTATCAGCATGGACAGTATATTCGTTTGTAAGTTACCAACTCCTACGGTATGTATTGTAATTGTCGCATTCTGTAATATTGCAATTTGTTTGTACACATCATCCTGGAGGCACGGCTCTTGGGATGATGGTGTCGTTCGGTCCACCACTTTGGTCCAGACTGAAATATCTCAACAACTATTTTATGGATTGTCATTAAATTTGGCACAGACATTCATGGTCCCCAGAGCAGGGCTGTACGTTAACTTTATTGCACATAGCACTGATGCTACAGAGGAGTTTACCGATCGTTTTATTTGTTGTTATGTTTTGTTATAGCAGCTGATATACAAGGCTCCAGACTAACTTTTTCACCACCGTCCCGGAACCGTCCTGAAAAAATAATTTAAAACATCCCGAAGTCAGTAGTAATAATCCACAATTAAAACCCCGTACTATATTCATTCATGGAGCTCTGCAAGTCACTGCATGTTCTACAACACTGTCCTGCAAATATTTCAGAATAAAAGCCTTGTGTTAACAAATGAAGGAATTCTGTCCACAGAAAAAAACTTGAGGGCTTTTATTTTTTAAACGGAAGCAGGAAGTGCTGATTTAAAAATAAATCTTTACTTTTTTTCATGTCCGTGACATATTCTACCGATACAGAGATTGAAACTGTAATGTTGCTGGTTTGATGTCAATATACTATCAAAAGATCACTGTCAGATATTATTCACGTAGCACGTGCAATATATATGTCACAATGTGCAGCCCTGTCCCCAGAGGAGGAATCCTAATGACTTAGGTATATACCCTCTATAGCGCCACCAGCAGGTGGACATTTGTGTTTCAATGCTTTGGTAGTTGGGATGCTGCAGCGAGTAACTCTTTTGTTGAGCACGTGATGGACGATGAATTGTAGTTCTCATTCCTGGAGTATTTGGATTTGGTTTCTAACCTAAATGACCTGAAACTAGTGCCGAGCTGTGAATAATCTGTGCATGCTTGGTGACACGTAAGAGGACGCTGGGCCCGGCCACCACCACCACCACCACCACCCAGCTCAGGCCCACATCTTTTCTGTGGCGTCGCCATTCGACGGAACTCGATATATACTGTGGCCTGTAAGTATCTGGCAAGGCATAGCGTTAATTTATTATTATATCTATCTCTCCTGCCAGTACTCCCTGTGCCGTGACAACATAAAAATCACTAATTAATACATTTAAAAAAAGCTTTTTCCTTCACTACGTCTATACATTATGTGTGCAGTGGTGGTGGGGGAGGCTCTGGCAGATAGCACTTAACGGTGACAAAGTTGCTGGAGGAGGAATCTGCTCTCGAGGCTCCAAAAGACAGGTTTGTGATTTCAGTTTGTTCTGCCAGTTGAAGAGAAAGAGCGTAAACCTCCGCTATCATCCCCGCTGACAGCGCTCCCGTCTTCGGCGTCTCTGCTTTACTATTTCTGCTCAGATCTCCTCGCAGTTGGCCGGTAGAAATATCCCTCCCATGTGGATGATGGAATTGTATGAAAGACGCCGAGCCGGTTGTCTTTTCTGATGAAATCCTGGAGGAGTGAGAAGCCGAATCTGACCCTGGGCCAGCTGACACCAGCGCTCTCCCTTTGAGAAAGAAACCTATTTTAGTGAGCGAACCGTTCCTCGTATCTAATCCGGTTCTGGAGAATCGACCAACCTCGTCTCCCCTCTCCTGGCTCCTGCAACTATAGTTCTCTTTGTAGCTCGCACCATGATGGAGGAGGAGAGACTCTTCAATGCTGCTGCTAACATTATTGATGAAGGGAGAAGGAGGCTCACCGCTCAGAGGGCTGACATTGTTGTATTTCTCAAGAAGAATCTGGCCCTCAAAAACACAACTGACACATGAGATGAGGCAAAAAGTAATCAGTGATTGCTGTTGGCTTGTAAAATGGAGAAATTGAGTGTTGTGTACTATAAACAACTACATTTAAGTCATACTGCAAAATGTACTAAAATACACACACAGCCCAGCTATGTTGACGGAGAAGCTCGGATTACAACACACACAGAGGGAGAGTGACTTAATTCTCTTCTCACATTACTCCTCTATATCTTTACATTGCAAATAGCTGTTTGCTGCTATATTAATGCTCTGAAACTTCGTTTAGAGAACTTTTAAAAAAAAATAAAAATTGCCAAGTGTCACGATTCATATTAAGAAATGTAGATGAGGGTGTTTAATCAAACGATCTGTGAATAATGTAAATAATGAACCTCTCTGTCTGTAGCGAGGAGCATTTTTTAGGATGAGTCACCAAAGGGGCCACTGGGCTAAACATTCGCTCCGTCTGTTATCCCAGCAGTTTGCTAATGGTGATGCCTCCGTAGTCCTCTGCCTGTGACCTTTACCCAAACAGAGAACACAACTTCAAGTCTGGTTTTGTAACTGAGAGGTTTGTTTTTTCTGTTTTTTTTTCTTTTTTTTAGTCAACCACCAAAAGCACATTGAGGAACCTGCTCCGAAGAGATAAGAGCTCTAAAAAAATTAACATTTTGTTTTGATGTTTAAATGCCGTGAGGGACGGATAAGCTAGTGCTGTTCATCCTCTATTGCAGTGATGAGTCTCTGGAATACAGTTCAGGAATGTACAGAAAGTAGTGATGATCAACTAACATCAAGGGTCAAACTAACAGAGGAAGTGGCTATAATAAGTCCGATCAATGTTGACTACAGTTTTGGCTCACTTGAAACGAATGGCCGTAACACAGCGAGTGTAATTACACGAGTAATTGTGTTCATCGGATCATTATCCACAGTCGGAGGATGGGAAAATAATTTTGTTAGTCATGTTGCTGTTTTAGTCGCCTATATCTTCTGCACCTGCACGACTTCACACACAGCCGGGTCACACTCGTTAGACCATAAACACACACACACACACACACACACACACACGTAAGAGACACAAGCCACAGTGAGGGTAAACCACCTGCGGCTACGTGCTGTGTGAGGAGGACATCTGGGTTCACTTAGTGTGTCACTGTAGATCATCCTGACAGTGTGGTTGGGTAAGCAAAGGTATAAAACAAACAACAAATGTCAGACCGTAAATACTGGAGGCACTTTTTATGTATTTTGAGTCAACTGGAAAATATTGTTGACCATAAAATCTATAAAAAACAACAAGGGGGGGGGCTGCACCACCAGTAGAAGCCATGTCTTGATTAACGATGTAATTTGTTTCAGTTCAGTATTAGCTTCGAGACAGTTTTGGATTACTTGGATTTGAAAGTTAAATGCATCAATCTGGTGCACTTTGAGAGCAACATTTAGAGGCCAGATCTATGAAGAATTCTATGCTCTTGTAAACAATTTAATCATAAATACATTGGTTGTTTAGATATGGATGGTGATGACACCAAAAAAAGTCACACCCACAAAACATGGCAATCGAGAGGGGCTCCTTGTTTCAAGACGGGTTGGGTGGGTTGCCGACATCGCCACACTGAGGACAGGTCGCCCCAGTTGACAGTCGCACCGGGAGCAGGGAGCCCCTTCCCGCCCCGCAGGGAGAGAAGGCACAGCAACTATTAAACGGCGAGGGGTGCTTCGCCGCGGGCCTTTCCAAGACGACGTAGAGCCGGTCGCGGCGCACCACTATGGAGGAAATACTTCTGACGAGGGCCAGCCAGCGCCGTGGAGAGTTCCCACAAGGGATCCTCTCACACCGAGCAGCCGCCCCTGACCCGCCGAGTTGGGCGAAAGCTCACCGCTGTAGAGGAAATGGGTGCGCTGGATTTATAACACAAGACAAAGGCACAATAATGCAGCACAATAATTGTTTTATGTTGGCTATCTTGTTTTCGTAATCATTAATATCGTATTTGAAATGGAAATTCAATCAATTGCACAGCGATAGCTTATCTCCTTCTAAACTCCAGATTAAAAATGCATGTACCATGTGTGTTTATGAATTAGGTTCAGCACTTCCTCCTAAAGCATGCATATCTGTTGAGTCTTTCTAAAAAGAGCGAAAGCTGGACTTGTAATCTGGCTACAGGTCAGAGTGAATTAGTCAGTTAGACGAGAGTAAGCTGCGGCAGGTTTTCTAACAGGAAAGAAGAAGGGATAGAGATCACTGGGATATTCTGCCTCTGAGGGATTTAGAGGGAACCAAGTATCGCTCCCAACGGAAAAGATAGATGGCTTCTCATTTTCAGCAGCAGCAGATTAATCCTCTGCAGGTTCACATCATCACAGATTTCCAGTTTGGCGATATTGAAAGCTTTGGGTGGGAATTTTGAGGGTCAGTGGAAGACGGGCTGCACTGTTTAACTCTTCTGTATTAACTAGGGCTGTCAAAGTTAACACAATGACGCGTTACCACAAATTTGTTTTAATGCATTGGTACCAACCATGTAGCTTGTAGTGAATGAGGTCAAATAACGCTCCAAACTTGCGCTAAAGTTGGCGAGGAAAATGGCCATTTTCAAAGGAGTCCCTTGACCTCTGACCTCAAGATATGTGAATGCAAATTGGTTCTATGGGTACCCACGAGTCTCCCCTTTACAGATATGTCCACTTTATGATAATCACATGCAGTTTTGGGCAAGTCATAGTCAAGTCAGCCCACTTACACACAGACAGCTGTTGTTGCCTGTTGAGCTGCAGTTTGCCATGTTGTGATTTGAGCATATTGGTTTATGCTAAATGCAGTACCTGTGAGGGTTTCTGGACAAGGGGTTTGAGTTCCAATAATCTTTTAATTGACTGACTGATTGTTTAACTCTTTCAGCCTATCTTGCTTACCCTTCCGGACTCAGACCAGTGCTGCTAACTCCCTCTAAAAATAGAGGAACCACTATGAGCAGGTCCAGCTACTGGACAGCCTGAGCAGGAGGGTGGAGTCACCTCCAATGGCCCGCCCCACCTGAAAATATAGAGAGTCCTACTCCACAAATCTGGAGATCATGTGTCTGAAGGAGGGAGGGGGAGGGGGGGTCATGGGCCGGTCTGTCCTTGTTAGAGGAACCCTTGTCAGGCGACATTTCTAGGATTCCTGGAAGGTCAGCTTTGCTGGAAGCTGCAGACTCATATTCAGAGTGTGAGTCGAGGAGAAATAATTGGCTCACCCAACTTGCCAGTTTGCACTCCTATATCCTGTGTAATCCTGGGCTTATTATTGCCCGAGGCAGTCAACCTCAGAGAGGGTGGCCCTGGATTTGGTCGGGATTGTCCCAGAGTGTATTTCTGTCCAGTCAGATTGATCGCCGCTCACGGACCCTCTGTCTACCACCTAGCCCGGGAGCCTGTTTTCTCAATCACATCACATTGATTGGCTGTACGAGAACAGGTTTAACAGTTTCACGGATACAGCGAGTTGTGGTTGTACAGTGGCATGCGTTAATCCCCCGATTGAATTAAAGAGTTCCTGGGATTAGTCAGCGACAGGTGAATACACAGGAAAGTGTTTTCTGCTGGGAAGGACTGCAGTTCTGGTGTTTGTTCCTGTGTGTTTAAAGCCAGATTTTGTGGAGGTGCTTTTGTTGACAGACGTGAACTTCCTGTGCTGTCAGTATTAATGGTTTATCATCAGCAATATGACGAATGTCTTTGTGTGATCCAGGACCTAGGCTGTATTTGCTTTGGGTATTTAGCACTTATACTGAAGCAGTGGTTGTGGATTTCCACATATGCCCATTGTGTTCTTGTGTACATAATTACTTTTTTTTTTCACTAAATGCACCCAAGACATGACATCGCTATATACTGTAGTCCTATGGTGGAATTTAATGACATTACAATACCTATAAATGTAACTTTAAAAAGAAAAGAAACACATAGAGACATGCACACAATTGTAGCATCACAGGACTAAAGGCTGGAGTACAGATTGGTTACCTTTAGTGGTATGCCATATAGTGTGTTATTGGCTGCAGCGTATATACAGTATGTCTAACATCAACAAGTCCTCCAAATTAAGCAACAAAATACATTGTTCGCTCCATGCCCTCCAGAACAACACATGTAGTGTTTTCTGGTCTGACGCCCCTATTGACAGGATGACGTCGCCGTTACAAAAATAAAACCATTTCTGATCTGGCAACGCTGTGGTTAAAGGGGAACTCCAACAATTTCAACACTTCAAAGTCTGTTTACAGGTGTTGGTTAGGTTCAGGGAAAGATCGCTGTTTAGGTTAAAATAACTACTAGGTTAAGGTTAGGGAAACATTGTGGTTTGGGTTAAGATTAGGGCTGTCAAAGTTAAGCGATAATAACGCCACTAATTTCTTTAATGCATTATCGCAACTTGCGACTTTTAGGTTGTAGCGGGTCCAGTTTTAAAGCTAGAGTGAAAAGACTGATATCATATTAAACTAGAAAATCTGAAGAATCCATTGGTACCAACCATGTCATACTTACTCTTATGTCGCGAAGGAGGTTAAATGATGCTTCAAACTTGTGCTGAATTTTGGCGAGGAAAAACTGGCATGTCCATTTTCAAAGGGGTCATTGCCTCTGTTGTTGCCTGTTGAGCTTGAGTCTGTCATGTTGTGATTTGAGCATATTTTTTATATTAAATGCAGTACCTGTGAGGGTTTCTGGACAATATTTGTCATTGTTTTGTGTTAATTGATTGCCAATAATAAAGATATACATATGTTTGCATAACGCAACCATATTGCCCAAAATGTGGGATTAATCTGCGATTAATCACGATTAACTACAGACCATCATGCGATTAATTAAATATTTGAATCAATTGACCGAGCCCTAATTAAAACCTGTTCATGTTTGCACAGCAAAAAAAAATCTTTTAATTGAACTAAACATAGAATATGTTACTTATTTCCTATCTGTTGTCTACTAGTTCTGAACAGCAAGTGGAATGAGCCTCGCCACGGTGGATTTTCTTTTCACTTTGTTCAAAGACTAAGTTCATTTGAGGGCACGTTGGGGATGATGTGTTTTTAATAGTGAGGGGATCACTGTTGCACTCTGGGGGCTGTAGTCTGCTGGAGTGATGATGCAGAGAGGAGCGCCGACTCTGATGAAGCATTTTAGATACCGACGTGTCGTTCTGAATCTGTTGTTGCCCGCTAAGAATAAGTTGTCTTTGACATATTCATCAGCATTTGCAGTGCTGAGAGTTTCCCTTGATCACAGTTGATATGTGATTACTATGCTCTCTCACTACACAGAGGCCCTTAAGAAGCTCTACTCTCTCTGCTCCATATGAATGATGCTCACTCAGTCAAAGATGATGAGGCATAATCACTGTTTGCTACCGCAACAGGAGGAACATGGGGAAAATCCCATTCTAGTGTGTGTGTGGGCGGGGGGGATGAAATATCGCCCTTAATCTGTTTTCAAAAAACAAACTCAAGTGTGTGTGTGCGTGTGCGTGCGCGTGCGCGGGGATGGTTTGAGTGGGCAGGTGTACACAAAGCCATGCAAATCCAAGCTGTTCCATCAGGAACAGTCAGTTCCAGAGTGGCTTTCCAACCCTCTCCTGCAGTGTTGTTTCCTCGTCAGTTAATGTGACCTATCCTTTGTTTGAGTTAGATGAAATGTGACAGGGGGAAGAGAGGGCCTGATGAACCTGTGGGCCCAGAGGAGACCCAGAGGAGAGAGGAGCAGCAGGACGGGAAAAAACCCTTCAAGAGCTCTGATTTGATATTAAAATAGAGATGTTCAGATACCATTTTTTCCTTGCCGTTTCTGTTACCTGAACTTGCGGTATCGGCCGATACCGAGTACCGATACGATACCAGTTTGATAACATTTTCTAAAATATTTATTACACGTCTCTGTTGAATACTTGATTCTGATTGGTCAATCACTGCGTTCTACGGTCTTTTATTTCTTTATAGCCGACCGTTGCTATGTATAACAGACCGTTGCTATGTATAACAGTCCGTTGCTATGTATAACAGACTGTTGCTATGGGCGCAATTCTGATGTTGGACTCTGGAGGACTGTTTTTGTGTCAAATTATTGATTTTGTGTGTGACGTGTTTGTTGACGATGTCAGAAATGGTGGAGGCCATGGAAGTTTATTTCTCGCTACATAATAAGTGAATTTATTTGAATTTCTTTGTATATTGTTTTTCTTCGTAAACAGAAAACGTTATTATTACCGTTGCTTAGCAGCGGTGTTCTTCACGACTTAACCACTTCCCGTGTTGTAAACACGAGCTTGCGAGTTTCATTTGAAGGCACCAAAACTACCTGCAGTCAGTTCTTCTTCGCTGCTCCTGAAACAGTCGTTGCCTGTGGGCAGCCATGAGACATCCAGGGCGACAGCACAGTGAGGGTCACTGATTTGGAGCGTTGAAGAAGGATTGATTTCCGGTTAAACAAGTTGATTTTTATTCCGGGTTAATAAATTATGGTATGGGATTGGTGCATAGACTGGCGTACTGGCCGATACTGAATTTTGGGCAGTACTGGATGGATTTCCGATATTAAATGATATTATATAATTAAAAAGTCTTCTGTGTTGGTTTTGGGCTGATTGTGGCCTGTAATTCAAAAGGAATAAGAGCCAGTGAGAACGGTGTCTGTGGGCTGTAAAACCCTGCAGTAGAATTGTGCTTTCTTTATTGGAGATGAATAAGATGCTCACTGCATAAAATAATTGAATTAGTTGAGATTTTTATTATCGCTTGATTTCCGACCGGCCGGCCGGATGGGGAGCACTGAGTCCTTATTATTTTGCAATGGTGACACATTAAGACAAGATAATGTGCAGGTTTGTGACATTTATGTCTGCACTGATGGTCTCCATTAAAAATCGGTACTGGTCAAACTGTGAGTCTAATGTGCTTAACTTTTCTATTTAGTAGATTTCATAGTGCAAATGAAGTTAATTTGATAACAGAGCCCTTTAATTAAACACACAATTATTCCTGACATTTGTGCTTTAATGAGCTTTGAATGTTATTTAAATGCCGGGGACGGTTTAGATGAAGCTGTGTACAGCCACTGCAGTGCAGTGTTGAAGTCTACCGTAATGGTCCTTCTGGCCTTGAAATTAACTTTTTAATCACCGAGATGCAAATGGCACCCAGCAGAGTCGCGGGCAGAACACACAGAGATCCGGCGGTGTGATGTGTGCCCACTAACTCAGCGTGAGGACGGCTGCAAATGTTTCTAATTTGGCCTCAGTAAGGCACAGGAGGGGGTCAAGGCTAAGATAAGACATCACCGGTTTCATTCCTTTTGATCCGCTGACATTTACTTAGCGTGGTTACTGTAGATTACCCGGCAGTATGACTTCTCCAGGTGTGTGTGTTATAATAGCGATGCACTGTGAAGTTCAGCAGTCTTCTGTTCCACATGCATTTCACAGAAAATTCGAACACACACCGCTTGATATAAAATAAGATAGAACCTTATTAATCCCGAAGGATTACTATTTTCAAAACTTTTCCCTCGAGGAATGACCGCATCAGTCATTTCAGCAAGTGCCCTCAAACAACATTTCTTTTAGGGCTGTCATTTGATTAAAAGTGGATTGCGCTAACACATGAGAGCATTTTGTTCTGATGTTGGCTTTTGAGCACCTTTGACTGTTTCATCAGACAGACATGACATGCATGCTGGCCAGCACTGTGCTGCTGGATACACCATTAAAGAAGTGAAAGGTGGGGGCGGGAGCAGCTAATGATTTCCATGGAAATCATTTGGAGCATTCCTGCTTGTTTTCCTGTGCTCACATGTCTGTTTGAATAAATGATACGAAATCCGATACAACCTTGGTGTCAGCTAATGCGTTTCCATTGAATTTCACACACTGTAGTTTTCGATTTAGGCTGTTCTAAAGTTACACAGTCGCCTGTCATCCTCTCGCTGGCTGTTATGCTGAAAACTTCACATGCTTGTTACATTTCTGATATGTTTTACTGCACATTCAGTAAAGAAGGAGATGGAGTGTCGGAGGTGTTAAAACCTCTGAAACCACCTGCTTCATCGCCTGCTTGAGCTGACAAACCACAGTGATAGACGCACCATATCAAAGCTGTAGGTGCACTGGATGCAGCCTTAAGCCTAACCTCATTGGTTTCAATTAGGGCCGTCAATCTTAAGATATATAATCATGGTTAATTGCATGATTGTCCATATTTAATCGCTATTAATTGCAAATTAATCATGCATTTTTTATCTGTTCAAAATGTACCTTAAAGGGAGATTTGTCAATTATTTAATACTCTTATCAACATGGGAGTGGGCAAATATGCTGCTTTATGCAAATGTATGTATATATTTATTATTGGAAATCAATTAACAACACAAAACAATGACATATATTTCCCAGAAGCCCTCACAGGTACTGCATTTAGCATAAAAATATGCTCAAATTGGAGTTTGCATGTTCTCCCCGTGTTAGCGTGGTTTTTCTCTGGGTTCTCAGTGTGCTGACTTGACTATAACTTGCCCCAAACTGCATGTGATTATCATAAAGTGGGCATGTTTGTAAAGGGGAGACTCGTGGGTACCCATAGAACCCATTTTCATTCACATATATTTAGGTCAGAGGTCAAGGGACCCCTTTGAAAATGATCATGACAGTTTTTTTTCACCATAATTTAGTGCAAGTTTAGAGCGTTATTTAGCCTTCTTCCCGACAAGCTAGTATGACATAGTTGGTGCCAATGGATTCCTTTGTCAATTTATTCACTCTAACTTTAAAGCTGAGCCCACGACAACTTAAAAATAGCAATTAAAGTTAAATAAATAAGTGGCGTTAAAACAAATCTGCATTATCGCTCTAACTCTGACAGCACCAACTTGCACACGTTGCATAAAAAATCCTAGTCGACCAGATGACCTTAGTGGCTGTATGTCTCCACACTGGTCATAGGCCTATGACTAAATAACATACAGTACAGTACACTTTTCAATGAGTTTTTCATGTGTTATACAAATGCAAAAAAAAAAGTCTTTTGCAATGCTGATTGTCTTCCAATCACATCGCTGTAATCAGTGAACATTCAAAAGTTGATTGCCCTTGATCCTGATGAGCAAGGAGTTGCACCTCACTTAAAGAAGACGGCGAAGAAGAAAATTCACCGCTGCCTCCCGTCACCAACCGTATGCTTTCCACACGCAGCCGTGCCCTCTGCTCTCATCATATCTCTATACTGCAGTTCCGCAGATAAACACAGTATTTTTCAGCGCATAAATCACTGCAGGTCTCAAGGTCAGGCGCTTGTATTGGATAAACTAGCAGGCTTTAAAGCTCCCTGGTGAATATACACTGATGCTGTGCCTGCACTTTGCACTTTGTACAAGGACCCCAGAGGACGTTAAGAACAGCATCAAAATACGAAGGACTGATATAAATGAACAAGTTGATGAATGATTTTCTTTGGGTGCATTAGGGTCCAGGCTTCTCTGCCTTTCTTAGCAGCAAATAAAGGATTTCATTTTGATTTTGGCCATGGATGTCTCTGTTTGCTGTCTGCTCACAACGGCATGATGACAGAGACAAATAAAAGCCGGGTTATGGGTGAAAGTGGTTCACTAATGGAGCCAAATGGAATCATTTGTTCGCCCTCTACAGCCCACTCACTCCTCTTACTGTAATTGGCTCGGCTGAAGCTCCTCCATCCAAACTAGTTGAGAGATGGCAGCTATTGTAAACACTTCATATTCAGATGTGGTTTTCAAGCTCCGCTCCGGTTTTAATCAGTCCATTTTCTTTTCTTCATTTGGTTTACCTAATTAAAGAAAGATGTTTTTATATGAGCTTGAAATATTGATATGTGCTACAGCAACACCACATCTTGTTGAGAGAAAGCAGAAATTAACCTTCCATTAACAGCAGAATACCGAGCAGTTCCGAACAAGCTTCAATTCCCTTTGTGTATCTCAGTTTTATATTTCACGTTGTTATTAAACTGGAATTAAAGTAATAGTTAATGTTTGCTTCATCAAAGTCTTTATTACAGTGGCTACATGATAGCAATGATGGATCACACACCAGTCTTCCTCAGTCACACAATCACATATTTAGATGAGAGAATTAAAGCAGCAGTAGGCAGAATATTTTTGGCATCATTGGGCAAAAATCCCATAACAACCTTTCAGCATATTGTAATTCAAGTGTTCTGAGAGAAAACTAGACTTCTGCACCTCCTCATGGCTCTGTTTTCAGGCTTTAAAAAATCTAGCCCGTGACGGGAGACTTTGGCCAATCACAGGTCATTTCAGAGAGAGAGCGTTCCTATTGGCTGTTTATTCAACATGGGCAGCTGTCAATCACTCGCAAACTCCGATCAAAAGGTCAAACTAGGCAGCACTGATCATCAAATATCAATTCATATTCTGTTACTGTAATGCCTATTTCTCGCCTCGAGAGACGATTCTTTGTTCAAAACAACAATGGCGGCTCCTGAAGAGGTTAGCATGGATGCTGCAATAGCATCAGTTACATCAGAACTGTTATTTGTTTGTTTTTTCATTGAATTGAAGAGCAAAGAACGGCACCAAAGGCTTTTTTCTCCACGGCTTCTGCAAAACTTTGATTGACAGATAGATCACCCAATCACCTGCCAAGTGCCTGCTCTTTTCCAAACAGTTTCCAATGACGGCTTCTCAGATGGTTCTGTGTAACAAACTATCTGGCACGTTAGGTTAATATAGGCTGCCCTACATGCTGTAAAACTGCCCCACTGCATGCTGCTGGTTGAGCTTGCCACTGGTCATAGGATAACTAGGGTTCACTGAGTGGATGGCCTGTTTGTGTTCCGATAAACTATCTATATATATATCCTCTTGTGCGTCCTACATTAAATTCCCTACATAAAGAATATAAATGATAATAGTGGTATTACAGTAGGAAGCTACTTAATGTGTTACAGGTGCTAAATGCGAGATGAGAGCTATTTCCTCCGCGCGGCTCTTAACATGACGGCAGCTGAGCCCGAAGCTCGCAGCTAATGGTGCTCACAGTGCAAAATACTGCAACAGTGCTGACAGAGTGAACCGTTTACCTGAGGGGGGAACCGGACGGTGGTTGCTAGAGAGGGCAGTTTCAATCTCAAACATTTGACAAAATATTGAACCTAATTAAAAAGTGTCCTACATAATGACCATGTGTGGCTACCTGCTTCTGAAATTAATAACCAGACCACTGGTGCTCCTCCGCCTCCCACTCCTACTGTACCAGGATGTTGCGAATAATACAAAGCGGGCTGAATGGTGCTGCAGCGGCGGAGAGCAACCCGTTTCAAGAGACAGATAATCACTAGTTGTGATAAGAATTAGCAAAATATGACAGTTCCTTTTTTTTTTTTTTCAAATGACTCAGCAGTCAAACAATGCTTTCCCTCTCGCTGCTGACAGTTTAAAGGATTTTTTCTGCACTCGCAATTTACATAGATTGAATAACAGCCATCTGAAACTATGTAAATGGGCAAATGATGATTGACTGTGTGCGTTGTGCGTGCGTGCATGTGTGTGGCTCGACATTCATGACAAGCCATTATACTTGTGTGAAGTAGAGACTTCATAGATATTTTTGTAATCAAACTGTTATAAAACATTTATTATTATATTATTAATTGCAGTTACATTACAGGTGACATGTCTGTGCTCCTTTTAATGGTTGCAAATCACCCTACTTTCTGATGAAGTTCAGTTTTAGTGAAGGCTTCTTCTTGTCATTGTTTATCTGTTGTGTGTTAATATATGTGCCAGCCAAGAAGTTGTCATTGGAAACAGTTTGGAAAAAGGACGGGCACTTTCAAGTATCTTCACTGCAGCTTTAAAACTGAACCCGCTACAACCTCTGAAAGATCGATTGCGTTAATGCCTTAAAGAAATTAGTGGCGTTGAAACAAATGTGGGTTCACGTGTTATTAGTGCGTTAACTTTGACCGCCCTACTTAAAACCATAAATGTGAATCTAATGATGTCGCTAGAAGAAAAGTCAGTGGACTGATTGGCATCCCTAGAGCCGTGCTACTGTAGCATGGCCCAAAATGTGATGCACTGCTGTTGGTACGAGCCACGGCTTGTGCGATGGCTGACTGAGTGTGACCCACCTGGACAAAGTGGAACACTGTGATATTTTTGAATATGAAGCTCTACCTTCCTGACACACTTCAGGAATAGCATAACATGGCCCATTTACTGACCACCTCTTGTCTAATACGCACAGAACTGTGAACTGAACTGACAAAAGAAAACAACTTATTCCTCTAGATTCCCGCTGTTGCAGAGATGGATGCTGTTTGTGTGCGTGTCCTTTCCCTTGGATGGCTGGTCACTTTGCATATCTGTGTTCTTCCATCTACAGAACAAAACCTGAACCACATGTAGAGAGCTTTGATATTCCCTCTCTGTGGCAATCTGCTGCTGACTTGATTTTCATTAGAGATGAAAGGGGAAAATGTCTGTGTATGCATACCGCATGCACACAATACCTTCAGTCATTTTCATGTGTCAGTCCACCCTCAAGCATTTCATGGGCATACAGGGAGCTGTGAGCGAGGGCATAAAGCAAAATTAGCGATGCAGCATTTGGGTTGGGTTTTATCAGGGGGACATTTATTTAAATTTATGAGCGCATGTCTACTGTAAATAACTTGACCCACCAGACCACCCACACACAGAGAGAGATAGTGCTGACATTTCTCTTTGATTAAACTTCAGTCTCACAGGTGCTCTCGCTGCACGATATGGCCAGACAAACATGATGACGGTGATGGAATTCAAAAGTTTTAATTTACACGTATTGGAAATGTAATTTTTCACATCAATTTGGGCTAGAAATACGGATAAAATCAAAGTTTACCAGTTTAAGTTGATATAAAGAGACTATTTTTTTGTGGGTAATGAGCAGCTTTTAGACTCGAGGACAATTCTAGAAAAGAAAACTGCTTGTAATGTGGATATGACGGAGATATATTGAGCCAGTAAAGGCAAATGTTGTTGAGCTAAAATTATGAATATATGCAAATATTGTTGATCAACTCTTCTTACTGCAGCAGACTGAGCTCACAGCCTCTCTTTCTGTCTTTCCAGCTCTGGTGGGACACTGAACGCCGCGACCGGAGGCTGGCCCAGGTCACGTTGATGCTGCTGGGCGCTCCCCTTTACTCTCCCCCGCCACCTGCTCCAGCACCGCTCCCACCTCCCCGCCCGCCATGGCTATGAGCAGTGACCCTGGCCGCGAGAGGCTGGACCCCGACTCTGACAAACAGATCGGCAGTCTCGCGAACGTCATGGCTGCCATGACGACGAAAGACTCGGAAGGCTCTGCCAGTGCCAACGGCGTGAGGAACGGCGGGGCCTCAGCAGGACGGGGCTCAGGCCAAGAGGACGCATGCGACGCGGCCTCACCTCACTGGGAGGAAGTTGTCGCTGCAGGAGAGAGGCACCTACCTGTCGTCAGGATCCGGAGGAGGATACACAAACATATCCCCTCGTGTGGCTCGCAGGCCCACCGTGGAGTCTAAACGCGTGTCCATATCAGGACGCCCAGGTGAGGAAGTGATTATATTCATTAGTAATCATTAAATAATCATCAAAGCTGCACAAGCAATTAAAGGTCTTCCATTCAGCATCATTATGTTTGAGATAAATAGAAGATATCAAGGCAGATACTTGCCAGAGTGTAGAAAAATCCAAACTTGAATCTTTAACCTAAAACACACGTAGCCTCTAAAGTGACTGTTCTTCTGCGGCCCTCTGATTCGGACGTTGGCTGATATGAATCTCTGCAGTTGGGTGTGACAGGTGGCGCCAGCAGGGAGCGAAACACAAATAGAGAAAGCAGCTCCGTCGGGCTCGTGAGAGCAGTTGTCATAACGAGACACGTGCACCACACAGTATAGATCAATATCTCTGCATTATCACCAAAGTAAAGAGGAGCACCAGGCCATTGACAGCGAGAAGGGAAACGTGAGGAGGTGTTGTACACTAGTCTCCCATTAGCATCCATCATGGAAACATGCCTCTGCGTATTAGCTGATATATGTTAATGCATCATTATCCCAGCTTCTGTCACTGATGTGCAGCATATATAATACTCCGTGCACTGCACTGAGCGGATTGCACCGACACGTGAGAGCATTTTGTTCTGATGTTGGCTTTGAGCACCTTTGACTGTTTCATCAGACAGACATGACATGCATGCTGGCCAGCACTGTGCTGCTGGATACACCATTAAAGAAGTGAAAGGTGGGGGCTGGGAGCAGCTAATGATTTTCCAGGGAAATCGTTTGGAGCCTCTCTGCTTTTTTTCCTGTACTCACATGTCTGTTTGATTAAATGATAAGAAATTTGATACAACATTGGTGACAGCTAATGCGTTTCTATTGAATTTTACACACTGTAGTTTTAGATTCAGGCTGTTCTAAAGTTACACAGTCGCCTGTCATCCTCTCGCTGGCTGTTATGCTGAAAACTTCACATGCCTGTTACTATTCATATATTTTTTACTGCACATTCAGTAAAGAAGGAGATGAATCGTCGGAGGTGTTAAACCTCAGAAACCACCTGCTTCATCGCCTGCTTTCCGGGGTTTAAGGGAGGCAATTGTGAGCTGACAAACCCACAGTGATAGACCCACCATAGCAAAGCTGTAGGTGCACTGGATGCAGCCTTAAGCCTAACCGCATTGGTTTCAATTAGGGCTGGCAATCTTAAAATATGTAATCATGATTAATTGCATGATTGTCCATATTTATTTATTAATCGCAAATTAATCACACATTTTTTATCTGTTCAAAATGTACCTTGAAGGGAGATTTGTCAAGTATTTAATACTCTTATCAACATGGGAGTGGGCAAACATGCTGCTTTATGCAAATGTATGTATATATTTATTACTGGAAATCAATTAACAACACAAAACAATGACAAATATTTTCCAGAAACCCTCACAGGTACTGCATTTAGCATAAAAATATGCTCAAATCATAACATGATTTGCAAACTGCAGCCCACAGGCAACAACAGCTGTCAGTGTGTCAGTGTGCTGACTGACTATAACTTGCCCAAACTGCATGTGATTATCATAAAGTGTGCATGTCTGTAAAGGGGAGACTCGTGGGTACCCATATAACCCATTTTTCATTCACATATCTTGAGGTCAGAGGTCAAGGGACCCCTTTGAAAATGGCCATGACAGTATTTCCTTGCCAAAATTAAGCAAAAGTTTGGAGCATTATTTATTGTTATTCCCTGAAAAGCTAATATAACATGGTGCCAATGGATTTTTTTTAGTTTTTTTTCTTTTATATAATACCAGTATCTTCACTGTAGCTTTAAAACTGAGCCTGCTAGAACCTCAAAAAGAGCTTAGAACAAAAGCTAACCTGGTGTTGTTACCTTTGGACAGAACCAGGCTAGCTTTTCTGCTAAGCTAAGCTAACCAGCAACCAGCTGCTGGCGGTAGTTTCTTATTTAGCGTACACACATCAGAAAGGTGTTGATCCTCTAACACTCAGCAAGATGAATAAGCTGAATAATGTTTCAACTATGACTTTTAAAACTGTCCCTATGGTGACAGTTGTAGATTGCTTCTCAATAATGGTGAGTATTATTATATATATAATATAGGAATACGTGTCTGAATGAAAATATGTATCTCTTTGTGCTAAACCCACTAGTATCCTGTGGCTGCCAAATCTCCATTTTTCCTCAGACTTTCTCCAATTCAGAGTGAACATTAAATATTCATGACATCTGCCAGGATGTGGAACCCCTCCTGAATTTAACAGACTGCTGCCACAGACTCGCAGACCTGTCATTGTGTCCTTTCCTATCTGAAAATGGAGTTGCAGCTTCTCGCAATGAACCGTAAAAAGGACTCGTGTTGCTTGTATTTTCCTAGCTCTCAGTGGATCTACAGTGTGACACAGCAGAGAGAGAGAGGGAGAGAGAAACATTTCTTGCATGCACAAACATTCACTGTTACTTTATATTACTGCAGTTTCCGCAATCGGATAATGGATAAGAATTACTCACATGCATTGTTTCATAATTGTGACACTTTCTGTTTTATTCCCACCCTTATTAAAGACCTTAAAGTATCCTCCCTGACATTTTGGGAAGTCCCGTGCTAAGCCATATAAACACTGTACGTGTATAGCTTATATAATGGTTTAACTAAAGCACAGGAGGATTCTTCTTTTGTTTTCTCTGTGTTGCAGGAAACTCTTCTTTGGGTTCTCACTCCTGACTTTCTCATCACAGTTGTTATTGTCTTACACTATTTGTACACATGCACGTACAATAATGTTCATAATTTTCTCTTCCCTCGGGATGTGGGGTGAATTTTTAGAACTAGGGCTGTCAAAGATAACGTGATAATTAACGCGTTAACGCAAATTTGTTTTAACGCCACTAATTTCTTTAACGCATTACCGCAACTTGCGATTCTTAGGTTGTAGCGGGCTCAGGTGTAAAGCTGGAGTGAAGATCTGGTATCATATAAAACTAGAAATCTAAGGAATCCATTGGTACCAACCATGTCATAGCTTGTCATGAAGGAGGCTAAACAACGCTCCAAACTTCCTTCTTATCGAATACTGTCAAGTGCAGGCAGTAGTTGATACTGGTATAAAGCTAAATCTGTGTATGAATATATAGAATAAAGAGAGGCAGTCATCTTTCCTCCTTTCAGTTGATCCTCCTCCCTCATGCCATAAGTCAATTCTGCACGGTTCTTCCATTGCACCCAACCCAAGGACGTATAACAAAACGTGTAATAAACCACATCCTCCTGCAATGGTGTCATTTTGCTACAGTCACGACACCGTTCTATCAAAATTCATTTAAAAATGACAGGTTGAGGAAATGATTTTACACTTTAACAGGCTTTAAATACTATGAAACACAAGTCCCCATCACATTTTACATACTTCCTGAGGCAGGCAGGCTCATTATTCGTCATAAGAATGAAATGCATGGCCATCGATTCTGAAACGCCACAGTGACAGTGATGTATTTGTTGTGCACTGATATTGATTGTTGTTGAGTAATGGACGGAGAGTTTGGTGCAGATCAGACACAATGGAGGACATAGTGAAATGAGAAGGGAATCAGGGAGAGGAGAGGTGGGGGGTTTTGCATACTGAGGGAAAGACTGCAGGGCTTGAGATGGAAAGCAAGAGTCTAACGTGAGAGCCCTCTAAAGATTTAATGTGGCCCAGTGAAGCATTTGAGTTGCATGTGCATGTGCAGCAGATGCATTTAAAGGAGCAGTGGGTAGAATCCAAGCACATATGATTTAAAAAAAAGTTATTTTTATAAAACGCTCACTATATCCTGACAGTAGTGCATGAGACAGATAATCTGAAAAAAAATCATGTGCCTCTGTGTCCTCCGGTTCTCCTAATGAAATCTGCAAGATTTCACAGACCGAGGAAACCAACCAATCAGGGCCGAGCTGGAGCCTTGCCGTCTCTGAGCAGCTGTCAATCACTCACGTACTCCGATCAAACGGTCAAACTAGGCAGCGCTGATCAAATATGAATCAATATTCTGTTACTGTATTGCCTATTTCTTGCATAAAATGTTTTCAGAAACACCTTGTAGTGTACTGTTTAGCTGTAAAATGAGAAAGTTTGTGACCCGGCCGCCATGTTGAGATCAGTTGAGGAAATACCAAGCACCGCCCACAAGCTGGAGCAAACTTTCTCATTTTACAGCTAAACAGTACACTACAAGATGTTTCTGAAAACATTTGAGGTGAGAAATAGACATTATAGTAACAGAATATTAATTCATATTTGATCAGCTCTGCCTAGTTTAGAGTTTGCGAGTGATTGACAGCTGCCTCCGTTGAATGAACAGCCAATAGGAACGCTCTCTCTCTGAAATGACCTGTGATTGGCCAAAGTTTCCCGTCACAGGCTAGATTTTTTAAAGCCTGAAAACAGAGCCACGAGGAGGTGCAGAAGTCTAGTTTTCTCTTGGAACACACAATTACAATATGCTGAAATGTTATTATGGAATCTTTGCCAAATGATGCCAAAAACATTCTGCCCTCTGCTGCTTTAATTCTCTCATCTGAATATGCTTTATTATGCTTTAAGGTGTTCTGCATGGCCCTCTTTTATCCATCAGTCCTGACGGAGCATTAACTGCAGTGCAGCGCCCACTGAGCATGTGCTGGCAAACTGTGAACCCAATGGAAGTCCTCTCAGGACAATCCCTCCTACTGCTCTTTTTCTTTGGATTCTCCTCATTTGCCTTTCTCTTTATCCTCCGTCGCCCTATTTTCTTTATTCTTTTCATCTCTTTTCAACCAATCAAAGCAAGCCATTTCTAAAAGTTCCACTGATCGCTTCACCTACCCAAAGCCCCATCATCTATTCTCTCTCTTTCTCTCTCTCTCTCTCTCTCTCCCTCCCTTTGTCATAATCCCTCAGCTCACAGTATTTCACACCATCATACCCTACAGTGTATAACCCTCCAATGCACAATCCTCACATCTCCTGCAGCACCGTGCTCAGTACGAGCTGCATAACCAGCAGATTATGTAACCTGCTCTAATGTCATATTTTTTCTAAAATACCTTGCCTGGTGGCGAGTGAAGTCCTGCCCTACACCCATGCAGTACTTTCAGTCTTGCCACCAGCGTGTTTTGTTACATCTCCTACATCCTCTCATTGCTGTAAATACGTCCCAGTATCAAGCCTCAGGCACTCGCTTCGCCTCACAACCCTCAGTAGACCCCTGTGAAATGCTCCCCACCACCACCACCGCCCCCCCGCCGTGGTCTGCTCTCCTCTGCTGTGCCCCTGGCTGACTCTGTGCTGTAGCAGTGGTTGCTATGGAACTGCAAATCAGCCATTTAAGCAGTAGCACTCTAATGGATTTGCAGACAGTAAACAGAAACTACAGACTGCATCGTTACCTACATCTCGGAAATAAATGACTCTCAACACGTACACACACACACACACACAGCGGGGACGTTTTGTTCCTGCACCAAAGCTCAGGCCCTGTTTCTCTTTGCTTTGGATGATGAAAGCGTTCTTTCTGTCATATGTTTATGTTGATGATTTAGTTGCTCATGCATCTCCCTACTTTCTTTCCCTCCTCCCTCACAGGACTGCATCCAGTTGAACCAGTACAAACTGAAGAGTGAGATTGGAAAGGTGAGTTTGGTTGCTTTTCTGCCATTTCTTCAGTTTGGAGTGGTTTTTGGGAAAATAGCAGCAGCAGCTTCGAGAAGATCGACCCTGTGCTCAATTTATCTGTTAAGTGAGAAAAATCACATTCACAGCATGTGCACTCTAAAAGCTGCGAGTTGTCTTTGTTATTTTGCTTGCAGGTTCTTACATTTTACAAGTAAAATATAATAGGCCTAGAAATAATAGAATATATATATAATGTAGACTGGTTTGTTTGGTATAGTTAGCTTTGGTTATATGCTACATACTTGAAAACTAGTTCAAAACAGACAGTAGGCTAATGTTATTTCATATTTTTATCCTACAATATCCTGCAACATCTACCTTTGTATCTACTCAAGTTTTCCTTTTCTAGAAATATGCTAATATTCTACTATACTATATATCCTTGCACATACAGGTACTTTGCAAAAAGTTGAGGCCACGCCCCTTTTAGGGGGAAGAAAACCGAAGATCCCATAGACTTCAATGCAGTTTGACGTATATTTGGATTATAATTTTGACAGGTTCATATACATTCATCCTTGTTATACAAACGTTTGTTTAATACACATGTCTAATAGTTATTTTGCAACCTTGTGTGAACCTGAGCGTTAGCGATACCTTCAGTGTTTTTGGATTTATTGTTGGTGCAACCAACTACCCAGCAACTCTTCAGCATAGCGTTATTACTGTTACCGGTTTGTTTAAAGTAGAAGTTTGGAAACATGTTTCAACTTCTTCTGCTTGCTCTGTTACCGTCTATGAAGGACACAGGGTTGTTTTCCCCAAAAGGGGGAGTGGTCATCATGAGAGCCTGCTCTGGATGACGTATTGCCGGTCTGATGTATTTTAGTACATGTGAGTCTCTCTGTTATTCCCCACTGGCTAGCTAATGGCCGCCGCCCTGCACTGTGCTCATACGGCGGTTACCGCTGAATAACGCCGCCGCGTCCCGTGCTGTAAGCACCATTAGCTGCTAGCCGCCCCGCTCAGCCGTCTCCATGTTGAGAGCCGTGTGAAGGCAACTGAACAACTGAAGCTGAAGGGAATGTAAACCTCATGGTGGTGATGGATGAAAGGTCAGGGGATCACCAAAGTCATCAGGATTCATCATTTGGGGACTACGAATGTCTGTATAATCCATTAGAGATATTTCTGTCTGGACTGAAGTGGACGGACCCGACCAACACTGCCACACCGAGTCACACCTCTAGCATGGCTAACAAAGTGGAAAAGTCACAGTGTGACCTAACACTAGATTGGATATCGTGAGGAGGAGGAAATAAAAACCAAAATGACAAAATTCAAAGTGTGCAATAGAACTAATGTTGTATGCTACACTATTTCAAACTTCACAGAGGACTCTGAGCTGCAGCATCACTAAATCTGACAGCCCACCAGATCGACTCAAGTTTTGCATTTCAAAAAGCGACGCTTGGAGATAAACACTTTTTGTGGTTAACACTCGTGGGAATTCACTGTGGCAGCAACAGAGATGGAAATTGAAAAACTGGCAAATTAAACAGAGTGAATCGCCGTTTTTGGATTGGCAAACAGCATTCTGAGGGCTTATTAACAGCAGACATATTGATAGATATTAAAGTAGTAGAGGCGAAAATGTCAGATTGATGTTTATATGTTCAAATGTTCAATTTTGTTTTCAGAGATGAAGCGATAAACCATTTCTAGTTAGAAAACATAGTGAATGTTAGGCATTAAAGCAGCAGTAGAATGATTAAAAGACAAAGTATTTTTATAAAACGGTCACTATATCCTGACAGTAGTGAATGAGACAGGTAATCTATCTGAAAGAAATCATCATGTGCCTCTGTGTCCTCTGGTGCTACGAATGGAATCTGCAAGATTTCACAGACCGGAGGAAAACAACCAATCAGAGCCGAGCTGGAGCCTTGGCGTCTCTGAGCAGCTGTCAATCACTCTCGAACTCCGATCAAACGGTCAAACTAGGCAGCGCTGATCAAATATGAATCAATATTCTGTTACTGTAATGCCTATTTCTCACCTCAAATGTTTTCAGAAACATCTTGTAGTGTACTATTTAGCTGTAAATTGAGAAAGTTTGTGACCTGGCCACCATGTGTCGATCAGTTGAGAAAATACCGAGCACCGCCCACCAGAGCGAACGTTCTCATTTTACAGCTAAACAGTATACTACAAGATGATTCTTGTTTGTGCATGTGAGAAATAGGCATTACAGTAACAGAATATTAATTCATCAGCGCTGCCTAGTTTGGACCGTTTGATCGGAGTTCCCGAGTGATTGACAGCTGCCTCCGTTGAATGAACAGCCAATAGGAACGCTCCCTCTCTCTGAAATGACCTGTGATTGACCAAAGGGCTAGATTTTTTAAAGCCTGAAAACAGAGCCATGAGGAGGTGCAGAAGTCTAGTTTTCTCTCAGAACACTTGAATTACAATATACTGAAAGGTTATTATGGAGTTTTTGCCCAATGATGCCATCAATATTCTGCCTACTGCCACTTTAACACTGTGGAGAACAATCTACAGCCGAAACATGAAGGCTTTTGATTTGTGACATTTGTAGAAAGAATTCACACGTCTTGCGTGTGTTGACTAAACCACACAAATGGATTTTTTTGTCTGTAAATAAGACCAGTTTTTTCTAATCCTGAGTCATTTTACCATCAGCCAGCTGGCAAATTTGGCGGAACGTGACATCAAAGGTGATATAACTCCGCTTTATTTAATTCGTATGAGTGTTTGATCAGCTTTTCAAGCGGTTGTGTTACTTGTTTGCACTTATCAGAGAAGAAAACCATGCTAGGGAAAAAAAAAAAAATGGATTATGATGGTAAACACACACATCCTGGGGCTGTGTGTGTGTGTGGGAGGAGCCACTCTGTGCTGCCAAAGAATAAAAAATGTTGTTTTTGAATGGAAACTGTGCTGCCTTCAAAACATTCTGTCAGTATGATGCTGCCGTCTGCTCTCAAGAGAAGCCTCGAGGAATCAGTTCTGTTGTTTTAATATGAGCTGAACCACAAAACGCAGGTTTAACATTGAACCCTCGTTGAATAAAATGTGTTGCTGTGATGAAGTACGTCCTCGTATGAAAAATAAATCTCTTTGTTTCGTTGCATTGCAGGGCTCCTACGGCGTGGTCAAACTCGCCTACAATGAGGATGACGACAAACATTATGTAAGTCAGAGCAATCATTTTATACATCTGTAGTTTACATCATCTCAAAGCTGGGGGGATTAATTTGAGATGCAGCTCGGCACTGTGTCAAGTTGTTCTAGTCATAAATCAGAACATGATTCCATAAAATAAATTGTGAAAGTGTTTAAGGGCTTAGAACATTATGATAGAAGTATATGATGGTCATCCCCATGCTCTATTATGTCTCATACATTGTTGCAGCAATTTTGGGTTGACACCATTTGTTACACAGATTTGGTGCTGAATTTAACCACTTTTTTACCACTCGATAATTTATAAAAATGATCAGTAATCCCTCCAAAATACCACATTAAGACACCAAGACCTTGAGGAACACCATAGACAAATCCATGCTGTGATTTGGGATCAAAAACCTTTGACATTTGGAGATTTCTGCAAGAATTGCATTTTTCTGCGATTGGATGGCGAGCGCTTCTGTTCTGGAAACTGCTCAGAAACCCCCTTATTGTCAATGTACCCAGGATTCCAATTCATCCTCTGAATGCTCTAGGTCTCTAGTTTGATCCATCCATCCTCTGAATGCTCTAGGTCTGTAGTTTGTGGCTGTAAAGTTTCATGAGGCTGTGATTATCCTAAAGGTCACCACAGCTCATTTTTATACAGTGAGGTCTAGTTTACAAAAAATGGTCTCACTACATAGGATCACATTGGAGCCAAAAGAGTTTCAGCTTTACAGTGATACCAAATTTATGCGATTCCAAGACCAGTATGTAGAAATATTCAAATACACCATTTTAGAATAGGCGGAAATTAACATATATACTGCATTCAAATAGCTGATTCAAAACTGCATGTAATTATGATAAAGTGGGCATGTCTGTAAAGGGGAGACTCGTGGGTAATTGCCATGCCAATTTTTCCTCGTCAAAATTGAATCTAACCTTTGAGCGTTATTTAGCATGACAAGGGTGTTTAACAGTGGATTCCTTAGGTTTTCTAGTTTCATATGATATCTTCCCTCTAGCTCTAAAACTGAACCTGCTACAGCCTCTGAAAGACAGTAAAATCGGTCGGGATCGAGGGTCTCAGAGGGTTAATAACTGAAATGCAGCCCCCATCTGCCACACAGCCGCAGTTCTGCTCTGAGTTTTCATCAAGCCTCTCAGCTTCTATTGTCTAGACAGAAGAGCTTTACAGGATCTCATCAGTGCTATTGATTTTTTTTTTCCCACCTTATTTCTTAGCTGTGAGTTCCATCCCTTCAAATTGCATCAGTTGCCTTGGAAGAAACTTGGAAATGGAAGTTGTTTCTCGTGGCGCTTAAAGTGCATCCAAGCCCTTTATAATGTATCTTCAAAGCAGCGCTGCTGTTGCTCTGTGCGTCTGGTAGCTGCTTTGAGGTCAGTTCACGAGGGACAGTCTGGATATGAGCCGGCACGCTGAGATGAGGTCATTTTAGGTGTTCCCATCAAGGTGATTTGTTCCCTTAAAACCTCAGCAAGCCCTCCAAATATAAGCCATGTTTGTATTTGAACACAACTAAGCTGCCCTGTACAGTAACAACAATGAAAGTGTTTGTTTAGATGAGTCATGTCGACTTAGGCTGCCAACCCTGGATGGGTTTAAGATGCACTTTTGAACTGGAGCCAGGAAGAGCTCACAGCTAAACACAACCCGGCATTAAAACGTTGGCTTGTAAATGGGCCGATGCGGCATGGTAAACAGCAGGAGTTTACGTAAGGTCGCAGACGAGTTCTGCAACATGAGTGAAATATTCTAATAAGGGATGTAGACTTTCCCTTTGGAGGAATAATGGCATGCAGCTTTGAATAATGTTGACCTACAGAGCTGCAACCCTGTCTACTAGAAGTTCCGTCTATATTCTACAAATTGGCAGCAGTAAATACGGTTTGCAAGAAACATAATGCTGCCCACATTGTGTTGCTTTTTAGGAAACTTTTTTTTAACTATCATATCTAGCAAGTGGTAAAATGTTGATACTCAACATACCAGCAAAATGTTAGCCGACAAAGTACATTTTCAGTTTTCCTACAATATATGCTTGTTGCAAACTAACCCCCAATTTTGACCAATTAGCATAAAAAATGTGATAGAGTAGCACATCCCAGATCAAGGAGTACAAAATACTGACATCACATGATGATTTGAGCAAATTAAACAAGTGACATGGCAGTATTTTTAGGGCCCTATGAAATCCGTTTTCTTGTTTCCCAAATTCTGTGTTTTCCGTTTTTATTCCTCTGAATTCTGTGTTTTAGGATTCAAGCAAAATTTGTCATCAGAAAAAAGTGCCTAATCATGTGGTGGATGAATAAAATTCCAACAATTCCCAAGAAAATATTGAAAATTTAATGAATATAAATGAATTTGGTGTAACACAGCATTGCGGGTTTGTTTTTATCAACACAAAGAGGAACCTTTTTTAACTATCATATCTGACAAGTGGAAAAATGGTGATACTGAATGTATCAGAGAAATGTTAACTGACATATGAACAACAATATTTGCTTGTTTGCAAACTAATTGAGCTTTTTATTGTTATGTTTAGGAAACTCACAGCACTTGGTTATGGTCAGGGAAAAATCACGGTCTTGGTTTAGTATAGGAAAGATTGACTTGATGAACAAAACACATGTTTACTTTATTAACACGTAACTAAAATCATATATATTCTTTCCCTAACCTTAAAGGGGCACTCCTCCAATTATACACATGGTTTAATAATGGTTTAATGGGAACTGAGTGGAGAATTACATCCATAAACTGTTTATCTAGATGCACCCAACCCCTAATATTCACATAACGTGGTAACGTGGTAACATAAAGTAGTGGATGGAAACCAGAGGAAACCTCCGGGTCTGAAAAGTGAAGCCCATGCTGAAGTGCCTTAAACTTGCATTCTTTCTAATAGCCAGTAGGGGGCGACTCCTCTGGTTGCAAAAATAAATCAGATTGTATAGAAGTCTATGAGAAAATGACCCTACTTCTCACCTGATTTATTACCTCAGTAAACATTGTAAACATGAGTTTATGATCTCAATCGCTAGTTTCAAGTCTTCTTCAATACAGCATGATGTTCATTTAGTAAATGATGGTCCCATTTAGAGTCAAATAGACCATAAAGCAGGTTATGATTTAGGGCGTGGCTACCTTGTGATTGACAGGGTCGCTACCACGGCGTTGTCCGGTCTGGGAGTTGTTTTCAGTTTCAGTTCATGAAAGTTAATTGTAATGTTTTGCTCCCCTAAAAATGTCTTATACCGCGTTCAGTTGTACTTAGCTCCACCCTCTCGTGTCACTTGTGGTTGCAAAAAAACGAGATGGCCATAGCCAAAATGCCGAACTCAAGGCTTCAAAACGGCAGTCCACAAGCCAACGGGTGACGTCACGATGACTACGTCCACTTCTTGTATACAGTCATAGATGGAAAAATATGTTACTTAACATTTTCTTTTGCAGATTTTCTAGAAATTTTGGTTAAAATTTGTGCTACATGTGGATGAAAATCTGACTGAAGTGCTCTACTTTGTACACCCACCTTCCACTCAGTCCTCCTCTACTGCACGATGCATAAATGTAGCTCTTAGAAAAAAAGTTGTCCTTCAAAAAATGTTTCCTTTTGAAACAGAATCAGTAAAACATGTAAGTAGTATATAAACATATTTTCCCGGAGACTGTATTGCAGTATTCGAGAATCCAGGTGCAAATGGAGCCTCAGAGATTTTCCTTTAGTCAGAATCACCCAGTCTAAGAGCACAGATTCCTGAAAATGCAAAATAAGTGCAGACATACAGTATATGTTGCTGTGCATTTAGTTTTCTTGTTAGCGTCTTTGATTCTGCACTGTGAGGAACCTTCTTGCATTTGATGCTGATTGTTGGCTCTGATGGTAAATGTTACCTTCCGGGACAGACTGGGGCTCATTGCAGGCTGACACATTTGAAATAACAATGACAGGAATCAGGAGAGGAGGAGATGAGTAATGACGGAATGGAAGGGTGATTCTATTTCCTGGCAATCTGAGAAGGTTTCACACAAAAACTGATTGGATATTTGCATGCAGAGCATCTGCGGCATGAGCCCACATACAGTATGCACAAATATCATCCTGGTAATCTTTTTAAAAAGATAAAATGAGATGAATGTTTGTGAAATAGAATTGACGTTTTGAAATGACGTGTTTTCTATATTAAGTTGTAGCACCTAATGTTGATGCCAGGTTCTCAGCCTTGGCACCAACATCCTGAGGAAGACACTGAATATTTATGTTGATAAAAGCAGCAGTGGTCAGTTTTAAGATGAATAAAAATGGCTTGACGGCCACAGGATACAGATCAAATAATTTGATGACTAATTCTAATCAATTTTGTGTTTCAACGTGAAACGTCAAAGTTGACGTGATAACGCGTTAACACAAATTAGTTTTAATGCCACTAATTTCTCTAACGCATTAATGTAGCGGACTCAGTTTTAAAGCTAAGTGGAGATATTGGCATCATATAAAACTAGAAAAACCTGAGGAATCCATTGGTACCAACCATGTCATACTAGGTTGCCGCGAAATTATGATACATTTTGGTGAGGAAGAACTGGCATGGCCATTTTCAAAGGGGTCCTTGACCTCTGACTTAAAGATATGTGAATGAAAATGGGTTCTATGGGTACCCACGAGTCTCCCCTTTACAGACATGCCTACTTTATGATAATCACGTGCAGTTTGGGGCAAGTCATAGTCAAGTCAGCACACTGACAGCTGTTGTTGCCTGTTGGGCTGCAGTTTGCCATGTTATGATTTGAGCATATTTGTTTATGCTAAATGCAGTACCTGTGAGGGTTTCTGGACAATATTTGTCATTGTTTTGTGTTGTTAATTGATTTCCAATAATAAATATATACATGCATTTGCATAAAGCAAGCATATTTGCCCACTCCCATGTTGATTAGAGTATTGAAAACTTGACAAATCTCCCTTTAAACTACATTTAGAACAGATAAAAAATGTGTGATTAATTTGTGATTAGCCATGATTAACTGTTGTAATTGATTGACAGCCCTAGTTTTAACATAAGTGTTGGAAACCACTTGGCTTTGTTGTCCAACACATCAGCAGGTTATTAAAGGTCTTTGAATCCTGCATGTGTTTGTTGTGTTGTCCTGTGTTGTATAATTACCATGATCACAATTTGATTGTCAGGCTTCCAGTTGTGACGCAGGCCGTTCATCAGCCTCAGGGGCCAAAATAAACGAGATGTGTGCGTCATTCACTCAACTCATTTCAAATCGGTGGAGCGATGAGTTTAAAGAGCTAATTATTAGCAGATATTTGGTCTCATAGGTACGCACACAACAGCTGTACATGGAAGCAGCATTCTGGGACTCTTTTTGTGAGGCGAAAAAAACTAAAATAAATAACCCACCTTATTTTTACTCAACGATGACTCCAGCCTCAGTGATAGCCACCAGGATAGCAATAGATAGAATTTAACTGCTGCTAAGAAGACCATAATACACTCAGGGTTCTCCCCTGAGCCTCCATTGATAAAAGAATGGCTGAATCATTTTAGGGATATTGCTCTCATAGAAAGATCAAGCTGTAATTCATAAAGCGCTGGCATCCACTGTAGAGGCCTGGGATATACTCATTGGTTCTCTTTTGAATCCACATTTTCTTGCACAGATATAATGTGTCACTTTGATAGAATGTAAGAAGACCTAAACTCATTATCTATTGTCTGGGAATTTTATATTTTTTTTAAATATAATTTTATTTTTTATTTAAATTTTTACTTTGAACGTTATTTATTTATTTATTGCAAGGCAATAGAGTGGCGCAGTGATGACGTATTTTTGTAGGCCAACCAGGAAGTCAGCATCACCGTGGTTCCCTCGACAGAAAGCCAATATGATTTTTCGATTGGGTTTTTGAAAATTATTTTTTTATTCCTTTTTTTCAAACATAGAATAATAAACATCACAGAACATAACACCGGTGCCATAATACAAAAAAATATATTTTACATTTAACATTTAATATACACATCGCTTCTCACTCCCACCCCGAGAGTTAGTTACAGAAAAAAAAATATAAAAATAATAAAAAATAAATTTAAATAAATAAAATAAATATAATAATAATTATTAATTAATTAAAAATTAAATTAAAAAAAATTAAAATCATTTTAAAAATAATTTAATTAATTAGTTAAAATTAAAGGTAATAAGTACTACCATAATGTAATTTATGGTAGTAAGATAGAAACCTTAAAAAATTAATAACGTAATTAATTACTTAATTGTAAAATTATTATTATTTTATATTTATATCATTATTTTCTATGTGCTGTTTTGTTTTTGTTTTTTACAATTTCCACTGGGTTTTGGATTATTGCAGAAAATAAGCTCTGTGGCAAACAAATATTTATTCTACTCACACATTTTGTTCAATAAGATAATCTCCAATAAATGAACACCCCTTCTATGATTTTTGAAGTGTGAATGCAATCACCAGAAGTAAAAAGCTAACGTTAGGCTGAAGATAAACTACACCAGGGTCACATGAGGTTGTAAAGGCGGACGAGTCGATGTGATGACGTTTAGTAGTGTCATTTAGCCACTTGTTAGCAACCGCCTTTTTAAGACACATTAAAAGCTTCAAAATTCACAAGTGGATTTATTGATGTACTTTATGTCGTAGAACACAAAAGTAAATGTTCTTGATCTCTCGTGGTGTCAACACTCAGTGAAGGTTAGCTCACTCAACCTTTATTTGACATTTGATGAAATTACATTTTCATCTCTTGGCAAACTCAAGGCGCCACGGAAGTCTTGTTTACTTAGAAAGACTTGTTTGTCTACAGATTAGAGTTCTGAAGAATTCAGAAAACAATGGCACAGTGAGGGAACAGTATGGCGACTGACATCATACTTCTTAACCTTTTTAAGTTTCACCTCCTACAAAATAAAGTTCCTGCTGTCGCGCTTTTGGCTGCCTTCGATCAACACCACATACCACTCATCATCAGGTGGTCTTTAACTGAAATCACACTACTTTTCAGATTGTGTTTTTTCCACAGTTATTGCCATACTTTGCTGAAAAGAAAAATATAGTCATTGCCAATTTCATGTCTGGTAAAATACATTTGCTGTGAGTAAAAGTGCGATGACGCACCTCCACCTACGCACAGTCAGAAATTTTGGCTTTTGAGATGGCAGCTATTTACTGGAGCTCCACCATCAATCCCAGAGTCTGTAATGAACTGTGCTGTGAATAATGTAATTGTCAGAGTGCCTGTATGGCGATGTGAACATCTGAATATTGCTGGACAATTTTTAACTGTTTGGTGACTGTGGCTGAGTCACACACACACACACACACACACACACATAGGCAGCAGAACACCATAGAAACTACACACAGGGGAGGATGTGCTTTCTTGCCAAACCTGGTTTCTGTATTTAACCTTTTGAGACCCACAATAGACCTGTTTTTGTCCTTTTTAGGGTGGTACAGGAGGTCTTTAGGGGGAGATAGCAGGTCAACAGTAGATGTCACATGTAAGTGGTGTATGTCATCTAACCTGAAGATTAATTTGAGATGCAGCTCTTCTAGTCATAAATCAGAAATAAATTAAATAATTAATTAAAATTAATTGTGAAAGTGTTTAAGGGTTTAGAACATTATGATAGAAGTATATGATAATCATCCCCATGCTCTATTATGTCTCATGAGTTGTTGCAGCAATTTGTGAGTTGACGTTAAGACACCAAGACCTTGAGGAACACCATAGAAAAAGACGTGCTGTGATTTGGTATCAAAAACTTTTGACATTTGGAGATTTCTGCGATTTGATGGCGAGCACTTCTGTTCTGGAAACTGCTCAGAAACCCCCTTATTGACAATCTACCTAGGAAAGCCATCCATCCTCTGAATTCTCTAGGTCTCTAGTTTGTGGCTGTAAAGTTTCATGAGGCTGTGATTATCCTAGAGGTCACTACAGGTCATTTTATACAGTGAGGTCAAGTTGCAAAAAAAAGCCTCACTAAAATGAAATGGTTACTATGGGGACTAACATCATCACACATGAATATAGTCGGATCCACAAGAGTCTCAGCTATTATTCATATTCAAATACATAATTTTAGACTTGGTGAAAATAACACATTTATACTGCATTCAAATAGCTGCATGTTTTTACCCCAAACTGCATGTGATTATCATAAAGTGGGCATGTCTGTAAAGGGGAGACTCGTGAGTACCTATAGAACCCATTTTCATTCACATATCTTGAGGTCAGAGGTCAAGGGACCCCTTTGAAAATGGCCATACCAGTTTTTCCTCGTCAAAATCTTGCCCAACTTTGGAGCATTATTTAGCCTCCTTTGCAACAAGGTAGCATGACATGATGGTACCAATGGATTCCTTAGGTTTTCTAGCTTCATATGATATTTGTATGTTTACTCTAGCTCTAAAAGTGAACCTGCCACAGCCTCTGAAAGACAGTAGAGTCGGTCAGGATCGCGAGTCTCATGGGGTTTAAACCACTGTTTTTAAAAGAAACTGCTGAGCTGTACATCACCGGAACAGTTTGTGGTGTTGAAGTAGTAGAAGATGTTCCAACTGACCATCTAAGTAGTGATCAGTGAAATCACGCTGACATTATGATAGCATGGTAGTTCTTGTATTTTGGAGAAATGTCTGCCATGCAGTGAGTGTTATTTACTCTTCTTTCTTTGCATAACCAGTTCCTTGTAAGGAGATGTCATGATGACTTTGAGTTTGTTCCCCATCTCACACACACACACACACACAGCTGTCCTTTATAAACCGATAGATGCTCTTTTCCATGAAAGATTCAGTTGCCATATGCCAGATATTCATGACCTTTAAAAAAAAATAAAAACACAGATAATAAATCCATAACTTTACATTCTGGCTCTGATGCTGCTGAAAGTTGCATCAGCTCTGATGTTTCTAGTTAAATCGTCAAGGTGTTTCGTTGTGCTGTTGTTCGTTTTCATGTACATTTACTAGGGCTGCCAATCGATTAAAGTATTTAATTGTGATTAATCGCACATTTTTTATCTGTTCCAAATGTACCTTAAAGGGAGATTTGTCAAGTAATTAATACTCTTATTAACATGGGAGTGGGCAAATATGCTGCTTTATGCAAATGTATGTATATATTTATTATTGGAAATCAATCAACAACACAAAACAATAACAAATATTGTCCAGAAACCCTCACAGGTACTGCATTTAGCATAAAAAATATGCTCAAATCATAACATTCCCTTTGAAAGTTAGTTACAGTTTTTCCTCGCCAACATTTTGCGTAAGTCTGGAGCGATATTTATCCTCCTTCTTGACAAGCTAGTATGACATGGTTGGTACCGATGGATTCCTTAGGTTTTTCTAGTTTCACATGATGTTAGTATCTTCACTCTAGCTTTAAAACTGAGCCCGCTACAACCAGAAAATTGCCAGTTGCATTAATGCGTTAAAGTAAATAGTGGCGTTAAATCTTAAATCTTAAAACTTTGACAGCTCTAACATTTACATTACATATTAAATAAAAGTGTATTTTATTTAATTTAGTGATGAGCAATATGACGATACATATCGCCACAACGATATAAAAATGTCTATCGTGTATATTTTTCGATATCTTTTCTATCGCGATATAGGCTAGGCCTGTACTTATTTATTTTTTCTCTATAATTGCACTTAAAACCGCATTTTGCACTCTGTTCTTAAAATGAGAAAATATTAAGTACTATTTCATTTTTCAAGTACACGCAGGAGTATACAAAAATATGCTTTACCATGTTTTTATTTCATAGACTATATGAATTACCAGAAAACATGCTATATCGTGATATATACCGTTATCGAGATATGAAATTACATATATAGGGTTGGACGGTTTTGGCCATATCGCCCAGCTGCTTCCAGTTTTCTTTTCTTTTTGGACAAATAACGAATTCTTGATTGATGTATGGTTCTACTGTTAATACTAGCTGCATGTGAACACACTGTGATCAAACTCATTCCCCACTTTCCTACAGGCCATGAAGGTGGTGTCCAAGAAGAAGCTAATGAAGCAGTGCGGTTTTCCACGTAAGTCCTATTCTATTCTTTTAAATAGCCACTCACATTATTCACTGTCTGTATGAGTGTTTAATAACTACAGAGTAACATAATCACAATTACCAACACTGCCATGACGGTGTGTGTGTCATGTTGGGTTGAATGCCGGTAAATGACTGTTAGTCAGCTACAAGAGGTCTGACAATCAGCACATCGATATGTGATTTTACAAAGCAGCATGAGACGACTAACTGAGCTCCTGAGAAGTCAAATCATCTGCGCAGGATTGCAGGTCATTGCAACATTATTCATTGTGTAAAAGGGAACTAGTTTCATAACCATGACAATAAATGCCAAAAGACAACCAACAATAGACACATTTCATAGAGAAAGAGGAAGATCAGTTACAAAACTCTCCAACATGAAGGACATCTAGAGAATGCCGGGGGCTGACGAATACTACTCATTAGCATGTAACTTAAAAGCACCGTGCCTTTTAATAAAAAACAACTTTTGTGGCAGAATTTGTCACTTTAAAAGCAGGTTCCCTTTTTCTTGAAGTGTCGTTTTGTCTAACCCCTTGAACATTCAAGATTGTGTTAAACTTGAAACTCAAAACTCAAAGATGGAGAAAAATGTTCTTCTGTTGTAAATTCTGCTAGCTTCATGGGGGGGTTTGTCAGACCAAAACCTAAATCATCTATAACCTAAAGATACACAATGATGATCAGCTACTGTAGATCATCATGTCATATGATTGCTCCTGTCAAGGCTAATCAAATTAATCATTTACTACTCAGTGACGTAGTGTGTGTGTGTGGTTTGTGTGGTGGTCTGCAGGTCGCCCACCCCCAAGGGGACCCAAGGCGGCCCAAGGAGAGCAGCCCAAAATCTTAGGACCCCTGGAGAGGGTCTACCAAGAGATCGCCATCCTTAAAAAACTGGACCACATCAACATTGTCAAGCTGGTGGAGGTGAGAGTCTCTCTATCTTTTGGTTCTAAATTGAACATAAAACAGTAAAATGTTGGTGCCTTTGCATTCAGAAACCAACCGATGCATCAGTCCTTTTGCTATTAGACTTAAAGGACCAGTGTGTAGGATGTAGCTGGACCTAGCAGTGTGGTTGCAGATTGCAACGGACGGACGGTCGGGTGTCAGCTCAGTGCAAAGCAGCGGAACAAAAACACAGACACATCTCTGACAATATGATAATAATGCCCTTTGCGTGCCTAGTCTGATAGACTGGAGATATGTAGCCTATAAACAAGATATATTTTAATAAAATACAGTTGTACCGACAGAATACAATAGAGCACAGAGGCCGTTTCCATGCTGACAAGCGCCTGTATCTGCCTGTCTATTCATATGAGGAGCGCAGAGACCCGCTGATCCCTGCGGGACATCAGTTGTGTAGGCGGTCCTTAATGTGGCCCATTTGCGTACACACTGCTAAAAGAATGTGGCCGTATGCGGCCCGGACCACCTCTGAATGTGGTCTGAAAGATCCGATCTCATTGCGTCTTGAGTGCGTTCACACCTGTATTTAGAGCTGTCCACTTGTGATCCGATCACTGAGGACGCATGTTAATACCAGGTCTGAACAGGGCCTTAGTCTTGTCATATGAATTGCCAGCACACATTTTGTAGCTACACACTGAACCATGTTTCCACACTGTATTTTCCATGTTGTTGATATTTGGAGAATGGCAGTAGGGAAATGTGCCATTTCATAACCGTTTCTCTGATAACAGCCTGTGGACACAACAGGTTGAAATCCTTTGTGGTCAGGATTATCCTCTACCGCTGTGTCTTCAGATAACCTTTCTTGCCGTGTTCCCTGACTCACACTTTGTATTTATGTCCTCTCGGTTTATATCAGGCGAATAAAGGTGGATAAACCCTGCTCTGCCAGGATACAGGTGGGGGAAATGAGATAGATTTACCCTCCAGCACATCCATCACACTTCTATCACTGGACCTTTTATAATATTTTGGTGATAATATTCTGGAAAAAAAAAGAAAAAGCTTCCAGCCTGTAAATAGATTCTTACATTCACAACAGCCAACGCTCTCAAACTTGGTGTCGAGTCGGGGAATTGTGAAGATGGATAGACTTTCTACAGAGGCGGTTGTTTATGAAAGCTGATAGCTGATTTTTCAAGACGTGACTCAAGATGCCCGCCGCTCCCTTGCGATATGATCAGAGTGTTTTTTCCAATCTTGGGCAGATGGCGGGGGCACCGCCGTCGTGGTCGGGAGTCAAGCTCAGGGAGTCAGTCGGTAGGAAAGCTGTCTGGCTCGCTCGGGCGTAGTGAGTGCCAGAAATATAGAGTTTTTAAGTAGAAGCAGAGTACTTCTGCTCGTGTGTGCTTACACACACACACACACACACACACACACACACACACACTCGTATCTTCCCTTTTTTGTCCGCCCTCGCTCTCATAACGGGCATATGTATGTGGGCAATGGGAAAACCTACTTTCCTCCTCTCCATCTCTCTCTGTTCATCCATTTAAATGGGCTGTGCTCGGGTCAGGATCACATCAATTATGGCTTTCCAACGGATTCCTGCGAGACTGCAGTCCAGTCCATCCAATTACGAATAGACTTTTGAAACATGAAAGCCGAAGTCAAGTGGAACAGATTAAAAGCGATGAAAGTGATACGGCCATTTTGTCACAGACGGTTGGGAAGAGACCGACCCCACTCGCCAAGGCGTGCAGTTGTTATGAGAGAAGACACTTCAAAGTCCCCAAATATGTCATTTCCCCATAAATCAAGATAGCCTGTTAATGAATCCTCGGCGCCACGTTAGTCAACAGCTACAAATATGATTACTAGGCCACTTGCACTTTGCACACGACAGCTCATTCAACGTTTACAGCATTTTGTGCTTTTACTTAGAACAAAGGGAGAAAAACGATGCATGGTGCAAAAACAATAGTACTTCTTTAAGTGTATAAGACAGTATGAGCCAACATTCAGACTGTTTCATGGCCTGTTAGAACTGACGGGAGTAAAAAGTCTTCCTGTTGCTCTGGAGGACATTTCCTGCCCTTGTTTCTCCCACTACTCTGTGTCTTTGGCAGATGTTTACCTTCACTGTGGTAATTTAAATTCACCAGGATGTTGTATTTAAACCACTGCTCCAGATGGACCTTGTGTGTCCCGGGGTTTGTGGGAGCTGTGAGCAGTAGCAGCCGAGCAGAAACATTGTAATATTTGTGAAACTATCTCCACTAAAGCGAAACATTAAACAGTTAAAACAAAAAGGATCAAAATTGATGCAGCAGAATCAGATCAGAGATATCGTCTTTTTACACTGCACATTCTTTTTCCTCATCAAAACATGGCGCCTACATTACCCATAATGCTTGACCACAGACAGTTAGGTTAGAGATTCAGGTGTGTTATACTCAAGCCCTCAGCCCTCTGAGAGCAGAGAGATACCTGTGTGGATATGTGGCGAGACTCCGAGGTGCGGCAGCTGCTGGCCGTCCGCGGTGAGAAAGAAAAAAGCGGTAGATGACGGGATGAGAGACAACGTAGTGTAACGTTATACAGACATAACAAGGCTGCTGGTTTGGCTGCCCTTTTTGCCGAAGGCGAGGTAGAAATTCACAATATTCTAATATGTGTGCTTCAACTGCCATCATCAACTTCCATATGTCCTCACAAATCCTACGCAAGATAACTATTGACCAAGTCATGAAATATGAGTAAAGCTCATCTTGGTTTACTGTTTACAGCTGAAATCAGACCCGTCTCTTCATAGGAATCATCGGGGCCCTGCGGGGCCTCCAACGCTGTATCCAGTTATTTTTATACATCCGTGGTTCTGCTAGTCATGGCTATTGTAGCCTCGAGCAGAAGACATGAGTAGCGGGCTACAGAGGGAGCTCACTTCTTTCTAACTCCACTCCCCCAAGATTATTTTTTTTCATCGTAGTCTTCATCCCCAACCAACACTTTCATTATCTAATTAATTCATCAAACTTCACATAGCTCCCTTTGGAGCCACAAAAAGGCTTTGTACAACTTTTTTCCACACATGCATTAGCATTCCCCAATACCTGTCAACCCACTTTGATGTGTAAAATAGGTGGAGTTCCCCTTTAACCTTGAGTCCCTGTCTTTAGGAGGGGTTTTGTGTCCAAATCTAGCTTTAAAGCCAGGTAGTGTTCTTCAATAGAAAAGCTCCACACACTGAGCAGAGAGTCAGAGGAATTGGGGCTAAAAAGGTTCCCAAAAGCTCACTTTACCCCGAGGCCCGGTAGCAGGTTAATCCTGTTGTGAATTTGCATATAAACCTGCAAAGCCGGTGTTTTAAATAACAGATCCCAGCAATGTCCTAACTCTTAGGAATTACAAGCAGCTTTCATATAAGAACAAAGTAAAAGGCCAAAAGGTAATTTTCAAGCAGTTTTTAAAGCATCAAGGGCATCACAATCCCCTCTTAGAACTCTGCTCAGTCCTTGGGTAAGGAAGAAAAGTCTTTTGAATTCTGCAGTGTTTTGGTCCTGAGTGCTTTTCGTCAGCTTTTCAAATGATCCAGACAAGAAATATAGTTTTATATAGTTCACACCCACATGCACCTTGAGCTTTTCAAGTGGAAAGCCTCCATTCATGGTGATTATGTTAATGTTGCAGGTGCTGGATGATCCGGCGGAGGACAACCTTCACATGGGTATGTATGCAGACCATATTTTCTTTGTCCAAATCTTTCGCTCTACTTTCGGCCTCTCTCAGCCTTTGGCGCTCAGCACATATGCCACCAACAAGTGCTCATATAAGTTATTCATAATTCAGATCTTGCTTCCTTTCACACCACCTCAGGGCACATTATGCAAAAAAAACCTGTCCATCATCAGTGCCAGGTCCCAGATAGGGTGCGCCTGTATTAGTGTCAAACTCTTAATGTGGCACATTCATAATAGTATGAGAATGTGACGCTGGGGTGTTGCCTCGGTGGCAGCAGTGGTCAGCTGAATGAATATTGGTCTTACATGTTCATATTCTCTTCTCCCTGCCTTTTCTCTGACAGTGTTTGAGCTGATGCGTAAGGGGTGAGTACAGAACATGTTCCTTTTTTTAGAAATAATTCATCCTCCTCTACCTTCACCTCCTCATTTCGTCATCCCTCCGTCCCTGCCTCCGTCTCTGCGGTGTTCTCCTTCATTACTCTGAGCTGACACAGTGCGGGGTGTTTGTTCCATCCCCAGCTTCAAAGGGTTTCATAATGTTCTTAGGTTTTCACAGTTATTACCAGTGGCAGTAATCCGTGTAAATGTTTCACGTCCTGATACACGAGCTGTTCCTGCCTACACCACAAAAAGAAAAAAAGAATTGTGATGATCTAATGATCTGAGACCTTTTGTTATTCTAAGAGAATGGAGGTGGGAGGGGGTAGCTGGTATCACTTCACATATGTGCATAAATTAGTTATGTATACTTTTGTTCTGTTTGTTAACTTGCTCAAATCACAACATGGCAAACTGCAGCCCAACAGGCAACAACAAATGTCAGTGTGTCAGTGTGCTGACTTGACTATGACTTGCCCCAAACTGCATGTGATTATCATAAAGTGGGCATGTCTGTAAAGGGGAGACTCGTGGGTACCGATAGAACCCATTTTCATTCACATATCTTGAGGTCAGAGATCAAGGGACCCCTTTGAAAATGGCCATGACAATTTTTCCTTGCCAAAATTTAGCGTACGTTTGGAGCGTTATTTAGTGTCCTTCATATCAAGCTAGTATGACATGGTTGCTACTAATGGATTCTTTAGATTTTTCTAGTTTCATATGATACCAGTATCTTCACTCTAGCTTTAAATTTTGCCCACTACAACCTATAAACTGCAATTTGCGTTAATGCGTTAAGGAAATTAGTGGCGTTAAAACGAATTTGCGTTAACACGTTATTATCGTGTTAACTATGACAGGCCTAAAACAAATTATAACACTTTATTGTATCCCCTCCTATTTAGCATTTATAAGCACTATATAAAAAAATCAATACGTGGGTATTAATTATAAACAATTATTACATTTACTACAACACATTGTAAAATTGTGATCCGCTGATAAATATCGTATAATTCATCAAGAAAAATGTTTGATTTTGTAAAAGTTTAAAAAAAGAAAGAAAGAAAACAAACAGAAATTTCGAATTATTTTGATGTCTCCAGTTCGTGTTTTGACTTGACCACTAACACGCGAATATAAAAAAATTCAACGTTATTTTGTTAAATATTGTTAGATAGTATTACTTGTCTACACAGCAGGAATTTTGGACATTTAAATTTAGACTTAAAATGTCTATATATCTGCTTAATGTGTGTGTTAAGTAAGGGATAATGTACAGCGAGCCGGTCATTGTTGTGGAAGAATCCCCGACAGGGCGATGCTGCACTCTCACAACGCCCTGAAGGGGATTCTTTCACAACAATGACCAGCTAGCTGTACATTATCCCGCTTATTACATGGTTACTTACTTAAGAAATCAATATTTTGACACAAAAACGGGTCCGCCAGAGTCCGATATCAGAGCTGCGCCCATAGCAACGGTCTGTTATAGAGAAGTTACAGTTCACAGAATGCCATGATTGATGAATCAGAATCAAGTATTCAACACAGCTGTGTAATAATAATCATATAATAAATGTTTACATACTGCTTATAATTTCTAAATTGGGATGGAGTTGTAATTAAAAACTCAAAACACAATCAAGAGATGATGAAAAAAGTCTTTTGGCAATGCACCGCTGTTGAAATAGTCTGTTCCGCATACGTATACCTTAGTACACGAGGTTGTGATGGATGTTCTACCATCAGCAAACTCATACAAAACAGAATTGTTGAAACAGAGAGCGGTTGTTCATTTCATGCTGTTCTTAATGATATCAGCTTAGCATGGTTGATCTCTGCTTTAAACAAGAATCCCTTGTGTTCATGTATATGAATAAAAGTGCAGCTCCTGAAGGGATGGTAAAAATGTAATTCCCTTTTTTAAGCACAATTAAACCGGGGAACAGCGGTACACTGTCACAGAATATGAATAATGAAAGCTTGTTCTAACCGTTTAGAATACAGTGGTTTATTTATGTCCTGAACACTCATCCGGACAGATACTCAGTTGTTTTTGGTGCTGTTGGGTTTGGGATCAGAGATCTTTATCACACATTCTGAGTATCAGCGGTGTTTGATCAGGATGTTTTGTCTGTTTATACGTACATCTGTGTTTTGTCTCGACATTTGGAATCTAATCCCTGTGCTAATGATGAAACAACTGACACACATAATCTGTGGATTTGTCTGCCTCGCTGTCTGTCTGTTTGTTTTCTTCACTACCCGTGTGTGTGTGTGGATTTGTAGCCCCGTGATGGAAGTGCCCGCAGACAGTCCTTTGTCAGAAGAGCAGGCGAGGTTATACTTCAGAGACATCATCCTGGGCATAGAGTACCGTAAGTATCTCACGCAGAACAAGGCCCGTCTTTGAAACTGTGAAGCATATTCACTTAATGCATTTTTAGCGATTAATTCTCTGGTGCCCGACTCCCACTTAAAGAGCTACATGCAGTTTTGGGGGTGTTTCTAAGGGACGTAAAGATATCCCTCTTTATCGTACCCATTATGATACTATCAAAGCAGAAACATTTGGACCACTGTGTCTTTCCAACAGTATGATCTCTCCCTACTCTTACATGACATTCAGCATTTTCCTTTTTCGTCTAAAAGATCACAGTGTTCTTGACCCTCTATTCCCATGTCCCCGGGGGTCCGGCTGCACATTTGCGCCGTCCACCTCATCAGTATCGAGCCTCGGTTCAGTGAGAGCTGTGTCCTCATTTGCAGTGGATCCATTTCACCGGGCTATGAGCCTAATGATGAGAGATCAATGCTGCCTCTCTCTGAGCTGTGAGCTTCATCTTGAAAATAAAAGCTACAGAGACTCATAGAAACAACCACATGCCAGTCATACTTTTTAAAAAGAAAAAACAGAATTACATGTAAAAGCACGTCACATGTTTTTGAGTGCTTCACAGTCGAGGCTCGGTTACATTTCCAGATGGTTCTGCTGATTGAAAAGCTTTTCTCCTCTCCAACCACTTGGCTTTTATTGCCGACCCTCTTGAAAAATGCAGCATGTGGATTGGAGTATATTGTATAGTTTTACAGCAAGGATGCTTTTCCAAACCAAAATTGTGCTGACCACAAACTATGGCATCATATGAATGAATTGAATATGAATTAACCAACAATTTGTGAAATAATTAGAGCTGTAAGTTGATTAAAATATTTAATCATGATTAATCGCATGATTGTCTGTAGTTAATCCCAAATTAATAACACATTTTGTATCTGTTTAAAATGAACAGAAACAAACAACAACAGAAGATTTTTTTTTTATTTAAAATGAACTCTTATAAAACTATGTAAGAATAATGAAATAACATTTTATAATAATGGTGTGTTTTAGTAATATCTTAAATTATTTCACAAATTATTGTTCCATTTATATATTTTTTTCACAACTCATTCATATTATTTATATTCAATTATTTAATATTGAATTGAATATTGAAATTCGCCTAAATTCTAGATATCATTAGTCATTGTGTAGGTCATTGACAGTGTTGTGTGTTTTTAATTTGAGTGTTATTAGTGCTGCTCATGATGTTTAATTATCTCGGCTTTTAATAAGTCTAGTGGTTCATGTTTTAATAAGACCTCCTCAGACAAGAAGGCACCATTTATCCAGTCAGTGAAGTGTCCAGGGCTTTGGCTGTTAAGTGTGAAGGCTTCAGAGATGTACTTAACTTTCAGTCTTAGATGAACTTTGGTTCACAGTATTTACATCATTCTTATTTTGTTCCAGGATTTGTCATTTTTTTTTTCAACGGTGATGATTTCAGCTTTTCTCAGATGCAATTAGTGAATTCAAGGAAAATAGGTTGTGAACCACTGGCTTAGAGGCTACACTAGTTCTGACAATAAAATCTGACAATTGACTTCCTCTTATCCTCAGTGCACTACCAGAAGATTGTCCACCGGGACATCAAGCCGTCTAACTTGCTGCTGGGGGACGATGGCCACGTGAAGATCGCAGACTTTGGGGTCAGCAACCAGTTTGAGGGCAACGATGCTTTGCTGTCCAGCACTGCCGGCACGCCTGCATTTATGGCACCAGAGACCCTTTCAGATGCGCGAAAGAGCTTCAGTGGAAAAGTGAGTTAGCTCCACATTCACACCTTCATTTAGTGAGCGTGCCTGAGTTTGAATTCCTGTAGTTACGGCGGCTGCAGGTGTCTGTCTGAGCCTAAAACCTCATGATTTGAAATGAGAGCCATTAAACGGAGATGAGCTTTCAGACCTTCGCCGGCCTGCTAATCCAAGGAGCAAATTGTCATTGTCAGTCTTTTCCCCTCTGTGTGTGATAGCTGGTATTAGCCAGTAATACAGCTGAGGAAGGCACCATTACCAGAGTCAAGAAATGGAATAAAGCTATCGGTTTTACATGATTTGATATTTATTTGGGAACGTCTCACATCTTTATGCTGCTTCTACTTTTACAGTCAAGCAATGATGAGTCCTGTGAGTCGAGGATAACCCGCCACTCTTCCATAACGATAGGATCGATTTCCACCTGCCTCTACAGTCAATCCACATTATGTAAAACAATCAAACTTAAAGTTTGAAGGAACAGCGTGTAACATTTCGGGGTGCGGGTCCTCTTCACGGTTTCGCCATGTTGCTCCACCATGTTTCTACAATAGCCCAGAACGGACAAACCAAACACTGGCTCTAGAGAGAACCTTTAGTGTTTTCACGTTACCTGAAGGCCACCGTAGTTCTCTGACACGCTTGCGAAACTGTGAACAGTAACGTGAGCTGCAGAGTGCAAAACCGTTGTCCAACTTCGTTGTAATTATGGTTAGGATGGCTTATGAGCAACGCAGCGGTGTTACCACAGTTTTGGAAAGGGAGGAGTGAGCGGAGGAGTGAGCGGAGGGGTTCTCAGTCACTTGCAATCTGCAACCACACCACTAGGTGTCGCTAAATCCTATTCCTGTACCTTTGTAAAAAAAAAAATTGAAATGATTGGCGTAATTCCGCCATACTTTTTGCAGTATGAGAGATCTGTTGAGGCTCAACCCGTTCTTACTCCCAACTTAAATACCGCCCTTTGGTAATTGCCCCTCGGCATCGGAAATCGACGCACAGAAACCCTTTAGCAACAGTAAGTGACGAACCGGACTTCCAACTAACTCCAATGTGAACCCACCCGCGACGTTATTCGACAGTCGGAGCAAATGACGTAGTGTTAATAGCGTCCGCTAAGGACGGGCGGGAGGGGCGGTGGATGGGCCAATCAAACACAAGACTATCAACCAGGAGACCGGTATTCGTTGACTTATTTTGTCACGTCAGTCTTTAGTCACATGACTCGTCGGTATCGTCAGTCCTGTTAGACACATGAGTCGCTCGTCAGTGAAGTTAACATCAACCACCACCGTTTCCTAATCCTAGCTAAGTGGTAGTATTGCCTAAACATAACTTCCTGTAAAAGCGGGAGTTTGTTTTGAAAGGACGCCATGTATGTAATGAGCATTTGACATTCCGTCCCTGGTCCGTGAAAAACGCAAGAGTGGTACCCTGTGAGTTGTTCTCCAATGCTGAGGGGCACTGACCAGGCGGCGGTATTTGACGAGGAGTGAGAATGTGTTGCGTGACTCAACCCTACCTGCTGATTTATGAACAATTAACAGCCAAGAGCCCTCCCTTCCCAGACCCAGGTCTCAACACTTGACATCCTATTCTTATCCAGCAGTTAAGGTACCAGCCATGCTGCTTCCTCCAGTGGTTATCACAAATGGCAGACTGATGGATTTGCTCAAAGAAGGACCTTACATGTCCACGAAATAGGAGCTAGAATAGAATCTCTTTGATTGCAGACAGAAAGGGATGTCAGAGCCATTCAAGTGCCTGAAGAACTCCTATTGTCCCCCTTTTCTCTGATTAGTCTCACATTCTTCCTGATTTGAACTTGTTCAAGCCATGCTCCAGGGCGCTTTTGTGTCCGACATTTCTGATTTTGGTGTAAATCAGCGGTGGAATATTTAATATCTGACACTCCCCGGAGTACATCAGGTCATTAGAGCATGTTAGTCGTAACACAGTGTCTGATAACAAATGTCTGGGGCATTGTGATAGATTACGCAGGTTCACAGGGCTAGTTTTATAATTCCATATCTATCAAGGAATAGAAATGGATTCCTGGGAGAGCTATTCATCCAGGGAGAGAGAGAGGTCAAAGAGGCTGATGGATCGCTGCAGAGCCTCCGATGCCTGATAACACACATCAATCTCCAACGTAGGTGGACGTCCCCCCAAAAAATAACCTTAAAATGTCCCATAAATCACTGCAGGCAGTCTGCATTGACTGAGGGTCACCGTGTTTGTTTGTGCAAGTAGATGTTTGGATCACTTACAGCATGTTTTTAAATGTACTTTTTTCAGTCTGTTTGTCGCATTTAATGTCACTACTGGTACTTTCTTAAAGGCGCTGGACGTGTGGGCCATGGGAGTTACTCTCTACTGTTTCGTCTTCGGGAAGGCAAGTGTGCACATTTTTTCTGTCTCTGTCATCTGGTCCACAAAAAGCAGCAGTGAAGGCTGGGACAAGTGTTCATTTGACAGACTCCTATGCTTGTTAACAGCACCCAGTGGCACTTCAGTTAGAATACTATCTATCAGTTTTTGATACGACAGCCGTCTAGTGGCTTCATTTATTTTAATACATGCTAGATTAGTTCTGTTATTTGTCTTAGTTGTCTTTAGGGATACATATTTTCTTTGGCACAATACTAATTCAGTGTACCTTCCTTGTTTTGCTCACTGTCTTCCCTCTGCTCCCCCTGCAGTGCCCGTTTATTGACGAGTACATATTGGCTTTGCACAATAAGATAAGGACCAAGCTTGTGGATTTCCCAGAAACGTAAGTCCTTCCCTCTCATCCGCTTTATTAAAAGAGACAGCAGCAATGTGTTCCAGCCACTTCCAGTCCACAGCTGTAATCATATTCTTCGCCGTTTGCTATCTTCTCATCTGCATCTCAGTCGCAAAAAGAACATTTTCTTCAGTTACAAATTACACAAGCAAAAGTATGAATAGCTTGGCACAGCAGCCAGTAACAGCACACAGTAAATGTCACCTGTATGTGATCAAAACAAGCATTGAAGAAGCAAACAAGGTCATCAGTTGCCTGGACACACACACATAAGACACTGCCCTATCTTCACGTTAACATGGAAGTCTTCCTAATGATGAAAAGACAGAGAGAGAACAAGAGATAGGAAGCCAGGAAGAGGCTGACAGGTGGTGATAGATTGAGGAACGCACTGATGAAGTGTAAACACAGCACATGTGAAGAGGCTATGAGTGGCAGTTGGAGCATGTGTAAGGACATGGTGTCATATCGGTCAGTGATAAGTGTCTTCCCCCAGTGGGCTCGAGAGACTCTGTGACTGCGGGGAAAGCTTGTTCATTAACCGTCACCCTCCTCTCGAGCGGAGTATTGCATCACCTAATGGAATCATCTCCACACTCCACCAATCATATGACAGTAAGCAGCTCCTTGTTGTCAGCACAGATAGGGTCGTTATAGTGTAGGTGTAGTGCATTTAATGCTGTCATTATGATCAATTGCTGAGCTCACATAAACTTATTTTACTGAGGACACTAATGACCTCCACGCTTTCCGAATTAATTTTATCAGTGTCGGTGAAATGCAGCATTGAAAGTGCATCTTCATAAACATGGTGTTGTTGTTGATATCACAGGTTTTATATCACTGTTTCAATTATTTTACAGCATTGACTTCACTTACACTAGTTCAATTTGAAGTAGAACTGTTTTTCCATTTCTTTTAGCTAACTATTTCAACTGTTTATCCATTACTTTTATCTAACTACTGTAGTTTTCAATCACAACATGTAGTGTGGTGTTCAGATGTTACAGCTGACTTAATAATGAGGTAAAATACAGTCACAAAAACTTTACAGGTGTGTAGTTGAGATCAAAATGAAGGCAGAGTTTGAAGATGGATGTGGTCCAAGCAAGGATGCTGGAATCTAAACCAGATTTGGCATCATACAGTAGCTGGTGTGATCCCATCGCAACATGGTTTAATTCAAATTATGATTTCTAGATTTTTCAAATTAGTTGAGCTACTCCACAATCTTCCCATGTATCTCCTAGCTATTGAAGAAGTACCCCCCCCCGAGGGGTACAAGCAACCCTGGTTGAGAATCGCTGCCTAATTGTTTTCAGTTAATTAAAAGCCAATTATTTTTCTCCGTCAACAACTACAGTACGCTTTAGGAGTTAGGCGTTGTAACAAGAACATAGAAACCAAAATAATCCATCATCATCTCTGTCAATTATTCCAATGCTCAGTTGAGCATACACTCATTTACCTGTATATACTGAGTGATAGGAAGTGACAAGTATTCTCACACAGTTTACAACGTATGTGTACTTTCTGTCTGGCGGGGAGTGGAATGGTGGTTGTGAATTGCTCACAACTCATAGACATACGCCACTGTGATAAGGGGTTGCATGAAGACGGAGCTTCTTTGAAGTGGTAACAAGGTTTTTAATGACCACTGGGCCTGTCTTTTTATGTAACTAAGAAGATTAAAGATGCTCAACATGCATGAAACAACCTCATATACAGTAAAATAGGGCCATGGATAACCTTGATGTGTATGTTTTTCAACATTTCCAAATCTAAAAAAAAACTGTTCTCAAATCATTATTCTGTGTTTCGTGCAGACCAAATATCAGTGAAGAGCTGCGGACTCTGGTCTTGCGGATGCTGGACAAGAACCCCAGACAGCAGGATCACCCTCCCTGAGATCAAGGTAACTAAGCGGACGTATAAATGAGAGGTTAGCCACAATTTTGTTCAGGATGACAGGCAGCTCACCTCGAGCACGATCGTACCGAGGACGTCATCGTTCATGTTCAGACACAGCATGACTGTGATGTTCTCTCCTGCGATTGGCTCATCAGGGGGCTCTGACCTCACCTTGGTACGTACAGGTAGGGTTCATTCGTCATGCCATGTTGCTCCAGGGCATGATGAAACCTGTTTGTCCCTGTGGAGGGCTGCGTTAACACTGAGTCAGTAATACCGGGGAGGTGGGGGATTCAGGACCAGCCATGGACAGATGTCATTCCCCACTCCCCACCGTGTTTCCATGACACGATCTAATCGTGTGTCAGTGAGTCATTTTCTCACCAGAGACTCCGTTTGTGTTTATGGGAGACGAGATAATTAAGCATCATGCATAACCTTGTGCGCACACACACAGGCTCACAACACACACACACACACACGTCTCTTACTAGACAAAAGAAGCAAAATGCAGCTTATTAAAACCCTTTGATGTCACCAGAAGAGATAAAGAGAAGTTGTAATGTAACAATTTGTGAATTCAGAGCATATCTATCGCCTCCACATGGCTCTGAACACGGCACATAGAAGCTCGAATTACAACACACACACACAGAGAGGGACTTCATTCTCTGCTCAGGTAGACATTCCTCTATATCTTTACATAGCAATCAGTTGTTTGCTGCTATGTTAATGCTCTTAATATCATATAGAGAATCTTTAATTTAAAGCAAACACATGTTTTAGCCCCTGCGCTACACTGTGTACAGTATTTGCTTACATTATTTACTGTCTAATATTTAAAGCCTGTTACACACTTTACATTTTTTAATTCAAGTTATGGTAAAATAATAAAAAAATTATATTAAAAAATAATTAATAAACCTGCAGAGTTTTTGCTTTAGGTTGGTAACCCATTAATATAAGCTTCCTGCTTTTATACATTTTTTGTCATTTACTTTTTCATTGATGTCTTTTGACGCTCACTGATTTGAAAAAGGTGGCAGATCTTGTTGCATGTTTCTTTATTACTATGAACATGTGCACTGTAGTTTATCTTGCGTCAATCCCAGAAACTCTTAACCTAACCCCCACCAAATCTACGATGGAAAATAGTTCCCAACAAATGTAGTCATGTTTGAGTAACGTTTGTTGATGACTGGAAATTACTGAGCCTTTCTTAGAAATAAAAGTTTGACAAAAATAAACTAAGGCCGGTTGGTCACTGTGATGGATTATCTGTCTCAAGCAACTTTGAAGTCTTTGCAGTTGGGTTTTCATTGCATAACACCATTCATCAAAACAGTTGGCCTGGCTGGACGGAAGAAAATGCTCATGTATAAATCAATAATAATGAAAAATATGCATGTTGTGCAGGGCTTAATCATGAATTAAAAACTGCAGTCACACTTTGGAATATTTAAAACATGAAACAATGGACACAGTTGAACATGGAGAGCCAGACTTTCTGTTAAGATGTAGTTTTACTGACTGTGGATCACAGTATATTGTAGACATGTCGTCATGTGTGTGTCTGTGTGTCTGTGTGTTTAGATGGACCAGTGGGTGACCCAGGGAGGCACTGACCCCTTGCCTCTGGAGGAGGAGCACTGCTCCGCGGTGGAGGTGACAGAGGAGGACATCCAGAACTCAGTCAAGTTTGTTCCCAGCCTCTCTGCCGTGGTAAGTGTCCTCCATTCACCGAGCACTTTTGTGTCAAATTGCTACATTTACGCTCATCATTTCAAAGAGAGGTGAAGCTCTAAGAGTAGCTGCAGTCCTCCGTTAACCATAATTGTGACAAAGCGCAGCAACATTGGACCTTTCAGACGGCAGCCTTGTTCACAAGGACAAGGTTGCCTCTTAACATTATTCAACTCTAAAAAAAACAAGCATGTTGATGCCCAGTTTTTATTTGGTTGACCATCATTTAAACCCAATTTCACAGAGCAGTAAGGTTAAAACTCTAATTATTCACATAAACCTTAAAGGGATAGTTGGGGTGTTTTGAAGTGGGGTTGTGTGAGGTACTTATCCATAGTCAGTGTATTACCTACAGTAGATGGCGGCTGACACGCTCCCAGTTTGGAGAAACAGACAGGAGTACCAGCAAGGGAGCACGGTGACTACGTTCACTTCTTATATACAGTCTATGGTCTTACTTTAAAGCAGGTGTTTCTTCCTCGCCAGTTTCCGTGCAAAACCATCCATCACCTTATTAAAATCCACGGCTCTGACTAGATCACTACCTGCAAATTGTTATATGCACTCTGAGCTTACTGGGAGGTTTCCCTCTTGGAATATTATAACATTTTCCATGCGTTACTTTTAGGATTCACGGCACAAAACTCACTTCTCACGTCGATCTCTTCATAAGAACTCAGATATTCTTGTTTACTTCAACCCCTGTGTGACAGACTCACAATGAATCCATCTATTGTATTCTCTGTGCAGAAACCGCAGGCTCAGAAGAGCTTTTGCACGACGTCTTTGTAACCGTCTGTGTGTGTGTGTGAATGTTTCAGATTTTGGTGAGAGCCATGCTGAGGAAGCGCTCCTTCAGTAACCCCTTCGAGTGTCCGAGCAGGAGAGAGGAGAGGTCCATGTCCGCGCCCGGCAGCCTGCTCATGTAAGCACACACATTCATCCATTTACTGATCTTCCTTTGTACACCTGCACATCTCATCCATGAAGATAAGATGCATCCTACTGATAAATACTGCAGAGATTGCTTGAGACTCTGACATAGACCGGTGCCTCACACCTGTCTCCTCTGTCTGCTGTATCAGGTTAACTAGCATTCACTCCTGCAGCAGCAGCAGCAGCTCCTGCTTTGGGTTGCCATAGCACCATAATTCATTCTTTCATTGTATGCAGCGGAGCTTACAGCTTTTATAAGTGTTTCTTTTTTGTGTGTGTGTTGCTTTCAGCTTTCAAGGGTAGAGAGAGAGACAGAGAATGATACAGATCTACCAGAGCCTCGGGCTGACCTTGGATTTTTCTGTTACATGGATTGAACGCGTCCCACGGGAAATGGCCAATCGTCTTATTATCGTGCAATTCCAGCATACACAGTACAGCCGAGGGCATATCGTAGCATCTATAGCTGCTCCATGCTGTACCGCGGGGTGCCCTCAGGACTGTAATCTGTGTTCTGTGTCGAGCAGACTTTGTCATGAAGATGGGCCACTGTAGCGCTGAATGCAGAGCAGCCTCTAATCTCCCGTTGTGAGGAGTTTTATTAGATGATTTCTCGTCTTATCTAGGCCGAGGTTTCCCCTGCTACACTCTTGGCAGCCAGAGAGCTGCCATCTGAGGTGAAGGTGTTTCCAGAGGACGTATAGGGAGTTTGAAACAACACTGCCCCCTGCTGGATGATGGATTTAAACATGGCTTTGTACATGTAAAGCTCGCAGTGGCGTGTAACTGAGATGTTTGGTCTGTAGATGAACTCATAGTGTCACCATGAATAAGAAACCTTGTAGACTAATGGGAGGATTATATTAAAAAAGGCCCTAAAACAACCTCGTGGCTTACATGTAGGTGAAGTGTGTCATCTCCACCAGCGACCATGCCTTTCACCCCCCTGAGGTGACCTTTGCCCTCTCACCTGTGACCTTTCCATCTTTTCTCCCACTTTGCTGCAGGGATTCGTGGCCCTTCCGGCCCTCTTTAAAACTTCACCCCTCGCTCAGGTAACAATGCAGTCGCTGGCACGCTGTCTGTCCAACATCTACCAGCCGCCGCCGCGCCCATCATCATCTTAGACTCCTCGCCTTTCGCTTATCCCCATCATGACAAGTGATGGAGCAGCCTAACCCTTCCCCATCTCAGAGAGTTTCCTCATCTCCCTGCCGCTGCTGTCATTTAACGCTGTGTTACATTGTGGCTTTAACATTCATCATGTAACAACAAATGGGGGAAAAAGCTTCTCTGGTTTTGCTGCATTTGGAGCGATAAGGCACAAGTTTGATAGTATATCATTTAGATCTCTAGAAGTGCTCATATTGACTGTTCTCTCTCTCTCTCTCTCTCTCTCTCTCTCTCTCTTTGTGTCTCTCTTTTATTTCTTCTTCCAGAAAGAGCAGCACAGGAGACGGGCCCAGAGAAGGAGAGCTGGAGGACCTGCATGAAGACGAGACCTGCTCTTGAGTCTTAACGACGCTCCGGTCAACAGAGCTTTGTCTTAAACTCTGTCCTCTTTACGTCCTTTTGCTCGAAGTCACTGTGCGTTCAACCCTCCCTCCACGCATCCCCTTCAAATCAGTGACACACTACAGGCGTATCGCTCCATACACCAGAGAGAGATGCGCTGTATCGCTTGCGTTAACATTCAGATTTCTATGCTCGGGCTTGCTTTCGTTTTTGCTTCCTGTCAGCCTCAGAGTATCATTTCTCACCCTGATTCCCTCCATTTTTCTTCTCCAATGTGGAGTCTCTGGGTCAGAGAAGAAGAGGACAGAACCTGCCAATATAAAAAAAAAAAAATGATTCGAAAAAGAAAAAACATTTTTTTTTATTAAATGTAGCAAAAATAATATCAAATCTAAATGTAGCCATAAATGTGACATAAATTGGTATTTCTGTTTTAATTTGCTTCTTTGTTTATTTATCTTTGTATTAATTCCCTTATTTATTTACTCTTCTGTTGTAATTAATATTAATTAATATTAATTAATATAATATATATATTTATTTATTTATTTATTTTTGCTTTTATGTTTTATTTATTTGAATATATAAATAACAATAAATGCAAAAAATAAATTAATTACTTAAAAAATGTATATTTTTTTTAATGTATTTATTTCTGCATTTATTTTTTATTCAATTTGAATAAATAAATAAAATAAATGGAAAATGAATAAATAAATTAAAAATAATAAAAATAAATACATAAATAAATCAAATTAAAAAACAGAAGCAAATAAACAACGGAATTAATACAAAGATAAATAAATAAAGAAGCAAACTAAAACAGAAATCAATTTGTCACATTCGATCAATCAATTAATGACTATTTTTAATATTATTTTTACTACATTCAATGACATATTTGTTTATTTATCCAGTCATTCATTTGTTTATTTATTTTTGATTTTGGCAGGTTCTGTCCTCCATATCTGGGCACTAATTCTGATCTACAATGTTGTTGTCTTAACTGCTCAACCACTTGCTGTTGTGACTGGCATCAGCGAACCGATGAGAGGAACTCTGCTGAATTTCTGGATCATTAACAGTTCAAATTATTGTTGCGGAAGAAAGACACCAACATGTTTGTCAGCTGGCATTACACCGCAACGTGGGAAAAAAGCTGTCAGAATTTTCTTTCACCCGTCTGCATGGATGAATAGTTAGGCCTCATCATCAGACTGTCTTTAGCCACCTGTCACAGCCTGACGAAGAGAATCATCATCAAAGACTTCAGCATGTAAATGACACTATATTGTCTCTTCAGTGAACTACAGGGCTTTTTATTTCTGATCAGTGATCAGTCATTTTAATATTGTACATAGATGTCTTGAGGTGTCATCAACGTTATCGTCTCACAGCCCTCGTTCTTGTATCTGTGCCATCGGTAGCTTTTACTTTGCAGCGTGGTGATGCAGTCCTTCCAGTGCTGCCTTCACGGTCCTCAGGCCCGACTGGTTGAATTTCTCTGACAGGAAGGAAAGGAAATCAGCTGTGTTAAGGGGCGATCACACAGAAAGGACAGCGACTTTACTCTGCTCGAGCACATTTCAAAGTGACTTCCGTTGCTGCGTAATGTGTAATTATTTCTGTGTTTGAAGTCATTTCATGCTTCCTCTCCTTCTCTTGTTTGTCTGATTATTTCTTTTCTCTAACGCCGTCTCTTTCCTTTCATATCATACTGTACTGTTTGATTAGATATGAAGTAATTGCACCATAAATTGGAGCATTTGGAAGTGTATGTTGTTTGATGGCGAGTGTGAACAAACGGAAAAAAAGGATTGTGACCTGCTCCGATTGCCTATACTTTAAATAATCCCCTTTACAAATCAGAATTTATTATTATACAACATTCTTGGATGCAGAGTTGATTTGAAGGCATGAATAATTGTATTGTCCAATTTAAAAATGAATGAGTGCTCTTACAGATGAAATTGAATCTACTTGTACAGAGTTATCCAGGCTAAGGCGCTGTACACAAATTATTAACGGGGGAGGGGAGGTCAGAAAAGGAGGAGGGTTATGGATGTTTCCTTTTTGCTGAGAGAACGGTTGTCTGACTTTTTTGGAAGAGCAAAGAAGGGTCTTTTTATTTTCTAATACACCAAATTTATATTTCAGTATTACCTCAAAAGATTGATAAAATAAAGGGATTCAAATAGTTACAAACGATGGTTCAGGTGTGCACAGTGGGTCATAACAACAATCCTGTCACTGTTTCAGGGATTTATTTTTCCCATGACACTAAATGTTATCCCTACCAAAAGTCATTTTCTCCTTCCCTTTCTTCATATATAGTCGGCCTGGATTATAATACAATGTCAGTCTTTTTTTTAATTAAATAAATAAATACATTTGGAAATTGTTAATGTCACTTCAAATGTATGCATTGGTGGCTATTGTGAAAAATATTATCCCATAAGTGTGTCTATTTTACAGATACGAAAATATATTTATATGTGACATTATATAAATTAGTTTAAATTAAAATGAATTAATGGTTTAAATTAGATTAAAACACCTCAAATTCTTGAGAAGTCAAGGGTAGGGTCCAAATAAAATATTAATGATGCCGGGAACGGTCGTGCAATTTAAAAAATTAAAATATAAGATTTAACCCCAGGGTTAAATTTCGCTTGATATTGTTCTCCTCCTACCACCAGCTGCGTGTAAATGCGTAATGCGTGTATAAACAAACCGACAAACCGAACCGAAAACATAACCTCCTTGGAGGTAACTAACTATATTTTGGCCTGATGTTAGCAGATGTGTTTTCTTGTTGGAAATGCGATCGTGAGTAACGCAGCTGCTGTCCCCTCTTCCTGATACCGCGTACCGGCACTGAATCTTTTAGTGGCATGGAGTACCGGACCGTACCGACCTACTTTCACCCCTGTTTAACCCTGCTCCCCTTTCTTATGGTCCCTAACTAGTTTACTTGACCGACGTTTTGAAGGTCAAAGTAGCCGTGCATGTTTGTAGAGCTGGGTGAGCTAGGTAATTAACATTCTAACCCTGTGAGATCACAAACGTTGTTGATGAATGAAAAAGAAAATTGTATTTTTTTTTGTGATCTGAGTCATTTGTTTGCCATTCAAGGTGGTTGGCGGAGAAAAAAGGGCAAACCTGTGGGTTGTTTTGTCTCTGCCGACTCAAATCAATGAGAACATTTCTGCCTCCGCAGCTTCAGATAAATGTTTATATAACTCCATTTTGATTCTCCCCTGCTCTTTTTGCTGGTCTGGGTCACCGCCCTGTGAAAGAAATCGTGTTTGGCTGGCAGAGTGCTCTGATCACTTGAACCGCAGTGAAAGGGAGCATTTCAATGTCATGATTAGGCTGCCAACAACAACAACAACAACACTTCCCCATCCACTTCAGTGGCGTAGCCAGTGTGGCTGATTAGAAACGGGGAGTGCTGCGCTTTGCATTTCCTCCATTAATCTTGCCCTCTGTATCCTCCAGTGAGGGATGCAAACCAAAGCGCCGAGAACAGAGATAGATCTGAATGGAAAAGCATTTCACACGCTGTTATTGAGGCTCTGTGTTTGAGGATTCATGTTCACAGAAGCAGGGATGTTATGCATAAAAACCATGAATGCTGTTGACATTAAATTGTCAACTTTATTATCGTGGGTTCTGGGGAATGTAAAGCTTTATATCTTTTTATTTAATTGGTCAGTAAAAGAGTTGGAAACTTGTATAGGATAAATGAATATTGTGATGTCTAAATGTCTGAAATGTTGCATATGCAGTTTGAAATGAAGGGTCTGTTTTTTTGTTGTTTTTGTTCCTTCTCTCTGCCGAGGAAGTGAAAGGATGCACTGAGGTCTGTTTGCAGGGTAACCTTCAATGAAGGGCTGTTTGAACCAAAAAGTATGAAATGGTGTATAGCTTAAAAACCAGCTGATTAGACTGTTGTCAGGGCATTAAATAGGCGTTATCAGTCGCTATAAGCCCCATAGATGTGGGTCAATAGGGGCCTACTACACCCACTGGTAGGTTTTATCATCTGTTCACATGGTAGATCACTGTGGACGATGGATGGGTCACAAACACAGGACTTTCACCCAGGATATCGAGGTTTGCATCCCATGTGAATCGTGGTGTAAGAAGTTTTAAATCTTAGAATGTGTTGCTTTTAAGTTTCACTTTCAATTTTACAAGGTAGTAGGTTTAGTAGGCCCCTACTGATCCATATCTATGGTGCTTATAGCGACTGATAACGCCTATTTAATGAGCTGATAACAGTCAAATCGGGTGCAACATTCTTATGAGAAGTTTGCCAGCTTTACCTTTGTGTGTTTGTACAAACATTTGTCAGTGTCAGAGGTGCAATATTGTTGTTTATCATTGGTGCATTATTGGCATTCCCCTGTTGTCAGAGCGGGCCGCTCATCCTTTTATCTGTATTTTAGTTGACCTTGTTGAAAAAACTAAAATACTGCTCATATTTAAATATTTGCACTTTTCCACAGATGCATATTAAAGTTATTGAGATTAGATATTACACTACTGGTAATGCCAGTCATTTAACATTGTACAGTTTATGATCAAGGACAAAACTGTGTGGCTCACCTGTAAAAGACCATATTGACTGTGTATCGGTACGTTCTCTCCTGTGCTTTTGATATCAATCTGCATGTCACAGCATTGCTACTTGGTTTTTGAGATTTTTTTTTTTTTTTTTTATAAATGAAACTCAAATATGTTTTCATTTTCTAGTAACTTATTCTCCTGTCTGTGTCAATATGCCGCAACAGCTGCAGCGACAAGATGTTGTGCATATCCATGTAACAACCGAATGGTGAATGTTGTGTAACTGGGGCAAGGGACCTTCTAGAAATAGCAGCTTTGTGTTCGAGATCTTCTCGAGGGACACGGTGATGGATGTTCACTAGCTGCCCCAGAAGATGAAGCATTTAACCCTCCAACTATAGGACAGTCTCTTCATGCCACCCAGCTATTCAACAGCTAATAGTCTTTTTATATGAATTATCACCTCTGTAAGGATGATTTCAATTACATTTGGTAGACAAATTACACTGAGGAAGAACTGATTTTGGTGCAGATTACATTACCACATGGCCATTTAGAAAGCTCCAAGATGTGTCAATCAATCCATATAGGCAACACAATTTCAACCTATATATTTTTTTAACACTTCCTCCCTAAAATTTTACTTAAAAAGTGTCTTTTTTTTAAAGTTTTTTTGAAACATACCAGTCATAACTATTGAATGCAGCGTGCAGTTGGCGTCTGCACATATTTTATCAACTCTGATCTGCTAAATTCAACTTAAAGAGGACATATCATGCTCATTTTCAGATTCATACTTGCATTTGGGGTTTCTACTAGAACATGTTTACAAGATTTAATGTTGTAAAAAACACATTATTTTCGAATCACATGTTTTCTGCCCACAGAAAAAACTGACTGGGTTGTCTTATTTCACAATGTATGGGTTGGTAGGCACTCCAGATACACAAATGTATGTGCATGAGCAATTCAAGTTTTTCATGATATGTCCCCTTTAATATTGCCCAATGGTGGTAGTAGCTACTACAAAACATGATACACTGAAATGGCCTTAACTTAGTGGTCACCTGTATGACTCTCACAATTCAAGCCCTAATACTTACAGACTTAATATATTCTCCAAAAATCAGCACAACTGTCTGTCACTATTTTGATGCAGATCTGATACGTATTAAATACAAATATTAAATAGTGCATCCTTGGCGGAGGTTTGCTCAAACTGAGAAGAAAAAAATCTCACAGGAAGTGAGTGACGGGATTAATTTCTCATGATTTCAGGTCATAACTATACACACAGGAGGACTGTGGGAGAGTGAGTTTGTACATAATGTTCAGACGGGCGGTCGGATCGCTGCTGTGTATCTTATATGTGACTGTCCTCTGGTGTGTGTGTGTCGAAGGTGCCTGCCGTCTCAGTGTCTCGTGTTGTCTCGTGCATCTCTCTGAATGTACTCGCCTGTGTCACGTCGCTCGTATAAAAACAGCAGCATGGCGCATCCCTATATGGAATGAGGTTGTCACAATGTAAATATGTACCAATAATATATATAAAGAAGCTATTTTTTGCATGCTTTTTGTACACCTAGACATAATCAAAGACAATAAAAAAGAAAAACTGAATTCTTTCGACATGTTGCCTGCATTCCTGTTTGACCACTTGCACCGTGAGACAAAAGAAAAAAAGCAGTGCTGTACATCTTTTATTCATTTCTATTGTTGATCACAAGGTGCACAAGAGGGGATGAATCACTCCGACATTGGCACATCCACATGATGTGTGCGTGTCTATATCTTTCTTTGACAAAGACAGCAACAGAGGTAACGGATGACTTATGGATGATTTGTGTACACACAGAAGCACTGAAGTGTTCTTTTAACCTGCACGGATATGGAAGAGGTGGAAGTTACACCCAAAGTGCGAACAAAGGCAAAACCAAGCTACACCCAAAAAAGTACACATAACAGCTGAGCTACGCTAAAGCTCTATACATACAACGGCGAAAGTCACAGTCACTCAGGGGTGGCTGCAAGAGGGGGAAGATGTTGGTAGAAGATGTTGCTGAAGAAATAGAGGACACGTGATGCAATGTCTTTAGTCTGCGTCCTTTCCAATCCCAAGTCCATTTAGAGTGAAGGGTCTATTGCAGGGTCCCAGTTCAGTAGTCCTCCAAAGTACCACCTTCAAAGATTGCTCCCAGGTCACTTCTACAGGAGTAGTAGATAAAGAAAACATCAGCCACCACAAAAGCAAAGCAAATAGGCTTTATAGTTGTAAGACATGTGTGAATACCTTACTTTTAGGGCTGTCAATTCGTTTTAACGCCTCTTATTTAACACATTAACGCAACTTGCGATTTTTAGGTTGTAGCGGGCTCAGTTTTAAAGCTAGTGTGAAGATCTTGGCATCGTATGAAACTAGAAAACCTAAGGAATCCATTGCTTGTCGGGAAGGACGTTAAATAGCGCTCCAAACTTGCGGTAATTTTGGCGAGGAAAAAACTGGCATGGTCATTTTCAAAGGGGTCCCTTGACCTCTGACCTCAAGATATGTGAATGTAAATGGGTTCTATGGGTACCCACGAGTCTCCCCTTTACAGACATGCCCACTTTATGATAATCACATGCAGTTTGGGGAGAGTCATAGTCAAATCAGCACACTTACACACTGACATACTTACCATGTTTTGATTTGAGCTTATTTTTTATGCTAAATGCAGTACCTGTCAGGGTGTCATTGTTTTGTGTTGTTAATTGATTTCCAATAATAAATATATATTTGCATAAAGCAAGCATATTTGCCCGCTCCCATGTTGATAAGAGTATTAAACACTTGACAGATCTCCCTTTAAATTACATTTTGAACAGGTAAAAAATGTGGGATCAATCACGATCAATCACGATCAATCATGCAACAATCATGCGATTAACCGCGATTAAATATTTGAATCGATTGACAGCCCCACTTACTTTGGATACATCCGTCTCTGTGCTACATGCCTCTGAATCGGGGTCCTGTAGGATAAAGAATCCACAGGATAGGAGCCATTTAGACCTCTCAGGTAATGACAAAAAGGATTCTCCTTATCATCATGATAGAAAACGTGGAAATCAGAGAATCTACTCTACTGTCTAGACTTGACTCACGTTGCACTGCCCAGTGTCTTGGACTTGTCTTGCATTTGCTTCAAGGATGTAATAGTCGCTTGTTTCTAAACCAAGCGACTCGCTGTCATGCTGTAAATACAAAATGTTCTGCCTGTTTCAGTTAAGGAGGGGAACTGACTGAAGATTTCATCTTCTATCAGATAAAAGGCTGTTACTGTACCAAGATGCTCCTGCACTGCCCGTGAATGTTATGGGTATAAACACAGTGTTAATCTGAAGGTTACTGCTCCTGTGTACTATAGTGGGGCTTTATAGTTCTGGTGTATGTAGCATTCCTTCACAAGAACTGGAATACATCCAAAAGATGTTCAGATAGAGCATTACAGTGTTGATGTCTGTTCTGTGTCTGTTACTGTTAAAAGCCTCTCTGCTGCCATCTTGTGCTGAATTCACATCCCAACAGAATTGACGTCAGATCATATCACTTTACATGCATCATAGAGCTTACCTGTGTATGTGTGTCTGTGTGTTTGAATTTCATGTTGTGGTAAAATTCCCTTTTTGGTAGCAAATAGAGCAGCACCAAGTCGCATACTACAGTTGCCTGTAAAATCAGAGTTATTGTAGTTTATATACAAAGTATTCCACAGACCGTAAATAATGATATTGCAGGTAGCCGGGCTACAACATACCACCCCAAAGATGCCCACTCCAGAGCCTATAGCAGTTAGTGTTGGGATGATATCGAACTTTCTTGCCTGTGAAGGACAGAGAGCCAGTGATTCAACAGTCCAGAAGTCAGAAATTCATATGGATAGAAATATTCAATAATCCGTATTACTCACCAGTGACTGCACGATGATATCGAGCCTGATCCCAAACACTTTGAGGAGGGTTCTCTTCTGAACTTTGTCCTCCAAATAATGCTTTGCGTACCTACAAACAGCCATGGGAATGATCACAATATGTTACTTACAGTAGAATGTATTTGCCAAAGTGTACAAATGTATTTACATTTCCCATTTATTCCCTATCATCTGTTTGTTATATTGCTTAGGAGCACATTGCGGTAATAAACTACTGCATAACACGGGCTTTTAAACCTTCAGAATTTAACGAATTGTTACTAATAAAACTTTCCGTCTTAGCGCCTGTCTCTTTAAGACTCCCTCCAAAAAAAGCCCAGTTTGCTCTGATTGGCTTGTGAGAAAGAAATGGTGCACCTTTACAAAGGTAGTTCTCAAGCTGTGGGCGATATATTCTGACGTGCCTGCAGGTAACATAGGAAGGAGTGCCAAATCTGAATGGCTTGTTGAATCACATTTTCTGATCTTGGGTTGTCTTATTTCACAGTGTGTGGGTGGGTGGACATTCTAGATATCCAAATGTATGAGCACAAGCACTGGAAAACTGTGTGTTTGTGTAGTTCTGTCCTCTTTTCCAGGTCTCCATGGTGGAGAGGAGGTGGTGTGACTCAGGTCCAATCTGTCTTGCAACACCTGAAGTTGCTTTTGTTGGCTCAAAGTCCTCCCGGATCCATTCTTACACTGTACATACAATAAATCTATGATTTTGCCATCCTAATTGTCCATACTGTAATTTTACTATGTTGTTTACTATGTTTTACTAGGGTGTCATATGCTGTACAGCAGTGGTTCTCAACCAGGGGTGCGGCGACCCCCAGGGTTCCTTGAGGGGGTCCCCAGAAAAATAGGGAATAGTTTATTTTCACTATTTAATTCATTGTAGAAGTGAGCCCAGTGTGAGTAATGGGCCTTTCACATAGAATGCTGTACAAAGTCCACTAAGTAGCACATCTAAAACTCACTCATTAACACGTTGTTTAATCTGTATAAAAACTGAAGTGTAAAACTTTACACTTTATGGTTTTATTGGGTGTTATGTCCACTCCATAAACCCAGACCAGCTGTTTCCCCGTTTCCGGTCTTTATGCTAATCTAAGCTAACCAGCTGCTGGCTCCAGCTTCATACCTACATAACACACAGAGTGGTATCAATCTGCTCATCTAACTATGAGTGATGTTCCCCTCAGCCCTATGTTCCCTCGACCCTATGTTCCCTCAGCCCTATGTTCCCTCAGATCAGTACCTCTGCCGGTGCCATGTCATTGTTCCGAAACCCCAACGGTCCGAAAAAATGTCCCGGTGGACCAAAAGCCCATTTTTCCGACAGCCTAAACAACCTCACCACTCATGCCTAAACTTAAACAACCCAACCAACGAAAGCAACAAGTACTGGCCACATTGTCTGTCTGTTAATTGGATATTAGCGCAATATCTCAAAAAGTAATAGACAGATTTTGACATGGGCCAGGGATGATGCTGAGGGAACATGGGGCTGAGGGAATAGGGCCTACATTGGATGGGTTAAAATTCATAGGTGCTGTGGGAACTTCGATCTGACCCCTATTTACACACCTGAAATTGTAGCCCACTGAAGCTCTGGCTTTGTCTGTCTCGGCAGGGTTTCCGTACAGACCGTGGAAGTTGTACTTTGGTCGACAGTGTTTTACATCCACATCGAAGTTACACGTCCAGTCAACCACAATACCAATGGCCCCTCCCTGTCAGGACACAAGCACATAATGCACGGTAAGTCTCCATTATAACACGAGAAACAAAAGAAACAAAACACCAAAAGACAATACATGTGCAGCTGTGGACTGGATGGAGTGGGAATCTCCCTCTCCACCTGAACAATCATTCCTATCCATTCAGGTAACTTACCACTCTGGCTATTGTTTCGAAGTTGAACCCAGACATGTTAACTATGTCTCCCAGTCTGAATATGGGACACAGTGGAGCAGTCACTGGATTATGAAGGCATTTGCTGATGTATCCAGCATCAATACCCTCCACCAGGTTACTCCTGAAAGCACAATTGGTCAACACAGTTATAAATAGAGCTATTTTAGTGTCTGTTGAGCTGAATTTAATTTAATATAAATTAGGTCCATCACCTTGAGACGTCAAATAAGGGGAAAGTTACAGAGTTTTTGATGAATAGTGTGTAGTTCTCTGCAGACATCAACATAGGAGGACTAGACGGGAATAAACAGAAGAGAGAAGAGTGTCAGATCCAGTATGTTACGGATGAGAAATCGTCACAAATTATGTTTCTCATGTAGAGACAATCATGTAATCCATTTAACTGCACAGAATCATCACAAATTCTATCGCCACATGCGTAGCAAGTCTGTACCAGCTTGCAGTGTGAATAATTCAGTGTTTCCACATACTCTGGTATGTTGTGGTCGTCCTCAACAGGGCACCAAGCCAACACCTCGCAGGTCTTCGTTGTATTCAGGCAGACTCCCGTCATTTGCCCTTGAAATAGGATCGTACTAGAGTTCATCATTAGACACAAAACTTAATACTGGAGCAAGTGTTTCGAGCAGCAGCGAAAACATAGACTTTAAAGCAATTCTAAACATTCACTGCCTCCACTTTTATCATCTTATCTTGAATTACTATCAGCACCGAGCAAGATATAAAAGCAAAGCAAGCGCTGAAGTAGCTGTTTCCTTTATCTCGCCCTGATCCCAACATAGAATTTCCTTCCATGTGATTAGCTTTGTCGGTATCAGCCTCTCTCATCATGTGCCGGTTGAGTTCACAGACAGTTTCTCCAGCAGGCGTTTGGTAACTCAGCCCACCAGTCTGTGTAGCTACAGGGGCGCTCTCACGTGTTTGCTTGTCTACAAGCATAGAGACAGTCCGTCCTCTCTAAACAGATACTGGCACCTCGAGGTGAATTTGACTGGTCTGGAACAGACAGACGTAAAGCTTTGGTTAACATCGGTCTTATTGAAGTGGATGTGGGGCGCAGAGGGCTTGAAAGGCTCCGACAGATGGAGGACAATAACTTTATGTAACTGCTCTTTGAATTTGCAGATGTTATGTTTGAACCTATTAAAAAAGCTCTTGCCTGAAGGGTTATTTGTTTTTAATGTCTCTGTGTGCTTATGATTTGTGCCGGCTCACATGCACAGGAGTTATTGTGACGTCTGTGAGTAAATATATATATATATGTATACGTGCATGTGTCTACTTGCTTAAGGCAGGGTTTTACGGTGATCAACAAGCCGTGATCCGAAAACACACACACTGTGTGTTTGGTTGCTAAGACTGAGGTTGTTGACTTGAATCCGTTTCTCTTTCGGCGCTGGACAAGATGCTTGAATTATATCTAAATGTTTACTTTAGAAGCGACAATGACGGGTCACATGTGGTGTAGTTTATTTCCTACTGCGTGTGAGCCCGTCCTAGAGCAGCTCTCAAGAGCCACAACCCATTCTGCAAATAAACTGCTCCGTAACCGTATTCTCTTCCTCCCTCAAGTGCATCTTGGTCCTGTCGCTGGCTTTAAGAAGTTCAAGTTTAAAGTGCAAGTGAAGCGTTCAACCAAGTTAAGTTGGTTTACTTAATGGATTTCCGCTCTAATGAACTATTATATAACAAACATCACCAATGAAAGCATTTAAAAGAAAAAAAGAAGCTCCGTTTTATCTTTCATGGCAAGAGTGAGAGATTTGATGTTAAGATGAGTTGGACACCACGGTGCGACGACTGGGACTCACCCGTCCACACCGCCCGGGGCTGCCGCTGACAGCAGCCCAGCGAGTCGGTTCCGTTATCGCGTTGGCTTGGGAGTATTGGTGCCTTCAAATGGGGTCGTGTTTACCGTGTTCACAAGAAGAGTCCATATGAACGCCTCCCTCTTGTGGTATTCACGACCTCGCAAGTGGAACGTTTCTGAAAGCTCTGAGTTTACGAGTTTTGACGTGTTTGTTGACGTTGTCAGAAATAGCGGAGGCCAGGAAAGTTCATTTTTCGGTACATAATAAGTGAATATATTGTAATTTTAGTCGTATATTGTAATTCTTCGTAATTTTATAATATGTTTGAGGCCTAATCTTTTTCCTCATTTATTTTCCTGTCTTTGAGCGCTCTGAATGAGACAGCAGATAGAGACGGGTGATCAGAGAGGGGAGATGACAGGAGATGGGGAGACAGCCAGCTGCAGCTGGACTCAGTGACTGTCGGAGGGCTCTTTCAGTGCCACTAGCCAGCGCTGCTGCAGTACTGATCTCCGTTTCAGCAGCAGTTTATGTAATGGACCGTTTTGTCCTTTGCTTTAACATTGTAAAACTCATCTTTACATCCAGGTTTTCTTCTGTCCTGTGTCTCCTCAGTCTCCATCTTTCACGGTCTCTACCGTTGTATTTGTGTAACTTGCTGAGCCAACCAACCTGATGATGTCACAGGCTGGAGTAGCTACTGCAACATGGCGGCACTCTTTCCACGCAGGATAAAACAGAGGTTCTTTTTTCTTTTAAATGCTGACATTTGTCATGTTTGTTATGTAATAGTTCATTTGAGTGGAAATCCATTTTGTAAACCAGCTTGGTTGACTGTTTCATTTTCACTTTAAATCATCCATGGTGAAACAAAACAAGACAACAGAAAGCCAAAGATCTGGACTGATCTGAGTTTGGCCAGGGGCAGACAGACGGTTCAGTGAGGACTGCTGCTGTCACACACTGTCAGGCCGTCAGGATTTACCATGTCCCGTACGTTTGAAACTCCCTCCTTCACAGTCAGCGTTTGAGCTGCAGTTGTGCTTGCCTTGGAGCTGTTATAAACAAAGAGATTGGCGTCAGTGCGTGGACACAACTGTGGAATGTAAACAACATGAAAACAACACGACCATGTTAAAAATAAAGTTTTGCATTTAGCTTGTGAAGTTTTGAAGCATCCAGATAAGGATGTTTATGTCATCTTGAGGCCATTAAGTTGAAAAAGTTTTCTGCTATTCGACTGCTACACAATTGCCCAATTACAGAAACAGTCTTGGAATGATACACAATTCCTGTTTAGTTTGACTATTTATGGAAGTGTTTAAGTCAGAAACTGAAAGAGAGACGAAGACAAAAAAGAGCATATCCACCTACCTCGGGACACTTTCCCATCATCTGACCTTCAGTTATGATATAGTTTGTCATCACCACAAAAGATGCGTCTCCCTGAGGTTTAGGATTAAAAGAAGTAATATGTAAAAAATTTGTAATCTCATTCATTTATGCCATAAAATTGCATCATAAAGGATGCAGACAGTAGTTGTTAGGCAACATGCTAAAGTTTATTGTAGACAGCCTGTCAATCATTAATCAGTTGTGTCCCACTGGTGACCCTCCTGAGATCACAAACGCCTTCAAACCAAAACTTTTACATCCCAAAGAGTCACGCGTTGCTTTGTCCATGGTCAGTTTTCAGCTTAAAGGAATAGTTGGACATTTTCAGAAATACACTTTTTTGCTGTGTTGTTAAATGAGAAGATTGATACCACTTGCATTTGTATGGTAAATATTAAAGCTAGGGTTGGTAATCTTCAAAGCCATTTTTTGTTATATTTGTTGAAATTCTCATTACGTCCCGACAGCGATCAGTGTTGCCGACTTTCTCACTAGATTTAGGGACCTTTGGAGCTAATGCTGCTAGCTTTCATTGGAAAAGACTTGGCAACACCAGGCTTTTCTTTTTTTTTAAATCTAGCATACTCTTGCTAGTTTCTTAAGATTACCAATAGAGCTTTAAGCTAGAACCAGGAGACTGTTAGTTTAGCTTAGCATAAAGACTATTCTCAAACGTAACAAAATCCACCCAGCACCTCTTAAAGCTCTCTGCCAGAAAGTGAATACAATGTGCTCACAATTAGGCTGCTTCACATAATATCTCAATATTAATTAGTGAACTTTCTGGTGTTTTCAGACAGAAAGCCAAGGGGAATTTTTGCCTCACCTCATTTGCCCGAATTTGACTGCTGGACCATTGTGCAGTCTGTGTTGATTCAGACAGCCAATTAAGCTTACCAACTGTACAGACATTAGCTGCAGCTTGACAGATGCACCAACAGACAATATGTGTTTGTGACTTCAGTTATTCAATATCAAATATGCGTGTAATCGCGTCTTTCCATTGACTTTATATTCAGTCACGGCATCTCTCATTTTGCCTCCTGTCCTGAACACACAGTTAGAGGTGCTGGTAGGTGGATTTTGTCACCTTTGGACAGAATCAGGCAAGCTGTTTCCCACGGTTCACAGTCTTTATGCTAAGCTAAGCTAACCGGCTGCTGAATATAATGTGGAATATTCACAGACAAAAAGGTGGATTTTAGAATAAAGATGAAGTCATAGTTGATACCTACCTGATCAAAGTGTGAAACCTAAATGACATTGTCATCTTGTTGGTTGGGTTTAACCACATGCCAAACCCACTCTGAATTAAATAAGGCCCACGCCCAGATCTCAAAGCAAACATGACAATCTTCATTGTGCCTCTTCATCTCTTTTCCACAGATAAGACACAGACACAGCGATATTTTAGGTAAACAGAGATCGGCCTATATGTTTGACAAAGAGTCTCTTCTTTGTTAGGCTGTTTGCACAGTTCTTTAGGATGCACGCAATGACTTTTGGAAAGTACGGAGACACCTTGATGTTGAAAAAGCCAGATTATCATCCAGGTCAAATTTACAAACCATCAGTAACTTTAATTTTCATCCTAGTGTTGTCCTTGATTGGACCTGGCACGAAATTTAGCCAACACAGATGTGTTTTTTTAAAGAATGACTAAACCTTGAAGTCACGATCTGGCCGCTAACCAGCTTCTTCAAAGTGTTTTGACGTCGCTCATCTGACTCAGCCTGATGTTTATTCACTCTGACAGTTTGATTCATGGACTGTGGAAGTTGACTTCATGACAACTGACTCTGACCCACATTTACTATAATCCTAACAACGGTCAGTGACTTGTACCAGGTGCAAAACAAATTCTTGACCAATTAGGAGTCATGGGATGAGCACATACTGTATGTTCCTGCATGCGTGAAAGGCTTCAGCCAACCGGTCACCAACCTGCGGAGGGAAGACGTAGTCGGCCACATCCCAGACTCTCTCACTTCCGTTTATGTTGGTATAGCCCACTCCTTTCATTTTAGTGAAGACGGAGCTTACTGCTATGTCTGTAGATTGGTAGCCTTTCTCGTAGATGAACACCCACCTGTACGAGACACAGAAAGCATCATGTCAGATTTGTCTGTCAGCACCCCAGCCAACCATCCAACCCCACAGGCAAGGGCATGTATAGTAGTGATGTTGACATTCTCCACTGCAATCCCACATGCCAGCAGCATACCATTGTGGTTGTGCAATGTCACGTTGGTCATACATTAAAGGTCGTCCCTATACAACCACCAGGGCGCTACCTCCAGGTCTGAAAAGTGAAGCCAAAGAAGACTGATTGTATAGAAGTCTATGAGAAAATGAGCCTACTTCTCACTTGATTTATTACCTCAGTAAACATTGTAAACATGAGTTTATGGTCTGAAATCGCTAGTTTCAAGTCTTCTTCAATATAGAATGATGTTCATTGAGTAAATTATGGTCCCATTTAGAGTCAAATAGACCATAAAGCAGGGGATGCTTTAGGACGTGGCTACCTTGTGATTGACAGGTTGCTACCACGGCGTTGTCCAGTCTGGGTGTTGTCCATGTTTTTGTCTTACAACTTTAACCCTTTCACAGTGTTTTCAGTTCATGAAAGTTAATTGTACCAATGGCCTACCCGTCTTATTCAGCATTCAGTTGTACTTAGCGCCACCCTCTCGTGTCACTTCTGGTTGCAAAAACCCAAGATAGCGACGACCAAAAGCCAAGACGGTGACGACCAAAATGCCAATCTCGAGGCTTCAAAACGGCAGTCCACAAACAAATGGATGAAGTCACGGTAACTCCACTTCTTGCATACAGTCTATGACCCCCACTAAGACTATTCTGACATATTGAATCTCTGAGACTGACATTTTCTGATATATTTAAGAGGCAACTTCAATTTTCAAAATTTATTAGAATGCATCATCAGAGGGTTGCAGCAAACTGTTACTCCTCTGTTAAGAAAGTGAAAGTATACTGTATGCTATCTTATACATCATGATATTATATATGTTTGTTGGAAAGAGATTATAAGCAAAGCCTTGTGATGGAAAGCATGAAATAAAAAAAGCAAAAAAAGCAAGTGAAAGCGGCTCAGGTAGAAAGTAAATAATATGCTTTATCACAGTTGTGGTTTAGTAGAGAGGAGGTGCTGATTGTTGCCTGTGAGTAATAATGAAACCTTCCTATCTGATAGCGCAGTTACACAGAATCTGATAATGTCATATGTCATGTTAAAATGTCAGCTTGCATGTTTATTAGTGCAAATTATCCTCCTCCAAGAATACTGATTGTGATAACTCAATGACTAAGTTCATGTACTGTAATGAAGGACAATTTTGAGCTACTTACAGCCTACCTTACAGGCTTGTTACAAATTAGGGCCCCTTTAGTCCATGAGCCAGACCCCCAAAATTTGTCCGTCGTGCCACTTTGGAGGGACCATGTCTCATAGTGATTTTTTTAAAGGTTTATATCCCTAGTGTTGGAAAACGCATGATAGCATTGCAGCAATGGTAGCTTTCTATGTGCTATCACTCCTTTTTTCATCCCTCCATCATTAAAACTTTTCCATCTTTTTTCAACATTTTACACATAGATCCAGTATAAAAGAGGGAAACCAACACACAATATCATGAAGTCATGTATCGTTGTAAAGCTTAGACTATAATCTATCCTTCAGTCACACTGTCATGACACTGAGGTCAAGAGAATTTGACCTTTGACTGCTAATGCTGCAATGGGGCAAATTCTGAATGCCACTGCAAATGCCCTTATAACTAACTCCATATTGATCGGATGTGCCCATGGATAGTTCCAGCATAAAGAGCACAAAAAGAGCTTTAAATTGATTTATTATATGACTAACAACAATAACAACATTTCTTAACAGAATAAACGTAACTTTGTGCAGTTTGTATCTGATAGAATGTTCAGAACATTGCATTGGATTCTGTTATTGGGGCAGTGTGTAAATGGCTTTCTTAGCAGCAGAAACACAAAATAATACAAAAACTCAAAAAACTGTACTAAGAAATTAATTCTCTATCCATTATTTTATGTTTTCTTACCTCATTGTCAATATAAACATGTTCCAACTGATGAGGCCCTGACTCAGTGGCAATGGGTTATATTCCAGGTGATATGTGAAAATGATGTTCACTTTTTTATAAAGGCATGAAACTTGGTACACTTGAACAGTTTGGAGCCCTAAACATTTTGGAGACATGGAGCCATCACAACAAAAATTACCATAACCAAATTATGTATTTTGCATTATAGCTCCTGTGCCAAACATGATAACACAGAAAAGATGATGTCTATCCCTATGTTGGATGGCCAATGTTTACAAGGATACCATTCACAATATCATAAACTGTTCAGGTGAATAATTAATGGTGAATTCAGTGATGTTGTATGAAGCAAATCACACTATCTGAGAACCTAGGCTAGATGTAACTATTACTACTTAACTAAACTATAATATCATGTCTGTTATGTGCATGTATGTTGTATAGAGTTTTAAAAAGCTTAATCCTTTTGTTCATTAACCCTGACAATACAGTGACTGTAAAGAGGAGAGCAATATTCAATATGGCCATAACAACTTAAAGTTTAAAAAGAATGTCAAACACAAAAGATGAAAGATACATCCTGTAGATGTGCCGGGATGCATCATCAGTGATGGAACCTGGGGTTATTGGGTATTTCGGGTCTTTCAACATCAGACACACTCGCCCAGGCGACCCAGCCAGGGTTGATCAGACCCCAGCTTGAGTCCCAGCAGCAGTCGCCCATGGATCTAGCCTCTTGATCCAAAGCCAGTCTGGTGGCTTTCTCTGCAGCTTCAGTAATGGCTCTGATGGCCTTCCTCTATGTCCTCCCCGGTGATGCCCATTGCCCAGTGCCCAAATGCTTTGCAGCCCACCTCCACAGGCTCACAGCGAGTTTGCCAGCCTTGCCTTCTACATTCTTACACTAGCTCCTGATACTTGGTCTCGCTTCCTCTCATTGGCCTCATCCATACGCTCTTTCCAGGACACTGTTAGTTCCAGCCTGATCAGTTGTTTGGTAGACTCTGAAATGATGATCACGTCTGGTTGAAGCTGTGTTGATGTTATCCAGGCTGGGAACTTCAGCTGCTTGCCCAAGTCCACTTACAGTTTCTAGGTTTGGTTGGTTGTCTAGGTTGTTGGTGTGGCTTCTCTCCGGCTCTGAGGAACGTGATGGTCTTTGGCTGGTGGTGGCCCTTGCTGGTGTTGATGGCTGTGGCTACACTCTCATCGACTGTGTTAAGCACTTGGTCATGGCGGCAGTGATAATGTTATGGTTTGATGCACTTGGTAGGGCACCGTAGACAGCTTGGACTAAGAACCTGATGTGATGGAAGTCTGCTTGCCAGATATTTGACCAGCTGATATTTCGTTGCAGTACTCTTTCCCATCTAGTCCATGCTCCTTGCTGTCCCATCCTTACCATCCTGCTGACTCGTACCCACAGTTCCTCCTGAACGAGATGTTGCAACTCTTTGCTTTGTCGACTCTCCTGCCAGTTAGGATTTGGATGCCGGCAGATGCCACGTTTGGATCTCTGGACTCTCTGTACTGGAGAGCTTCCCTTGTCAATGACACCAAGAACTCTTCAGAGAGGCCACTAATTGGGAGCTACAGGATGTTGCTGGTGTCATACAAGGCAGCACTGCTCATACTGCTGGGTAGGTCTTTAGGTTGGCCGTAAAATTGAGAAAACATGAAGCAGTACCATATAGGCTGCCCTACATGCAAGAAATTTTTCTGCGTTCTGGTGCCCCTCCACATGCAGATGGAGTCTTTTTTATTTTTTTCACCCCTGCCCCTCAGAGTCCACCATTGTGCTCCATAATGGAAATTATTTCCGATGTAACGCTTTTTGGAGCCTTTGACAGAGCCATGAAGGTCTCTGTTGCCATATCATAGGCATTGCAGGTATCCCATGTGCAGATGCTGTGTCACAGCCAGTGAAGGCATGGAACACAAGAAGGGCCTTGGATTTGTCAGGACCCAGAGGCTTGGCAATCTCATGAGCAGTAAGGGTGTAACGATTCATCTACTACATCGATGTATCGATTTATATTCCTACAATCCAACTACATCAATAGGTCCACGGCAAGTTGTCCTTCACGGGGATGTATATCGATCTAAAATCAATTTGCAAGGTAAATAATCTATTGTATCGATACTAAGAATTTACACCTTGTATTTAAGCACGACAAACGTCATATGGATGTACACTAATCAAATAAAAGAAATTAGAAAAAATAAATAAAAGGTGTTTGTATTTGCCATTAATCATTGTGTTTACTTGTTTATATCCATAATTAATTTATCCCTGATTCCCTTAAAAGAAAAACTTTGAGGAATCCTGACCTGCACTGTCCAGTATCAGCTATTTATTTCAGTGACACAGATTGAATTTTTGGCAAAAAATACTTACTATATCAAGTCATTGAATCGTATCGTATTCTATCGCTCTAGATGAGCCATATATCGAATCGTATCGGAACCATGGAAAGTGATACGTATCGTAGTAAAACATATCGTTACAACCCTAATGAGCAGGTATGTATCTGAAGTTCTTACAAGTCCCAAATGTCACCCACAGCTTCTCAATGTCCAGCTCTGACACATGTGCAATGGCTAGGACAACAACATCTGTGTCCACAGTACACAGGGTGATCTTTTTAAAGCTTTTTCTAGCAGCGCCCGCCGCATGTAGTAGCATCTTTGTATCTGCCTTTTCATGCATGCAAGGGGAAATCTGATCTGTTTCTTGTGGATGAGATGATAGAACAAGATCAAGAGTGAAGAAAAGGATGCTACTCCATGCTCATTGCTCTGTCAAAGGCTCCAAAAGGCATTCCAAAGGAGATCATATCCATTGTGGAGCACTTCACAATTCTCCTGTATGATCACAACGGTGGGTCAGGGGGAGAGAAAATGTCACGGAACACATCAAAATCCACAGTGCCTGGAGCACATCGGACAACACGTAGGTCCTAGCTGTTCAAACTTAACAAAACTGGGGAGTCAACATCTGTCCTGGGCAGCAGGTGGATACTCCAAGGCCTAGAGAAGCTCATAAATATTTGTGTTTCATATATTCTTTTTAAGCTAAGTTGTTAAGGTAAAAGTAAAAGTATTGTTAAACTGTGAAAATGATGTTCACTTTTTTATAAAGGCATGAAACTTGGTACACTTGAACAGTTTGGAGCCCTAAACATTTTGAGACATGGAGCCATCGCAACAAAAATTACCATAACCAAATTATGTATTTTGCATCATAACTCCTGTGCCAAACATGATAACACAGAAAAGGTGATGTTTATCCTTATGTTTGGATGGCCAATGTTTACAATGATACCATTCACAATATCATAAACTGTTCAGGTGAATAGTTAATGGTGAATTCAGTGATGTTGTATGAAGCAAATCACATTATCTGAGAACCTAGGCTAGACTTTATAATATCCTGTCTGTTGCATATAAAGTCTTAATCCTTTTGTTCATTAATCCTGACAATACAGTGACTGTGAAGAGCTTAACAATACTTTTACTTTTACCTTAACATGTTTGGCACAGGAGATATGATGCAAAATACATAATTTGGTTATGGTAATTTTTCTACCAAACAACTGATCATGCTGGAACTAACAGTGTCCTGTAAAGAGCGTATGGATGAGGCCAATGAGAGGAAGCGAGACCAAGTATCAGGAGCTAGTGTAAGAATGTAGAAGGGAAGGCTGGCAAACTCGCTGTGAGCCTGTGGAGGTGGGCTGCAAAGCATTTGGGCACTGGGCAATGGGCATCACCGGGGAGGACATAGAGGAAGGCCATCAGATCCATTACTGAAGCTGCAGAGAAAGCCACCAGACTGGCTCTGGATCAAGAGGCTAGATCCATGGGCGACTGCTGCTGGGACTCAAGCTGGGGTCTGATCAACCCTGGCTGGGTCGCCTGGGCGAGAGTGTCTGATGTTGAAAGACCCGAAATACCCAATGACCCCAGGTTCCATCACTGATGATGCATCCCGGCACATCTACAGGATGTATCTTTCATCTTTTGTGTTTGACATTCTTTTTAAGCTTTAAGTTGTTATGGTCATATTGAATATTGCTCTCCTCTTTACAGTCACTGTATTGTCAGGGTTAATGAACAAAAGGATTAAGCTTTTTAAAACTCTATACAACATACATGCACATAACAGACATGATATTATAGTCTAGTTAAGTAGTAATAGTTAAGTCTAGCCTAGGTTCTCAGATAGTGTGATTTGCTTCATACAACATCACTGAATTCACCATTAATTATTCACCTGAACAGTTTATGATATTGTGAATGGTATCATTGTAAACATTGGCCATCCAACATAGGGATAGACATCACCTTTTCTGTGTTATCATGTTTGGCACAGGAGCTATGATGCAAAATACATAATTTGGTTATGGTAATTTTTGTTGTGATGGCTCCATGTCTCCAAAATGTTTAGGGCTCCAAACTGTTCAAGTGTACCAAGTTTCATGCCTTTATAAAAAAGTGAACATCATTTTCACATATCACCTGGAATATAACCCATTGCCACTGAGTCAGGGCCTCATCAGTTGGAACATGTTTATATTGACAATGAGGTAAGTGTGAGAAAACATAAAATAATGGATAGAGAATTAATTTCTTAGTACAGTTTTTTGAGTTTTTGTATTATTTTGTGTTTCTGCTGCTAAGAAAGCCATTTACAAACTGCCCCAATAACAGAATCCAATGCAATGTTCTGAACATTCTATCAGATACAAACTGCACAAAGTTACGTTTATTCTGTTAAGAAATGTTGTTATTGTTGTTAGTCATATAATAAATCAATTTAAAGCTCTTTTTGTGCTCTTTATGCTGGAACTATCCACGGGCACATCCGATCAATATGGAGTTAGTTATAAGGGCATTTGCAGTTGCATTCAGAATTTGCCCCATTGCAGCATTAGAGGTCAAAGGTCAAATTCTCTTGACCTCAGTATCATGACAATGTGACTGAAGGATAGATTATAGTCTAAGCTTTACAACGATACATGACTTCATGATATTGTGTGTTGGTTTCCCTCTTTTATACTGGATCTATGTGTAAAATGGTGAAAAAAGATGGAAAAGTTTTAATGATGGAGGGATGAAAAAAGGAGTGATAGCACATAGAAAGCTACCATTGCTGCAATGCTATCATGCGTTTTCCAACACTAGGGATATAAACCTTTAAAAAAATCACTATGAGACATGGTCCCTCCAAAGTGGCACGACCAACCCCCTGGCTCATGGACTACTTGTCATGTTTCAGATTTGTTACCAGTTCCACCAAAGAGACGATTCCCTTCTAAATTTCTCACATGGTTTCATTTAAAGGTGCTAAATGTGAGATTGGGAGCCTTTCTATTGCCTCCGTACTGCTCTTAATACGGCAATGGCTGAGCTGGTGGCTCATAGCTAACGATGCTAACAGCACTAACAGTGAAAACGATGGCAACAGTGCTGACCTACCCAATCTGGCTTGCAACTTGTCAAATACCGCCGATTGGGCAGCGCCCCTCGCATTGGAAACCAACGCTTTATCAACAGTTTATGACAAACCGGGATTTCAACTAACTCCAATGTAAACCCACCCGCGGCCTTATTCGACAGTTGGAGCAATATTTATAGAGTGTAAGTCCGCTAAGGGCGAGAGGGGAGGTGGATGGGTCAAACAAACACAAGACTTTCAACCAAGAGAATGGATGGAGATGGAATATAATATTAATAACTATGTTTTTATTTGTGTATAATCACCTGAAACTAAGAATTGTGTTTTGGTTAGCTTAGAATGAGCCCTTCATACCTACATTGGGAGCGAGTCCTCTTCATGTTGCTCCGCCATGTTTCTACAGTAGCCCAGAACGGACAAACCAAACACTTGCTCTAGAGAGAGCATTTCCCATTTTCCCGTTTGGCCAGGCGGCGTCTGACTTCCCAAAGTAATGTTATTTTGGTAAAAGGAGCGAAGCGAAAGGCGACGTTACCATGGTTTTGCACTCGGCTGTTAACGTTACGACAGTCTTGGAAAGCGAGGAGTGAGCGGTTGTGTCTAGAAGGTAACCCACAATTTGGGAATCTCTCGTGAGATGGTTAAGGTGACGCATTGACCTCGAACAGTTAAAGTTAGGATACACTCCTGGTTTTATGCCAAATGTTAAATAGCTCTGGTCACACTCGGGTGCAGTACTTTTTGATCTCTGCAGAGCGAAGCTTCTCCTTGTGTTGCTCTATGTGTGTGCCTTGCCCAGATATGGGCAACAGCTGGTGTGCACTGGGAAGATACTGTATGTACAAACACACACACACACACACACACACACACACACATACGCACATGCAGAGCTATTTTATATAGGGTTTGAAAAGCAATTACCCCCCAGCAGAAAGCCTACAGGAAAGCATGTATCGCAGCACAAGTTCATTTGTCCGTGGACAATGAAAGCACCTTCCAGCAACGGATGAACAGAAACATCCTTCACAATGCAGACTGAAATAAGGTGCCGTCTGCACAATAAGCTAAAAGCCACAACTTCTATCAGTTATTTAAATCATGTAAGTTGTAGCTTACATTCAAGAAGAACGGAGAGGTAAAAATAGAGCACATTAATGGAATAAAGAAACCCATGAGCGTGAAATAATGGAAGGATCTTCCAAAACAGCAGTCTAAGTGAGATCTGTATCTGCTCCGACAGAAGGAGAGCAGGGAGGCGGAGGGCTTTTCTTCCCACCATACTGTGGCTGCTGAGATTAGTGTTCGTTTTGTAAAGACAAATTAGAACCTTCTGCTAATCACTATGAAAAGCAAACAATAGATTGGCATTTTTGTCAACTTAAAAGTGACAAGAATTAATTATAGGTTTGCTGAGGCTGCTGTTAAATTAGTCTTTACGTTCTGACTTAAGAGATTTACATTCAATTGATTTATCAAATATTTTCAAAACCATTCATGTGGGATTTTTTCTTTTTTGTGAGGGATTTATGCAGAGAACTCTCTGGTATGTGTACTCCCAAACTGTGGCTGGCCAAGGATGCATACATTATACATGAAGGTGTCCGTTGAGGTAATGAAAGCACAAAAATATATCAATAAAATATGTGTACCAAATACTACAATAAATTCATATATTTTGCAGATTTAAATAATTTTTTAAAAAGTAGAAAAATAAATGTATTTGTGACAAGTCTCATGTTAAAATGAAATCTAAAATTCCTGACAGGACAACCAGTGGTTCACCGGTTCACTGCTAGTGCCTGAAAGATACAGGCTGACTTCTGCTCCGAGCTACCAGCCTGCTGCCTGAATCCTGAGGAGGAGAATGTGGGCAGCTTCATAATCACATCTCATTTCATGCCCATCACCAAAAGGCAAGTGACAGGTGGGAAGATGGAGCTCTGTCATGCACCGGGAGCCTTAATAGCAAAAGAGACAAGACCTTTGCATGTCACCGTGACTGCTCCCTTTTTTACGTCTTTATATCAGTGCACAGTGGGAGCTAAAATCCAGTTTCACAGTTACCTCAGTTTAGGATCTTTCAAGGTTTGAAATGAAAAAAAATGATCATCCACATTTGTTGTGGCTTGACTGAAGATGGTCAAGATTAAAGCACCTGAAGAGAAAGGGCCAGATTAAAGCCGACACCAACCCGACATCAGAGAACTAGCGGCGACAAAGGCCAACAGTTGCGTTAAATTCCCATTTTCTGCATAGACGTAAGAAATGAGCAAAAAAAGAAACAAAGAAAGAAATACACTTTTCACCCCTGTAACTCTTTCTGACACTTTTTCATCTGCTCGGCAGCACTTATTTGTTAATAAAAGTGTTAATTGTAGTGAAACTGACTCAACACTTTTAAGCCAACAATATCAGGGACGTATTGTTTATTTATATTATAATAAATACACTTATTTGTGAAAATAAAAATCTTAATTTTAGTCTTAAAACCATTATGATGTGTGATTTGTGTTGCGGTTTACGAGCCTAGGGTTAGGGTTAGGGTTAGGGTAACCTTAACCCTAAAGGTGACATTCAGTGGTTCTGGGGGTTTGAACCCTAAAGGCCCGACATCAAAGAACTAACGGCGACAAAGGCCAACAGTTGCATCGCCTCACGTTACATTTGTCTTGGCCAAAAAGTTGCACTCGAACACACCGCAAAAACTTCAGCCAACTACCACAAACGTTCTGCGCCTGCGTGAGATGAAACAACTCTCCACACCAGCAAGTGGCGGTAGTCTGTATTTGTCATTTTAAAAAAGAAACTGGAAGACCGAGGACGGCAGTGGGGGGTTGAACCCTAACCCTAGAGCGAGGGTGCGGATGGGGGGGGGGCTCCAAATCCTAATTTCGCCATAGGGCACAAAATTAGCTAGAGCCGGCCCTGAGATGAATAGAAACCGACTAGATTAATTAAATCAGCTCACTGGTTCCCTTTTTTTTTTTTAAAGTAAAAAAACGTGCCATTAGCATTCTTAAATTTGTCTGTATCTATCACGTGTAGCATCACCAGCAGAAGGTAACGTGTCACTGCGTTCTTTGGCAGCGAACTGGGCATCAGTTGATTGTTATGTGTGTTAGCATATGCCTCAGCGTGTTCATCACACACAGCTCCTCAGGTGCTGCTGCTCAGAGGTGCAGAGACGCTTTAGAAAAATCATCACACACACTCATACACAAGTACAAACATGTACAATGAGTACAAACCATACAAACGGTCAATGAGTAATTTTAGATTAATAAGACAGGTGACGCTGACTCTCCCTTCTGCAGAATTAATTTCCAGGGCATGACTCCAACGTGTCAAAGCAAGTGTGTGGAGATAGTATGCGTAACTTGATAAGCATGTTGTCTTTTTTTTGTCTCAACTTGAGGAAAGCTGATAATAAGATTTCATGGCTCTGGTCTCATCTGACAGTCATTACTCACAGTTTGTTTGCAGTTCCTGTTTGCTGTGTCAACAGTACCTGGTAAGTTACAGTATGTATCTCTGACCATTGGTAGCACCCCCCAGAAGTCAAATAAGATGTCTTCCTTTTTTTTTTTAATTATGTTTTTCTAGCACTTTGAGGCTCTTTCTTTTATCATGTAAGCAAAGTCAAGACATTAAGGGTTCAATCTAAACAACCCAGCCGGCAAAACAAGCTTAACCCCATGAGAACCGCGATCCCGACTGACTTTACTGTCTTTCAGAGGCTGTGGCAGGTTCAGTTTTAGAGCTAGAAAGAAGCTACAGATATCATATGAAACTAGAAAACCTGTGAATCCATTGGTAACCATGTCATACTAGCTTGTCGGGGCTAAGGAGGCTAAATAACGCTCCAAAGTAAGGCTACATTTTGGCGAAGAAAAACTGGCATGGGCATTTTCAAAGGGGTCCCTTGACCTCTGACCTCAAGATATGTGAATGAAAATGGGTTCTATGGGTACCCACGAGTCTCCCCTTTACAGACATGCCCACTTTATGATAATCACATGCAGTTTGGGGCAAATACCATGCAGTTTTTTGAATGCAGTGTTATTTTCGCCTTTTCTAAAAATAGTGTATTTGAATATTTCTGCATACAAAAACAAAAGTCTTTGATACCAAATCACAGCATGGATTTTTCTATGGTGTTCCTCAAGGTCTTGGTGTCTTAATGTGGTATTTTGGAGGGATTATTAATATTGTTATCAATTCTCAAGTGGTAAAAAATGGTTACATTTAGCACCAAATCTGTGTAACAAATGGTATCAACCCAAAAATGCTTATTTATGAGACATAATAGAGCATGGGAATGGCCACCATATACTTATATTATAATGTTCTCAGCCCTTATACACTTTTACAATTTATTTTGATTCATTCATTCATATGTGATTTATGACAAGTTGACAAACAGTGCTGAGCTGCATCACAAATTAAACTTCAGGTTCCCAGCTTTCAGATGATGTACACCACTTCTATGTGACATCTACTGTTGACCTGCTATCTCCCCATAAAGACCCCCCCTAAAAAAGACAAAAACTGATCTATTGTTGGTCTCAAAGTTGTTGGAATTTGCAGGGCCACTCTGAAAGGTCACTTTGCATCAAACTGTATCACTCCCCACAAGTTGAAACATGACATTGCAAACACTCAAGTCTGCCTGTTTCCTCTCTGAACAGCACAGAAACATCCAAAGAGATCTTACCCGATGATGTAAGCCAGGACCCCCAGCTGGATGATGCGGCACACCACTCCCACCCTCCTGTTCCTCACCAGCACCTGGCGTGGGGTCTCATACTCAAAGAAGAAGTCAGAGAGGGCGTTGGTGATTTGGTTCTTCATCTTCTCTCATCGGCTGACCCCACAGAGAGAAGGGGCTCTCTCTCTCTCTCTTGCTCTCTCTTCACCCCACTTGCATGTAAACACCCCAGACTTCTCCTCCTGGTCACCTCTACCTCGTTCCTCACTGGTGGTGGCAGCAAAGGTCCTCTGCCTCCTCTCATAAGTAACGTCTGACGTGCTTCATGAGAAGTCATGAAGTGTAGTACTTCCTCCCTCCCACTCTCTCTCACTCTCACTCTCTCTCTCTCTCTCTCTCTCTCTCTCTCTCTCTCTCTCTCTCTCTGCACAGGGTCACTCTGTTTTCAGTCAGTCACATTTGTGCATTCACCTCACCGCTGCATCTCGTGGCTTTTCAATGCATTTCTCTTCCCTTTTTTTTGTTTGTTATCTGCAGCACACAAAATTAATGAAAAGACAGTTGTGGAATTCACTCTTGACTCGTTTGCAAATAACTCAACAGCTGCCACACAAGCACTGGACCTCCTCCTCCTCCTCCTCTCTCTGTGCAATCAAACCTTATCATTGACACTCTCTTCCTGTGCTATAGGCACAACCACATGAGCTCAACACAAACACACAGTTCAGCTTATTTGCCTGCTCACGTCACCATTTCCAGACATTAAGCCCTCTTATGTTTTATCGTCGTTTCCCGTGGGAGACACTTTGGGTTTTCTCAAAATTTCCCTCTCTCTCTTTTCATACGCTGCGAGGTGCTTTGCATTTCTAATCTTCATTATTAGAGGAATGCACAATCATATTAAAATTCCCTATGAATACATATAAATATTACATAAAAGGTTCCCCATCTGTAAAAATGTGTTTCTCACTTGTGTGCGCTGCTTTCTAATCTCCAGAGATTAGCAAATGGAACATCGTCTTTGGGAATCATGTTTAAAATCCAAATCTGGTTAAAGCCTATTCCAAATTAATATATATTGGGAATCGCCACAAAATGGCCATGCCTAGAATTTGGTGGGATTGCAAGGATTTGGCAGGATTGTAAGGATTTTGCAAGGATTTCAAATAAAGGGGGGGGGGGGTGTATGACAATCTAAATAATAAGCTACAGTAAAATGCTCTATAGGAACAATGCAATGTGTTCCAATTTGCAGAAACTGATATTTTTAAAGGGACGCTGGGAGATAAATGATTCTCTGTTGAGGAGCAAGATATGCTAGCAGCTCTGGTTGGAGCTAAATGCTAATATTAGCATGATAACATGCTCGCCACAGGTATGGCAACTTTCAACATTTTAACTTAGGGCTGTCAAAGGTAATGCAATAATAACGTGTTAACGCAAATTCAATTTAACGCCACTAATTTCTTTAACGCATTAACGTAACTTGCGTTCCTTTTTAGGCTGTAGCGATCTCAGTTTTAAAGCTAGAAACTAGAAAACCTGAGGAATCCATCGGTACCAATCATGTCATACTACTGCTTGTCGTGAAGGAGGCTAAATAACGCTCCAAAGTTATGTTAAATTTTGATGAGGAAAAACTGACATGGACATTTTCAAAGAGGTCCCTTGACCTCTGACCTCAAGATATGTGAATGAAAATGGGTTCTATGGGTACCCACGAGTCTCCCCTTTACAGACATGCCCACTTTATGATAATCACATGCAGTTTGGGGCAAGTCATAGTGAAGTCAGCACACTGACACACTGACAGCTGTTGTTACCTGTTGGGCTGAAGTTTGCCATGTTATGATTTGTGCATATTTTTTATGCTAAATGCAGTACCTGTGAGGGTTTCTGGACAATATGTGTCATTGTTTTGTGTTGTTAATTAATTTCCAATAATAAATATATATACATTTGCATAAAGCAGGCATATTTGTCCACTCCCATGTTGATAAGAGTATTAAATACTTGACAAATCTCCCTTTAAGGTACATTTTCAACAAATTAAAAATGTGCGATTAATCGCGATTAACTATGGACAACAATGCTATTATTCATGATTAAATATTTTGACAGGCTTAATTTGACCATATTCTATGTCAGGTGAGGCAGGCACCTCCGCTATAAAATGCTGCAGCTTTGATGTAAGTTTGGGATTTATTTGTCCAGATTTCCAAGATGTCTGCCTCCACCCCAATAATAATAATAATAATATTAATAATAATAATGAATTTAATTTATACAGCACACTTTAAAATACAATCAATACAATGGAGGTGAATGGAATTTCTGAATATTTCCATTGAGAAGATGCAGCTTTAAATATACAGATTAGTTGTTGGTCATAAATTGGACAAATTGAAATTGTGACCTGCTGGTGACGCTAGATGTAAAGTCAGTAGATGACTGAAGTTATTAGGATTCCTCCTCTGGTCACAATGAATATGTACATTTTAGTTGCTGGACCAAAGTGGTGGACCAACCAACAGACATTGCCACCCTTAGAGCCAAGCAGCTAGCGTGACTAAAAAGGCAATTCCAGTTATATAAGAGAAGACGCAGGAGCCTGAAATCATAACGTGGTGTGGCATAAGGCTGTCAGGTTGTCCACGACTGTCATTAATTATTTCTAAAAGAGGATTCGCATCCGAAAAGAAGAACTGAAGGTTACTGTGGTTGCAGCAATGATGGGAAGTGTAGCATCTGCTCAAGTACATGGAAAGTTTCACAAGCAAAGCTCTTCAGAACTAAACAATAACACCATTAGGAATGAGACGCTAGCTGGAAATAACTTTCTGTTTGCAGGAGTGGTTCATTCTTACAGCTACTTGTGATATGCTGCCATCTAACATTGGGTAGCTGAAGATCCTCTTTGTTGTACAGCAACATTTAAAGTTGCAGTAAGCAGAATATTTTTTGGTATCATTGGGCAAATATTCCATAATAACCTTTCAGCATATTGTAATTCAAGTGTCCTGAGAGATAATTAGACTTCTGCTCCTCCTCATGGCTCTGTTTTCAGGCTTTAAAAACTCTAGCCCGTGTCGGAAGAATTCGGCCAATCACATGTCATTTCAGAGAGAGAGAGCGTTCCTATTGGCTGTTCATTCAACGGAGGCAGCTGACAATCACTCGCTAACTTCGATCAAACAGTCAAACTAGGCAGCGCTAATCAAATATGAATTAATATTATGATACTGTAATGCCTATTTCTCGCCTCAAATGTTTTCAGAAACATCTTGTAGTGTACTGTTTAGCTGTAAAATGAGAAAGTTTGCTCCGGCTGGTGGTGCTTGGTATTTCCTCAACTGATCTCAACATGGCCGCCGGGTCACAAACTTTCTCATTTCTCAAATCCAAATGTTGCCTATAGGGCACCAAAAGGGCAAGAGCCGGCACTGTGTGAAATGATACAACTTCTGCTGTATGTGGTCACCAAGTTACACAGCATTAGTTGCTTTATTTCCTGGGTGTTGCTAAATGCTTCAACTGTTTCCTTAAATTTGACTAATACAATACAGAAAGCTTTTCTAAACCATAATGAGTCTTCAAAAGTCAAGTCATGGTTGTATGATGCTATGTAGGTGTGAGATGCACCGCCTGGACCATTGTTGCTGTTTGAGGACACTTTCTTCCCCTTGGCTCCGGATGTAAATGTTGTTGCTTAAAATCAGAACTGTTGACACACTGACCAGGGGCAGGAGAAGGTGATAACAATTTGTCAAATTGATTAAAGAACAAACACATCCAACACTCTCATTTTTTTTTTCCGTAGAGACCAAGAGCCTAAAACATTAAGGATATTAAAGAGGACCTATTATGCTCATTTTCAGGTGCATACTTGTATTTTGGGTTTATACTAGAACATGTTCACACGCTTTAGATTAAAATCATCTACCATGTCTAGTAGTAGGCTAAATCCAGCATCAAAAAGCTTATCAGAATCAGAAATAAACTGTGAACAGACCATATGAAACAGACAGCAACTGGCTCCCAAAGCTCATTTACAGCCTGTCTGATTGTGAGGTAAAGTCACCATGTTGCCCTCTGCTGGCCGCATCAAAGATAAGCAACACAGATGGGACATTTATTTTGTAGGGAACCAGATGTTATGGAAGATTTAAAATGCCTTAACAAAAGCAAACCAAACAAAGAAATACAAATGACATTCAATACACATTGTGACATGTATTTCATGTGTATGTGTGCATTTGTTGTCATAATTAAGAGAATAACATAATGTTCAAAGGACAATTATTTAGCCTTTAATAATTGAATTAATTGTTTTTCATCGTGACATGAATTTTCCATGGCACACTTGGAGGGACATTCTTGGCAGGATTCTTGGTAAAGGGCTGACAGCTAACTTGTGTTATAGTGTTAACTTACATGACACATTGACTGGTTTCATGGAAGTGGATAAACTAATGCAAATATACTGTATGTCCTCAAGGATTACTGACAGTCAACTGTCCTGTCACTGTCACATAGATTAACCCTCTATGTGTTTGTACAGCTTCCTGCAGCACAATCTATCCCTTAAAACTCAGTCAAACACAAATGGAACTAAATGTACAGTAAATAGTAGTATCCTTGCATCCGGTTAGCCCACAGGAAGCAGTTAGGATGTGAACGACTAATATGGCTGCCATCAGCTTGTGTCAGTGGTGATGAGCAGTTGTTTTTTCATTTTGGCATTCACAATGCATTTCCATTTAAATTCAAATGGAACTACGCCAAACTTGACAGGTCTATGCTTGTCTCCATAGCCCTCTGCTGAACAACACTCAAATGCAATGCACCTTTTCACGGGGCATAGAAATTCATTTGCATTCAGTTAGTAATGACAAAAAGCGAAATAATTGTAATTTTAATTTTTTATTTACAAAGTAAGCGCATACATGAAAAGGAGAACATTGCATTTCACTTAATTTCTTCATTTAATTTGTTTTTCTTCCGGCATTTTAAATCTTCCATACAGTTAAGACAGATGAGTAATATTGGGAAATTCAGAAATGAATATAGGACTAGTAATAACGTTGCAATCAAAAGGTGTGATTCGAACATTATGCACCATGACAAACCAATGAGCTTGTATCATGGATGCACACCTGTACACCCGCAGTTTATATGTGAATTTGCACCTTTATTTCCCAATGTATTGATTCAGATTTTTCCCTCTCCTATTAAAATGTATTGTTTTGGCTTCTTTTCATACCAAAGCAAATCAATATTATATTATTAATTTGATCTTATCACTTGCAAAATCTCATATTTATAAATTAATCATTTTACAATCATAAGCCTTTTTTATCTTTGAAAATGAGCTCAAACAATGCTTCAATCTTATATTCTAAAAATAGAAAGGCCATTAAAACCATAGATCTATGTACCCTGTTCAACATTTTTATTAATTAATTTATGTTTTCTGTCAGTGTCTGTGTTTGTTCTATGTTAACTTTGCTATTTGTCAATAAAAGGTTTATATAAATGATATGTATATATATACATATATATATATATGTATATATATATTATATACTGTATATACAATATATTCTATATATTGTATATATATTATATATATAATATATATATTCTATATAGATTATATTCTATATAGGATATATATATAATAATAAAGTTTATTATATATTATATATATTATAATATAATATATATAATATATAATATATATATTCTAGATATATAATATAATATATATATATATCATATATATATATATTATATATATGATATATATATAATATGATATGTATATAATATATATATAATATATAATATATATATTATATTATATGCATTATATATAATAAAGTTTATTATGTGAATTTACCTGACAGTCTTTACTCCGGGTTGAGTTTCACTTATCTATAGTGACGTCAAACGTCTGCGCCGTGTATTTACCACGTGGGGACGTTTTGTGCAGAGGAAGCAAAACATCCGCAGTGACGCTGGTCTGTCTGTGAGCATGAAAAATACTTTTTTGTTTATTTTTAACGTTACAAAAACCTCCAGAAGAAGAAGCTGCGACGGTTCCGCCACCAGAGAGACTTTGTGTTGACCATGCCCCACGACCCCGACCCTCCTCCGGCTAAGAGATTCAAGCCGGGGTCCGTTTTCTTCCGTCTGGACAAGAAGAAACCTGGAATGCTGCTGCCTAGAAAGGGAAATGCAACCACTTCGATAGAGATCCAGAGGAAACAGCTTCCCATCTACCAGGCGAAACCTCAGCTACTGAACCAACTGAGACAACTACACAATGCTATCCTCATAGGTAAGATACTAACAACTACAACTACACAATGCTATCCTCATAGTTAATATAATAACAACTACAACTACACAATGCTATCCTCATAGGTAAGATACTAACAACTACAACTACACAATGCTATCCTCATAGTTAATATAATAACAACTACAACTACACAATGCTATCCTCATAGGTAAGATACTAACAACTACAACTACACAATGCTATCCTCATAGTTAATATAATAACAACTACAACTACACAATGCTATCCTCATAGGTAAGATAATAACAACTACAACTACACAATGCTATCCTCATAGGTAAGATACTAACAACTACAACTACACAATGCTATCCTCATAGGTAATATAATAACATCTACACAATGCTATCCTCATAGTTAATATAATAACATCTACAACTACACAATGCTATCCTCATAGTTAATATAATAACAACTACAACTACACAATGCTATCCTCATAGTTAATATAATAACAACTACAACTACACAATGCTATCCTCATAGGTAAGATAATAACAACTACAACTACACAATGCTATCCTCATAGGTAAGATACTAACAACTACAACTACACAATGCTATCCTCATAGGTAAGATACTAACAACTACACAATGCTATCCTCATAGGTAATATAATAACAACTACAACTACACAATGCTATCCTCATAGGTAAGATACTAACAACTACAACTACACAATGCTATCCTCATAGGTAATATAATAACATCTACACAATGCTATCCTCATAGTTAATATAATAACATCTACAACTACACAATGCTATCCTCATAGGTAATATAATAACATCTACAACTACACAATGCTATCCTCATAGGTGAGATAATAATAACTACAACTACACAATGCTATCCTCATAGGTAATATAATAACATCTACAACTACACAATGCTATCCTCATAGGTAATATAATAACATCTACAACTACACAATGCTATCCTCATAGGTAATATAATAACATCTACAACTACACAATGTTATCCTCATAGGTAATATAATAACAACTACAACTACACAATGCTATCCTCATAGGTAATATAATAACAACTACAACTACACAATGCTATCCTCATAGGTAATATAATAACAACTACAACTACACAATGCTATCCTCATAGGTAAGATACTAACAACTACACAATGCTATCCTCATAGGTAAGATACTAACAACTACACAATGCTATCCTCATAGGTAATATAATAACATCTACAACTACACAATGCTATCCTCATAGGTAATATAATAACATCTACAACTACACAATGCTATCCTCATAGGTAATATAATAACATCTACAACTACACAATGCTATCCTCATAGGTGAGATAATAACATCTACAACTACACAATGCTATCCTCATAGGTGAGATAATAACATCTACAACTACACAATGCTATCCTCATAGGTGAGATAATAACAACTACAACTACACAATGCTATCCTCATAGGTGAGATAATAACTACACAATGCTATCCTCATAGGTAAGATAATAATAACTACACAATGCTATCCTCATAGGTGAGATAATAATAACTACACAATGCTATCCTCATAGGTGAGATAATAACAACTACAACTACACAATGCTATCCTCATAGGTGAGATAATAACAACTACAACTACACAATGCTATCCTCATAGGTGAGATAATAACATCTACAACTACACAATGCTATCCTCATAGGTGAGATAATAACAACTACAACTACACAATGCTATCCTCATAGGTGAGATAATAACATCTACAACTACACAATGCTATCCTCATAGGTGAGATAATAACAACTACAACTACACAATGCTATCCTCATAGGTGAAATAATAACTACACAATGCTATCCTCATAGGTAAGATAATAATAACTACACAATGCTATCCTCATAGGTGAGATAATAACAACTACAACTACACAATGCTATCCTCATAGGTAATATAATAACACAATGCTATCCTCATAGGTGAGATAATAACTACACAATGTTATCCTCATAGGTGAGATAATAATAACTACACAATGCTATCCTCATAGGTGAGATAATAATAACTACACAATGCTATCCTCATAGGTAATATAATAACACAATGCTTTCCTCATAGGTGAGATAATAATAACTACACAATGCTATCCTCATAGGTAATATAATAACTACACAATGCTATCCTCATAGGTGAGATAATAACTACACAATGCTATCCTCATAGGTGAGATAATAACTACACAATGCTATCCTCATAGGTAATATAATAACTACACAATGCTATCCTCATAGGTGAGATAATAACACAATGCTATCCTCATAGGTGAGATAATAACTACACAACGCTATCCTCATAGGTGAGATAATAACACAATGCTATCCTCATAGGTGAGATAATAACTACACAATGCTATCCTCATAGGTGAGATAATAACTACACAATGCTATCCTCATAGGTGAGATAATAACTACACAATGCTATCCTCATAGGTGAGATAATAAGGGAGTTTTATCACAGCTATACTACCTCATTTATTATACCACCTCAATAACCTTGCACATGTTGAATATGCACATCAGTATACTACCTCATTAATTTTTTTATATATAACATATAAAAACAAAAAACAAAAACGGCAACAAATTTGCACACTTTGTTAATGTATATAGTATGTTATCCAATGTTTATATTTTATGTGTTAATTGTAGTACTTTGGTATATTTATAGTGTATTCTAATATAGTCTTTATATTGTGTATATATGTTCGTGTGTATATGTGTGTATATATGTATGTATTTAATTACGTATTAATTTAATAATTTAATTATGTATTGTGTTTAATTACGGTGTATTTACTGTTCCTGTGCAATGCCTGGATAACCTGCTGCTGTAACACAATAATTTCCCAATTTGAGATCAATAAAGAACATCTATCTATCCATCTATCTATCTATCTATCTATCTATCTATCTATATATCATCAAGGTGTGCTCAGAAAATGTTATTTCTACTCTACAGATTTATAATGTAGCACCTGAACTCTGTGTAACTCGACCCATTCTCTGTCATACATCAGGGGAGACTGGCTCTGGGAAGACCACTCAGATCCCACAGTATCTGTATGAGGCCGGCATCGGACGGCAGGGCATCATTGCCATCACTCAGCCCCGTCGAGTCGCTGCAATCTCACTGGCTGGAAGGGTGGCAGAGGAGAAGAGGACTCAGCTTGGCAAACTGGTATGCACAATAGACATATCTGCTCAGTCTGTTCTTTAAAATAAAGGCTTAAAGGGGCTCTTTGTAAGAATCAGATCACCTGTGGCATCGCCTCCGGCCGTTAAGTCAGCCATTTATACATGTAAAAACTTACATACAGTCCCTTCAAAGGGGCCCTGTGGGGTTTTCTTGTAAACAAACAAAAGTTATGTTTACATTCAGTGTCACCTAAATCTCATTGTGTGTATCCGTGTTGAATGCATTTCCTTCCTTCCTTTCCTGAGTTGATGGTGGTATCAGTACTTCATCAGTTGAAGTCTTACAGGGTTGTAAATTGCCAAACTTCTTTCCAGGTGGGTTACACAGTACGCTTTGAGGATGTCACCTCCTCTGAGACAAAGCTGAAGTTCATGACAGACGGCATGCTTCTGCGCGAGGCCATCGGAGACCCCCTGCTGCTGCGCTACACTGTGGTGGTCCTGGACGAAGCCCACGAGCGCACCGTGCACACCGACGTGCTGTTTGGCGTGGTGAAGACGGCTCAACGCAGGCGCAGGGAACTTAATAAGATTCCCCTGAAGGTAGGACTTCCAGTACCAATGGATTCCTCAGGCTTTCTAGTTTCATATGATGCCGGGGCCGTCGGAGTGTTAAGGGGTTTAAACATCTCCTTATATTCGCCAAAACCCCAAACTGCTTCTGAACAGCTTCTTTGTTTTGTGTAACCTGCACAGGTCATAGTGATGTCGGCCACCATGGATGTTGATTTGTTCTCTGAGTACTTCAACAAGTCACCAGTACTGTACCTGGAGGGCAGGCAACATCCCATCCAGATCTACTACACCAAGCAGCCCCAGTCAGACTACCTGCAGGCAGCACTCGTCACCGTCTTCCAGATCCATCAGGTAGTGCTTCAATATCTGCGGAGGGAGAAAATGATTGTATTATTAGTTGTATTGGGTTATATTTTTTCTTATGTAATCACTTATGTGTAATCAGTTGTTTCCAATTTATATTAAAGCCAAAACAATAGACTCTTGTTGCTTTAGCATCATAAAAAAACACAAACCTGTGAGTCAACAGGGTGTTTATACACTGTGATGATTCTTCTTGACACTGGAACAGAACACGGTCTTGTTTTTCGTTCACAGGAGGCCCCACCGTCCCACGATATCTTAGTCTTCATGACGGGTCAGGAGGAGATCGAGGCTCTGGCGAGGACGTGCCGGGACATTTCCAAGCATCTGCCCGACGGCTGCGGTCCCATGGTAGTCATCCCTCTGTACGCATCGCTGCCCCCAGCACAGCAGCTCAGGGTCTTCCAGCCAGCTCCCAAGGTAAAGGCAACAGGGAGCACGCAGGAGAAACAGACTCGTGCAGACAAAGGGACGTGTTTGTGAAAATAAAAACATTGTTTTCAGACAGATTAGCTGAGATCTGTGCGCTGCTGTTCCCCACTGTGTGACATGTTTGTTTACTTCATACAGAGTGTCGTCTTTTCTACCGTTTTCAGGGTTGCAGGAAGGTCATCCTCTCTACCAACATCGCCGAGACGTCGATTACAATCTCTGGGATCAAATTCGTCATAGACACGGGGATGGTGAAGGCCAAACGTTTCAATCCTGGTGAGATGATTCAGTCACACATTGTCATAACAGTATTAATGTTAACACAGCATTCTATTGAATCATTACACACCTAAATATGAGTAGTGCCTTTATTAATCACTGTCATTTCACATCTTGATGAATTATTAGGGCTGTCAATCGATTAAACTATATAATTGCATGATTGTCCATACTTAATTGCGATTAATCGAAAATGAGTCACACATTTTTTAAATTTTTTTCACCTTAACGGGAGATTTATCAAGTATTTAATACTCTTATCAACATGGGAGTGGGTAAATATGCTTGCTTTATGCAAATGTATGTATGTATGTATTATTGGCAATTAATTACCAACACAAAACAATGACAAATATTGTCCAGAAACCCTCACAGGTACTGCGTTTAGCATAAAAATATGCTCAAATCATAACATGGCAAACTGCAGCCCAACAGGCAACAACAGCTGGCCATGACCGTTTTTCCTCGCCAAAATGTAGCGCAAGTTTGGAGCGTTATTTAGCCTCCTTCTGGACAAGCTAGTATGACATGATTGGTACCGATGGATTCCTGCATCTTTCTAGTTTCATAGGATACAACCTAAAAATCGCAAATTGCAGTAATGTTTTAAAGAAATTAGTTTTAGGAGTTAAAACAAATTTGCTTTAACTTTGACAGCCGTAGTTTTGAAACTTTAATTACATTTTGCTGACAATACTTCTGTACTTTACATACGTTTAAAGTATATTTTTGTGTTTGTGTTGCTCTGATCTCATTGTACTTGTGCTGTGTGGCCGTCAGACAGCGGGCTGGAGGTTCTGGCGGTGCAGCGGGTTTCCAAAGCCCAGGCGTGGCAGCGAGCGGGCCGGGCTGGCAGGGAGGACTCCGGCTGCTGCTACCGACTCTACACGGAGCCGGAGTTCGACAACCTCATCCCCATGACGGTGCCTGAGATCCAGAGGTACTGTAGCACATATTTTATTCCATACAGATAATAAAGCTCACTATGTGCTGAGCTGCAGGAATCTGTTGATTTATTTAGGTCAGTGTGATTGAACGTTTTCCTGCGTGTGTGCGCTGCAGGTGTAACTTGTCCGGTGTGATGCTGCAGCTCATGGCTCTGGGGATTCCAGATGTGATGAATTTTGATTTCATGTCCAAGCCTTCTCCCGGTAAGATGCTATCGATCATGAATCACTGTGCACCTCTTGTCATGCAGGGGTGTCGTAGTAACCCGTTGTGTTTATCCCAGAGGCCGTCCGCTCTGCTTTGGAGCATTTAGAGCTGCTGGGAGCCGTTGAGAGGAAGGAGGGGCAGGTCTTCCTCACCGCTCAGGGGAAGAAGATGGCAAGCTTCCCTCTGGAGCCCAGATATGCCAAGGTAAAAAAAAAAAATGCTGGGAAATGCTTAGCATTACACTCTGTGTGGAGTTGTGATAGGAAGTGACAGACTGTGGCCCACAGCACCACATGGGTCACACGCACAACCCCGATAGAACTCGGTCTAACATTTCCCTGCCTTGTTTCCTCCGTCTCACAGACCATCCTGCTGTCCCCCGACCACTCCTGTTCTGAGGAGGTATTGAGCATTGTGTCTCTGCTGTCGGTGGACACCGTGCTGTATAACCCTCCCGCCCGGCGGGAAGAGGTGCTAGCCGCACGCAAGAAGTTCTCCTCCAGCGAAGGAGACCACATGACGCTGCTCAACATTTACAGAGCGTTCAAGAAAGTCAGTGGTAATAAGGTGAGTTGAGCTGAATGAGTAGGGGAAGAAAATTGATATGGATGAGCAAAATCCAGACATCAAATGATGTTTGCTGAGCTACTTTTATAATCCGGTATATGTCTGCTGTTAAAGGAATGGTGTCGGGAGAACTTTGTCAACAGCAGGAACATGGGTCTGGTGAAAGACGTCCAGGCGCAACTCAAAGATATCTGCCTTAAGGTACACGTCTGAAAATCCTTATGAAAACTGTCTATGTCAATGTTCTTTGTAGGGCGGCGTAATATCACCTGAATATCACTATTAACTGTCCCATTTACTTCTAACCTCCTTCTTATTAGATTCACTTGTGCACGACATTTTCCATCCTCAAGTATTTGTTTGTTAAAACAGGTGTGGAGGACGGGAGCTGCTAAAATGAAAAATAGATAATTGACTTGATAAATAAATTAATATACCATTAAATGTACCAAACATTTTGTTAAAAATAAATGTAGGCATTAATTAATTGATAAAATGTGACATAGATTGGTTTAATTTCCTTCTTTATTTATGTACCATTGTATTAATCCCCCTATTAATTTACTTTTCTATTTAATTTTCCCTTTTGTTTATTTATTTATATTTATTTTTAAATATATTTATTTATTCTTGCATTTATTTTTAAATTAGTCAATTTTAAAAAGTAAATTGTCCTGACTGACAGTATTATTTTCCGCTAGATCAGCTAAGCAGAAATACATTTTTTTTGGGAAATAAATAGAGGTAAAATGCAAAGGAAAAATAATACATAAATCAATAAATACTTGCATTAAAAAAAATAATAAATAAATTGAGAAAAAAATAAAAAAAATAAAGGGAAAATTAAATAGGGAATCAATACAAAGGTAAATAAATAAATAAGCAAATAAAAACAAATACCAATTTATGTCACATTTTATCAATTAATTAATGGCTAGATTTATTTTGAATATTACATGGTAATTTATTTATCATGTAATTTTTTTATTTTTTTTATTTTTGGCAGCTGCCATCCTCTATAAACTGAAAAAAGTATCAAATCAAAAATCAAAGTGAAATAGACATCAAAATATAAAAATATTTCATATTAGGCCTGTAAATAGATGTGAATAACACTTTTATGGCTGCTATTTAATTCCATCAGCGGGATGTTTTAGGGATATGGAGTGACATTATTTAATAATTACAGTAGTGTAATAGACTGCTGCATCAACAGCAGCCCATTTGGTCTTATTGATAACTAAATACTGTAACAGATTTACTACCAGTACAGTAAATCAGCATTTTGAGCTAACACATCCTCTTCTGCTTGTTGATCTATCAGCTCAATTTGAAGATGGAGTCTTGTGGGGCGGAAACGGGGAACGTCCGCCGCTGCCTCGCCCACGGCATGTTCGTCAACGCCGCGGAGCTCCAACCCGACGGCAGCTACTTGGCTCTGGACACCCACCAGCCCGTGGCCATCCACCCGTCCTCCGTCCTGTTCCAGGCCAAGCCAGCGTACGTGGTCTTCAATGAGCTGCTGCACACCTCTCGCTGCTACATGAGAGACCTGTGTCTGGTGGACGCCGACTGGCTGCTGGACGCGGCGCCAGAGTACTTTGGCCGCAAACTCCACCCCAGCAAGAGCTAACCTACGGAGAAACAGGACTGAAGTAAATCCCTGCAAGGACACCTTCCCTTCCTCAGATAAACCCAGTGACAATAAAGCTGGCAAATCAGAACAGAATGTTTTCTGTGTACTGGATTTCACTACCTCCCAGTTGACAAGCATTTGGCATGTGTCACTGCAGCAGAAATCTGCATTTTGAGGCCTCACAACTTTGACTTCCTGTAAGACTGTATTTCAGATTTTATAAACTGAGTTTCTTCTGCCTGGAAGTATCTCATCTTGCCATTTGGCTACCTGGAAAAAGAGGTATTTTTGAGATGTCATGCATCAATTCTTTCAACATTTGCATGCGTTTTAACAGCACATCATTAAGATGATGTATCTGTTCATTCCTTCTTAAAACTCAAATCAGACTCAATAGAATGCTACTCTCCGTATGTTCATCTAGGGCTGCACAATTAATCGAATATTAATCACGATTTTGGCTTCCCACAATTAAATGAACACGATCGACTGCAATATTGACATTTAAAATGCTCCGCTCGTAGAAAACTCTGCTGCATATTAGCCACCGCTACATGATATTTCTATGTCGCCTGTGTGGAAGTTCTTCAGCGTGAGTGAAGAAGACATAAAGCTGCAATTTGTCACAACTGCAGGCCCAAAATAAGCTGTGGAGGAACAACCTTAAAAACATCTGGAACAACTAACTTAATCAGAAACGTATTATATAGTAATTCATTCCCATGACGCTGCTCAGAGAGATCATGGCGACCGGCTTGCCTGCTGACAGCACGGAGCTAGAGAGCTAACGTTAATAGTGGTTCCATTGAGTTACATTATGATGCGTTCAAGCTCTGCTCAGTATGAGTAAAATGTAGTTTTTGGTGAGAAACTTGAATAAATCCAGTTGGTTGAAGGAGGTGTTTTCACGACAATATAAAATAGATATTAGAGTGAGAAATCTGACCTGTTAACTTCCTAACACTAGCTCTAAGCAGCTTATAATATATAATTATATTAATCAAAGCAAATATTTGAATAGAAATACAATCACTTATTTCCTAATCATTTGAATTGTGTGTGTTTTATGCAAATAACCACTATAGATAACAATAACAAGGTAAAAGGATAACATTTCGAGTTTTTGACGGTTTACACTGACTTAGGGTGGTAAACCCTACAGCGTCAGCCTGTGAAATACTTTCCTGATAATGTTGCAGCTGTAATCCAGAGTAGGAGAATAATACACAACAGAGAGCAGACGGGCAAAAGAAAAATACACTCAGGTGAAAAGGAACCTAATTTTAAGTCTAAATTAGCAGGAATGTAACTCAACATGGAAGTGAAGAAATATTTTGTCCCTAAAATGAATGAATAATCGTGATAAGTAATGGTAATCTCAGTATTGATCAAAATAATCGTGATTAGTATTTTGTCCTTAATGGTGCAGCCCTACGTTCATCTCACTAAACGTACTTAGTTGTTAAGCCACCCACCCAAAAAGACTGGCGGTTCTTTTCAGTATCATTTTGAATAATAATGAGGAGTCTTTGATATGGCTTCTCAGAAGCTCAGTAAAGCGGTCTTGTCTTAAGCTTTCCCACCGTGTAGTATTGGGTTTATACAAAGTGTTCTTAAAGGGTTTTATATATGCAAGGACGGTAGATTTGCCTAATCTATTATGTAAATACAAGAAAAATATGAAAGCGTTAGAATATGAGGTTTTTACATGTCACAGTGACATGGCTTCACTTTTATAATTACTCTACATGCAGCACTGGTCTTGTCAGCTTGTGCATGCCTTTTTTTCCACATCTATGATTGTATCACCAGTTCCATTAAAACACACATCAGGAGAAGTAGCATGCCTTATTCTCCTACAGGTTCTGCTGTATGTCACTCTACAGCCCCTTCACAGACCAACATACAGACGTATGCTGACAACATATGGATGCAATGCATGGAGATTCTAGCTGACGATCTGGTCCCTCAGGTCTTTCCTACTTTGTAGAATGTAAATCACACCGTGTTTAGGAAATAGGATGGATGCTCCTCTTGTCTGTTTTTTACACTGGACTCAGGATTGTACAATATATACTTTAACCTGAATAGATTATATAAACTGTTTCTAACTCTTAAAAATACCAAATGCATCTTCATCAGAGTATGTTACAAAGAGGTTGAGTGTTCAGTGTTTGACTTACTGCTCATGTAGTTTATGAGACTCTTTTTCAGTCATGCACAAGATCTGCATGTTATGAAGTTTGTAAGATTAAATGCACGCCTTTGATTATTTTATTTTGAGTATATTTAATATGCTTTGTCAAATTCTTACATAATCACTATTGATATCATTTCTAATAAAAATCCAGTCACTGTCCAACAGAACAAGTCTACATGTGAGCGTTGTAAGATTCAGAGGCACGGGAGGATTTTCCAATGTAACTGTCCCATAGTCCACTGGTTCCCGACCACCACTAGGGGTCGCCAAAGCTTTGCGTGGGGTCGCGAGGCCTTCTTGATTTTAAGGGGTGTAAGACAACTTTTTAAACAAATGTACAGTTGGTCTGTATCTCAGCATTTCATTCATTTCTGTGAAGAAAACTAAATGAAATTGGGTTTTTTTTATTCTTTATTTTTAAAGTTTATTATTCTTATTTAAGATATAAACAGGATAAGGGGTACGGTGAAGACCTGAACACAAAGCTATATTCACAGAACCTCCCCTCTTTACTAAACAGCCTCGTGCTGCATGAAGATAAAACAACCAAAGAGCTGATGGAACAACGGACAAGCGCCCAAAGCGAAGAAAACACTGAATTTGTATGTATTATTGTTCAAATAAAAAATACATAATACAGACATAGAAGTGTATTAAAAATAGCAGGAAAACTTGTCTCTGACGCATTATACATAGGAAGTAATCTGCTCAAAATTCATCCAAATGGCCTGCAGTTATTGCGTTCACTATTTGGGTTATTGTACAGTTCATCAGTTGTTCAACTTCTGTACAGTCATTGTTATGCATTTAACAGAATATAATTCCATTATTGTCATTGGACAGAGTACAACGAAATTAAATAGCAATCCTAACAGTGCAAACACATCTATTAAACATTAGTGCAAATGAAGAAGAGTTAAAAAAAAGGATATATTATGTATAGAAAATATGTATTTGCTTGACCTATAAAAACAGTATGATATTGCACATCAGATATTGCACGTTGCTGAGTTGTAATGGCTCTATATACACAAGTAAAAAATAAATACAGCTCTAAATACAGGAATAAAAAAGTAATAAAGGAATAACTAAGGTACAGTTGAAATGTAAAAATGTAATATAAAGCTGTAAATGATATAATATAATGTGAAAATGTCCATACAATATGTCACTTAGTCAGGGGTCGTCAGTTTACTCAATGATAGAAAAGGGGCCCCTTAAGGAAAAAGGGTATCATATTCCATAGTCCATATCTGTTTAAGGGCAGCTGTACCATATCAGACCTGTAAACATCCAAAAGTAGTGTTTTGGATGTCACAAAAAGCATAAATCCCTCCTAATTCCAGCCATTGTTATTCAGTCATAGACAGATTATACTCCAGTGTGATGTATTGAGGAATTAAACAGAGCATTGAGATGTATTTTCAGTGTTTACCACTTGGTAATATGATCCAATGACAAGTGATACATTTATTTCACTGATTTGTTTTATTAAGGCAAAGGACAACTGGAGTGTTGCTGTCCTTGGTTAGTTGTTTGAAAACAGCTCCATCTTCTGGCAGCAGAGCTTCATGTCTAAATGATGCAACTGATTCACCCCATTACACTGAAAAACACTTCAATGATGCAACCTCTCCCTCCATGTGTCCACTGTAATCAGAAACTGATTTATTGTTATGGATTTTAGATTTGATGGTGCAGCAGATCTTGTGGGTCAGAAATCTGATTGTATGAGATTATATGAGACAGTTTACCCATGTTTATATTGATGTTGCAGGTGCTGGAGGGAGCCACAGGGGGAGCTGTAGGAAAGGATGTGACCAGACACAGTTTATGGCTGTGACATGCCATTAACTATAACTTTAATATATATATATATATTTATGTATATATAATATTTAATAAATATATATGTATATATATTATGTATGTATAATATGTATGTATAATATATATGTATATATTATATTTATGTATATATAATATTTAATATATATATGTATATATATATGAATATATAATATGTATGCATAATATCTATATGTATATATAATATTTATGTATATATTATATTTATGTATATATAATATTTAATATATATATGTATATATATGAATATATAATATGTATGCATAATATCTATATGTATATATAATATTTATGTATATATTATATTTATGTATATATAATATTTAATATATATGTATATATATGAATATATAATATGTATGCATAATATCTATATGTATATATAATATTTATGTATATATAATATTTATATATATATAATATTAAATATATATATATATTATATATTTTATATATATATATAATTTACTTTATTATATTATATTATATTATACCACTTATTCATATAACTGTGGTCATATTTAAAATATTCTAAAGACACAAACAATATTTTAGTTTTATTTCTTTCACTGTCAAAGTACTACTTCCGGTTTAGAGGTCATAGTTAAGATAGGTCAATGTGTCCTTCCACACGTGTTGTCTGTGATCTTACAGAAGCAGTAGTAACAGAGAGCTAGCTGGTTGTTGTCTGCTGTCATTCTCTAACTTCTATATCTTTAATATATCCTACATACAGTCATGTTAAAGTCAGTAGTCCGCGCGGTGGGAGCCGCAGTCCGCCTCTCCTCAGCCTCCACCTCCACAGCCCGAGCGCTCCCTCTCAGCTGCCCGAGTCTGTGCGCTCCCAGCTCGGCCACGACTCGGCCCTTCACCCGGTCTCTCTGGATGCTGAATAACAACGGAGCCTCGTCGGGGTACCGGCCCAAACTGTTCACCTCAAAAGCCCTGAACCCGTCGGTATCGTGTGGATGTGGAGGACTGCACACAGAAGGTAATGTTTGATGGAGAAGTTAGAGATAAGCTATATTAGACAGTATCCTCTCACTGGAAGCAGCCAGTATTCATTCACCTTGAAAGACAGGCTGTTCAGCCATCCTCACCAGAATCAGTACAAAGATAACAGCCTAAATAAGACTAATAATAACTGAAAACTCAAAGAAGTGCTCATGGATATAGCTATATGCTTATTTGTGTGGTAAGGCCATGTGTTGCCAAGTGAAATAACATGAGTGTCCAGGACAGGTTGAGGTCAAAGGTCAATCACTGGAAGACTGATGAGAAGTGATGAGAAGCATCTTTGACATCCAGTGCTATTCATTACTATTTATATTCACAATTACAGAGTAAAATGATTTAATATTGATCAGAACAAGTTATTCATCAGCCTGTGTGTTTTTTAAGTAATAAAACAAAAGCATTATAGCATTGTGTGTACTAACTACATGAGCTAACATCAGGACTTACAATACATTCATACTTCCTGATATGTATATGATCTTAATATGCCCTTATACAAAGTATTCATACAGTACATTTAGATATCAAACCAAGAGCACCTGCTAGAAACATGGTTATGAAGCCTTATAGTCATGCCAGCTGGAGACTGAGAGGAAATGTTGCCTTGAATGCATACCTGCCAGCCTTGAGACCTCAAAATAGGGAGGATTCAAAACCAAAGCAGGAGGTCTGGGGGTCCTCCCCCTAGAAACAACTGAGTTTCAGAGACTTTGTTTTCCTGCATTCTGTACAGTACAAGTGTACAAGTACACTGGAACAACATTTTTTGTTTTATAGGCCTACTTTTAATTCTCAGGAAAGAAGACTTTTTTACCTCTGCATGAGTATTTGGCCTAATCCCAATGTCCACACTCACAGACTGTCTGTGAGGGTTTAGGGCTGTCCCACTGTCAAATGGTCAAGTCCTTGAGGGCTCTTTCGCAGACGTTGTGAGCCCTTTATGAACACTTTCCTTAAGTCCGCATTTCTGCAGACTTTGCCTGAGGGGATTATCCACAATTCATAGCGTTGTGATGTGAAACACAGGGTTACCACGGTTACCAGAGGAAGCCCAGAGGCGTAAAAACAAAAGGTTAAACAAAGAGGATGGCAGATGGGTGTTCAATCTGGCTTATTTAAATTTGCAGAGAAACATTAACATTAAGGATTTAAGATGGTACATAAAAAACACATTAAATCAGAGTAATACAAGCATTAGACTATATTACACACCTGGTTTATTCATCAACCATTCTTTTCATTTTGCTTAATGAAGTTTCACAAAAACAAGTAAATAGATTTTTTGACAGTTACCTCCCGTCTTGTAAGGCAAGAGCCTGGAAGGCGTTCAAATCAGGCAGTTAAAAAACGTAAAATTAAAACCCACAATTGGCGTCGTCAAGGTAACGTGATATATCGCCGCAGAGTGCTGTCCCATTCATATTTATACCATTTCAAGCCCTCGCAGCCTTTCCCACTCAACCATTTACCAGGTGACGTCTTTGAGGGTTCAGGGCTTAAAGCCATTGGGATGCAAGCAGCTCTTTCCTCCGCCGGGAAAAGACATTTAGTGTAGCTCTATTGCCGTGTGGGTGGAAACAGTAGGGCTTATCTATACTGTACAGTGCCAGAAACATGTTGAGATAAAGTAAAAAAAAAAAAAAGGGAAAATCAGAATGATTGGCAAGTATGCTTGAAGGTTTCTGCAAGCAGTTATAATCCAGTAACCTTAGGTTAAAGCCAAATGATTGAAACTTGCAAAGATTGTACTTTCCACCACATAAATTGTCATAATTGTATAACGTGCTATTTCTTTTTAAACAGGTGACAAAGCATTTGGCAGTTTCCTGTCCGACGAACTCAAAGAGGAGCTGAAGATCCAGAAAAGCAAAACCCTTCCTAAGATGTCTGGAGGATGGGAGCTGGAGATGAACGGCACAGAAGCTAAACTCACGAGGAATGTCGCTGGAGAAAAGTAAGGCTGGCGCAGTCGGTGATTATCCAATCCTTGTTGACACCGTGGGCACGCTAATGAGCTTTTGATCTGTCTGCTTTTTACAGAATTACTGTCACATTCAACGTCAACAACAGCATTCCTCCTAACTTCGAGGAAGAGGCAGATCAGGGACAGCAAAAGGCACCCGAAGAAGAGGTGAGTTACGACAAACCTGTTAGTCACCTTACAATATTAATGTGAAATGTAAGCAGTCATGACGGCATTGCCCTGGATAATTGTTTAATTAAAACATAAAATGACTGATTAAAACAGTTAGCATTAAAATATGATTTGTGATTTCTTTACAGCCAGAAATTGTGTCAACGCCCAACTTTGTTGTTGAAGTAATAAAACAGGCTTCAAAACATTCCCTGGTGTTTGACTGCCATTTCCCTGAAGACGAGGTGAGCACAGACTGCATTCATTTACACAGGCAAACAGTATTATATTGACAGCAGCAGCATGTCTCTGACTCTCTCACTCTTACAGTTGAGTAAATAGAAAATCTGGATTTGCGTGTTGTAGGTGAGTCATGGTGAAGGAGAAGAGGAGAGCGACATCTTTGCCATTCGTGAGGTCAGTTTCCAGCCGGAGGGAGACACGGAATGGAAGGAGACCAGCTATACGCTCAACACAGACTCTCTGGACTGGGTAAGATTTGAGTAAACGGAGAATAATAATACACATAATAATAATAACAGTTAATGAAGCTGATGATAGCTGTGTTTAACAGGAGTCCTTTAACTAGGGATGTCTATCGTCAGGATTTTATTGATGCTACTACTCTTTTCGATACTCCTTATCGGTTCGGTTCTTTATCGATACTCTTATCAGTTCTTTTTCAATAATAATAATTGCTTTTTGATATGTTATTTAAAAAAAAAAAAAAGAATAAATTCAGAATAGTATTAGAATTCATTTATATTTTAAGTATAACTAAATGTTTCTAGAGCAGCAACAGTAAAGTTTACAAAAGCAAATCGCTATATAAACTCAATATCTTACTGGGAACTAATCTAGAATGTCAATAAAATAAATAATATTCCTGAGTGAAGTTAAGAAAGAATGAAGAACACAGACATCAGTCAGTATCAGTCCTTCCTCCTGTCCTCTGTCGTCCTGCGCGCTGCAGCGTGTAATAAATTGCACCAAAACGTTAAAAAGTACAGATAAAAGAACCGATAATGTCGGAGTTTATCAATAATCCGGTTTTAAATAATTAAGCACCAGGTTTCGGTACCCATCCCCTACTTTTAACTGATGACAACTTCCTTGCTGTTGTTTTCCAGGCCCTGTACGACCACCTGATGGACTTCTTGGCTGACCGGGGGGTTGACAACACCTTTGCTGACGAGCTGATGGAGCTGAGCACCGCCGCCGAGCACCAAGAGTACATTAAGTTCCTGGAAGATCTCCAAGGCTTTGTCAAATGTACCTAATGTTAGATATATATAAGCCCAATTTCACTTTTCTTCAATACGCATCCTGGCACAGTTGGAGGTATGATAATCCAGTAATGACTGATTGATACCTTTGGCACTGTAAAGAGACTGATGATTACTTCCTTTAGTGTCTGTGACAGTGAGCCATGTTGACAGCAGTTGTCACATTAGCACTCGGCTGCAAATGTGTTCTTTATTAAAATGTGACTTTATTTTTCTGTAAGTTAAATAAGATTAAATTAAGTATATGAAGGTCATAAATAATGCAGGTCAGAAGCCGTCTTTATAAGAAAGGTCTCTACATTTTAGAGTTCCTGTCTTAACTGCAGCGGCTTGATAAGGTCCAGTTAGTATTTGTGAATGTCCAACTATCCTAAAGCCAATAAAGGGACAATTTGTCAAGAAAAACAACACAAAATGAAACAGTTTACAAAATCACTCCTCACTTCAACCTACAGTATGTGACAGCTTCTGGTTTTACAGCTGGAGTCTTACTTCTAGCTGGCTTGGCGAGGGAATTCATGTTAACTAATATTGATTTGTCTCTGTCAGACCATAATATGTAAAGTCTAAATTTGAATGGTCTTCATAGAATGAAAGATCAGTGTTCAATAAAAACAGTTTGATATTAATAAATGATCTTTTGGGGTTTTTATGACAACTAAATCAAATGTTTGAAATGCAGAAGTGGCCAAATTGCACTTATTAGAACACAGAAAAATACTAAAACATAAAAACCTTTATTATCGATTTAGCCTAATTTGAGACTAACACAATTTTGACTTCTGGGTTTCAGGCCTCAATTAAACCAAGTGTAAGCTTAAGTTAAAAATGCAGAATATTTCGATATGATCAAGGATATGATGGAAATGTTAAAACATGCAAGTCAGGTCAGTATCTTCTCTAGATGTTCAATTAGCAACATTTTCTCTGTTAATCTTGGGTAAAAGTAAAAAGGAAAGGAAACATTGCACATCTCCAGACTCAATCAAATATGTGTAGTACCAGGCAAACCAGCATTCTGTATATACTTTATAACAAAAGCAATACAGTCTTCCAAACTTAAAGTCTTTTCATATGAACCTTTTATGCCTCCACGCCGACAGCAGGTTGTTCGTATGTACGTCTCATTCTCGTGATGCGATATCTCAGGAACGCCTTGAAGGTATTTCTTTAAATTTGGCACAAACTTAAATTTGACTCAAGAATGACCTGATTAGAATTTGGTGGTCAAGGTCACTGTGACCTCACCAAACACATTTTTTGGCCATAACTCAAGAATTCATATGCAAAAACACTTCTGGCTGCAACGCCAGGAACAGAAGGAGAGATTGTGACCATATTTCACATTTGGTTGGATACAGAATTGGACACGAGTCTCGGGTGTCTACCTTGAAACTGTGGTGATTGTGTAGATCTTCAGTTGAAGATGAAGCATCCACATTTTAGAATTTTTAGCTTCTTTGCAGCAATATCCATATTTGAAGCACTGTCTACTGTCAGTGCTACAACTTTGTGTTCTATGAGAATCAGCTCTATTGGCTCATAAGTATGTAATCACATTTAAGCTGTGTGTCCCCTGACAGTGCTCCTTTGTTGAACTGCAGTGAGGTGATAGTAACAAGATATTTTGTTATAAAAAGACAAACAATCAAAGTTCAGATAAACTTTGGTACATATTTTTACACAGAGCGAAAACTGGATTTACGAAGCACATTAGGAAGGGATGTCTTATGGCCAGTATGAACAGAGAAATAATATCCACAAGCAAAATGTACATATGGGCACCTGACTGTTGTTTTAGGACCAAATGTGATAATCTATCCTTCATGCACAGTACTTAGTAAAGGTACTTAGTTATTCCCATCTTCAAACAAAGCATGCATGGCAAAAGTGCCCTCTTGGATGCCCCTATGGTAGATAAAATATGATATGACAAAATATGGAAAAAATGTGATGAAGTGCCCTCTAGGGTGCCCTTCCAGTGGGGAAAACATGATGATGTGCCCTTCAAGTAGAGAAAATGGGATGAAGTGCCCTTTAGGGTGGCCTTCCAGTGGAGAAAACGTGATGAAGTGCCCTTTAGGGTGGCCTTCTAGTGGAGAAAACGTGATGAAGTGCCCTTTAGGGTGGCCTTCTAGTGGAGAAAACGTGAAGAAGTGCCCTCTATGGTGCACTTCCAGTGGAGAAAATGTGATGAAGTGCCTCTAGGGTGACCTTCTAGTGGAGAAAACGTGATGAAGTGCCCTTTAGGGTGGCCTTCTAGTGGAGAAAATGTGATGAAGTGCCCTTTAGGGTGGCCTTCTAGTGGAGAAAACGTGAAGAAGTGCCCTTTAGGGTGGCCTTCTAGTGGAGAAAACGTGATGAAGTGCCCTTTAGGGTGGCCTTCTAGTGGAGAAAACGTGAAGAAGTGCCCTCTATGGTGCACTTCCAGTGGAGAAAATGTGATGAAGTGCCTCTAGGGTGACCTTCTAGTGGAGAAAACATGATGAAGTGCCCTTTAGGGTGGCCTTCTAGTGGAGAAAATGTGATGAAGTGCCCTTTAGGGTGGCCTTCTAGTGGAGAAAACGTGAAGAAGTGCCCTTTACGGTGGCCTTCTGGTGGAGAAAACGTGATGAAGTGCCCTTTAGGGTGGCCTTCTAGTGGAGAAAACGTGAAGAAGTGCCTCTAGGGTGACCTTCCAGTGGAGAAAATGTGATGAAGTGCCCTCTATGGTGCACTTCCAGTGGAGAAAATGTGATGAAGTGCCTCTAGGGTGGCCTTCCAGAGGAGAAAATGTGATGAATTGCCTTCTAGAGTGACCTTCCAGTAGAGAAAACGTGATGAAGTGCCCTCTAGAGTACACTTCCAGTAGAGGAAACGTGATGAATTGCCCTCTACAGTGCACTTCCAGTAGAGAAAGCATGATGAAGTGCCCTCTAGAGTACACTTCCAGTAGAGAAAACGTGATGAAGTGCCCTCTAGAGTGCACTTCCAGTAGAGAAAACGTGATGAAGTGCCTTCTAGAGTGCACTTCCAGTAGAGAAAATGTGATGAAGTGCCCTCTAGAGTGCACTTCCAGTGGAGAAAACGTGATTAGGTGCCCTTCCAGTGGAGAAAGCATGATTAGGTGCCCTTCCAGTGGAGAAAGCATGATGAAGTGCCCTCTAGAGTGCACTTCCAGTAGAGAAAACGTGATGAAGTGCCTTCTAGAGTGCACTTCCAGTAGAGAAAATGTGATGAAGTGCCCTCTAGAGTGCACTTCCAGTGGAGAAAACGTGATTAGGTGCCCTTCCAGTGGAGAAAGCATGATTAGGTGCCCTTCCAGTGGAGAAAGCATGATGAAGTGCCCTCTAGAGTACACTTCCAGTAGAGAAAACGTGATGAAGTGCCCTCTAGAGTGCACTTCCAGTAGAGAAAACGTGATGAAGTGCCTTCTAGAGTGCACTTCCAGTAGAGAAAATGTGATGAAGTGCCCTCTAGAGTGCACTTCCAGTGGAGAAAACGTGATTAGGTGCCCTTCCAGTGGAGAAAGCATGATTAGGTGCACTTCCAGTGGAGAAAACATGATTAGGTGCCCTTCCAGTGGAGAAAACATGATTAGGTGCACTTCCAGTGGAGAAAGCATGATGAAGTGCCCTCTAGGTTGGCCTTAAAATTGAGCAATCATGCCGTACTGTACAGGCTGCCCTACATGCTAGAAACCTTTCTGCGTGCTGATGCCCCACCATGTGCCGTTGGTGCCCCCTTTTTTTTCTGCCTCTGGCCCTCAGAAAACCGGAGTCCGCCACTGTTCTAGCTAATCCCAACCTACTATGTATTTAGAATATGATAGAATATTTTTTATACTATACTAAAAAAAATGTAGGCCTACAACCTGAAGTATAACATAGTAAAAAGTCAGGATTTCAGACAGTAATAATAATGATATTTCCTGTTAGGATTGGTCTATTAATAATTACCATCTTCAGTGATGAGGAGGACTTTACCACCAGAGGAAGTTGACTTAATGATAGTGAGCTCTCTTTCACAACAGTCCACACATACTGTCCAGAACTGTGCTGCTGAGGGACACAGTTGTCTCCCAGTGGACAGATGAGAGGACAGATGAGAGGCCTCAGGAGATATTGGAGTATCTGAAGGAGGAGGAGGAGGAAAAGGAGGAGGAGGAGGAGGAGGGGGGAGGAGGAGGAGGGGGAGGAGGAGGAGGAGGGAGTCAGTTGAGGAGAAAGTTCACAGTTTGCCGGACGGACAGTCAACACCATGGAGGCCAAAGGGAGAGTTTGTTCAGCCGGACAGAACCAGCAGCTCCAGGAGTCCTCAGACTCGGACTCGGAGGGAGGTGAACCGGTTCGGGTGGCCTCATACGGTATCGGACTGTCCACCTCCACCGCCTGCGGCTCCTTCCAGGTGATCCACAGCGGACACTTCATGGTGTCTTCCCCTCACAGTGACTCTGCTGCCCGCAGGAGGAAGAGCGGCGGCGGCTCCACGAGGCTGGACTTCGACACGGAGAACCGGACCTGGTGTCAGACGTACCGGTTCGGTCCGCTGAGCTCCGGGAGTCTGAGCATCGACCCAACTCTGACCCGCCTCTTCGACTGCATGTCCCTGGCCTACAGGTGGGTCACTATTATCTACTGTAGTCAGGGACAGAGCACTAAACCACCTCAGAGCAGTGAGGCTGCTTTTTATTTTGCATATTCCCCACCTGTAATTAATAATTATTTAAAATAGCTTCATTTTCATTTAAATACTTTATTTGGTGCTCTGATGCACAACCATTCAACAATTTTCATATTGTAGCATTAAAGTATTAAAAAGTACAAATTAATTATAAATATTGACTGCAGGCTATCATTTCTTTCTTTCCCCCTGCAGTGATCTCTGTACTTCATCATTTATTATAAATAAATTAAAATAATACATAAATAAATAAAATATAAAAATGGTATGTTATATGAGCAACAAACTGCCCACTGTGTAGCTTACAGGAGGAACTCCACATAAATCTGTGTGTTTCAACAGGTTTCCTTGTTAAACCTGATAGTTAACGTTGGGCTGGGATGTGTTGGAAGAGGGATTTCACTGTCTCTTGTGCAATCGCTTGGAAAACTGGACTTTGATTCTAGTTGGCAGCACTGGAAAAGATTACAGTGTAACTGAGGGAAAGGAGAGACGATCCTTACATCATGCTTATTTTAGTGTTTGTTATTCTAATTTATTACACACAGACACTGTAAATTGAGAGATATAACATACAAATGTGCGTTTTATTGTTTTGCCTATTTTTAGAGAGCAAATTTTTTTTGTTTTAATAAATTGAGTTTGTTTTTCTGATTTAAAGGTGCTATTGATAACATTGATACTACGTTTAGCCACTAGATGTTGCATTCTCCCTCCCCGTTCTATTGCATTTACTTCACAACAAGTCGTTGCCAGGCACTTACCATCAATCTCAGTCATTTATCGTTTTTCTTTTAACAAAACAATCATTTTGGACCCGCCAAAACTTTTAAAATGATTAATTCACAATCATAATATTTTTTTCAGGAAAAGCCATACTTTCATACTATTCGGCGCCTTTCTAAAAGCTCTGTGGAGGTATTATTTAAAATATATATATATATATTTGTCTACATAAAAACGTAATCAATAAGACCTTTGTTGAACTTATTCAAAAGAGTTGCCATCAACCTTTGGCCTAAAGAAGACAGTTTTCCTCCGGTGACTGTGTGCCAATTTGGTATTTTTTATAGTTTGATGATAGTTGCACAATAAAACCTGAGCCAGGGAAGGTTACCAGCACAACAGACCACAATACTTACATTTTTTATGAAGAGCTTTTAGGTTAAGGACATGAACAACTTGAAAGATATAGTCTACTCTCTATGCTGCTCTTTTATATATGTTAGGTGCTATATATAAAGTATATACAGTATTATGTTGTAGCAAGGAGACAGTATTTGTCTCTGCTCTGCTGCACACTATTTTTCATTAACCAGACTGCCTGGTGTTAAATGGTTCTCCTCCTAATAGTTGTTCTCAGAAATATGCTGTCTCTGCTGTTTTGGTTGTCACTCCATTAAAAGCATGTTGAAAATAATTCCCCATGCAGGCTTCCTAGCAACTCCATGAGCACCTCACATTAGGAGGCCTCTTCTCAGCACTCAGCAGGCTGAGGGACACGGAGAAAAAGAGCAAACAGCCTCACGGTGTGCTGGTGAATAAGCTGATTGGGCACTATTAGTCAAAATCAGGACAGGTTTCTAACAGGGGTGAGGCGGAGAGGCTACTGAAGATTTTCCACTATTTCTTCTAAAGAGTATCATAAAGAGTATCTAGTCATTTCAGCATGTGTCCCTCTTTCATTGTTTTTAACAGAAGCAGTGAACATTGTCCATTTTCCATTAACAAATCATATATTTTTATTGATTGTGTGTTTTGTTTGCAGCGGTAAGATCGTCTCTCCTAAGTGGAAGTCTTTTAAGGGTCTGCGGTTGCTGTGGAGAGATAAGATCCGTCTGAACAATGCCATCTGGAGAGCTTGGTACATTCAGTGTGAGTCCACCACTCTTCACCTCCTCTCTCTGCTGCCTACATGATCTTTAACCCCTCTACACTATTAAAGGGATAGTTTAGGTGTTTTGAAGTGGGGTTGTATGAGGTACTTATACATAATCAGTGTTTTACCTACAGTAGATGACAGTCGGCCCGCAGTTTGGAGAATCAGACAGGAGTTACCGGACAGAAGCAAAGCAATGCACTGCTGTGGACGGGGCCGACAGCAAAACATGTTTTAGCCACCTAAAAGAAAGGCTCTCCTAAAAAAATCTGTTTAACGTACGGTATATTTAGAATATTTTTACTGGTTTAACTTGCCATCAGACAGCTATACAGTCTGTTTCCGAAGGGGAACCGAAACCGTTATCGATGCCCTCGCCAAAGCCACCAGACTCCATTAAAAAAAACTGTAATTTTACCTTGCAGAACACGGAGTTGCTGGTCTGCCACTGCCTCAATCAGTTAGTTTGTTTGTGTTATTGTGTGACTTTGGTTATTTCAGAATCACCAAAGTCACACAATAACACAAACAAACTAACGAGGATCGAGGCAGCGGTAGACCAGCAGCACCGTGTTCTGCGAGGTAAAATGACAGGTTTTTGCAATGGAGTCTGGTGGCTTTGGCGAGAGCATCGATGGATATAATGGCTTCAGTTCCCTGTCAGAAAGGGCTGTCTGATTGCAAGGTAAAGAGGTGAAATATTCTAAATATAGCACTTAAACTGATATACATTTTTTTCTGCTTCTCCAAACTGGGGGCATACCGACCGTCATCTACTGTAGGTAATTCACTGACTATGGAGAAGTACCTCATACAACCCCATTTCAAAACACCCGAACTATCCCTTTAAAGGAGAAGGACATTACTGTCAAATGCAACAGAAATTGTTCAAATCAAAAGTGAAGAACAACTAAGTGACTAAACATAAATTAAGAGTTGAACATGAAGACATTTTTGTTCTGTTGAAACAGCTAGAAATGTGTTGATGGTGTTGCTCTGTGTCTGCTGTGTTTAGATGTGGAGAAGAGGAAGAACCCGGTGTGTGGGTTTGTCACACCGCTGGAGGGCTCGGAGGCCGATGCACATCGGAAACCTGAAGTGAGTGATTTGTGTATTTTTTATCAAACCGGGCTGTTGAAGCACAACCTGGCTTCTTCTTTTTTCAACTACACATTATTCCAAATTCAGTTAATAGAACATGAATGTTTATGTATTGTAAACTGATGAGGTTGGGATCTTCTGCTTGGTGTTTCTGCATCCTGTCAACAGGCGATTGTATTAGAGGGCAGCTACTGGAAGCGAAGGATTGAGGTGGTGATCAAGGAGTATCACAAGTGGAGGATTTACTATAAGAAGAGGGTGAGCACTCATTTTTTACAGAACACATATTTCATCTCTTTTTAATATTTTTAACCATGTAAGCAGCATGGCTTACCTATGAAAAGTAATGCACTATAAGTTGTATATAACCCACGTAATCAATTCGTATGTAATCCACGGAATCATGAGCCAGGACAGGCGATGTAGTATAAAAAAAAACACCGGACTGTCACCCAGGACACCGCTGTTTGTGTCCTGTGTGAAACCAGAAGTCAATGTTGACTTTTTTGTTACATAACGCCACTTCTGTAGATGTTTTAACCTATCCACGTTCTTTTCCTAAACCTAGCAAAGTAGCCTAGTTTTATTGCCTAAACACGCAACACGTTCTCATCTCAGCTCGTCACATACTGGTGCTTTGTCACGCCGCTTGATGTTGCTTTAGGTTTAGGCTATGCGTTTACTGTTGCCGTGGATGGGTTTACATTATAGCTAATGGAACGCCCGGTGCCTTTCATACCTGCACTAAAGGGTGTCTTGTGTGGCGGTATCGAATGCCGGTGGGTGTGACAAAGCCTCGGTATTTGACGCCCTGGGAATGAGAACGAGCTGGAAAATTCCTCTAACGCCATCATGAAGTTCACATTTATGGTTTTAAGAGAAAAGTCTCAACAAATATTGGATAGCTTTCCATAGCATTTGTTACTGACATTCACGTTCCCCTCGTGATGAATTATTGGTGATTTTGATCACCACCCTGAGGTCAAAATTGTAATAATGTCCAGTACTTGAGTTTATGACCAAATACCTGCAAAACTAATGACATTCCCATCAGCCTCAACTGCACTTTGTGTTTATTGCTAATTAGAAAATGTTAACTAAGATGGTGAACATGGTAAATAGTAGGCCTATACCTGCCACTGGCATGGCTGTAGTTTATTACTAAATCAAACTACCCACTCTTCTCTTCTTTTCTTTTACAGCTGCAGAACAAGAAGGATGATATTCTATCGATGCTACAAGAGGTATGACAAAGTCCTGCTTTAATGTTATTCTATCTCTTTCTGTAAGTTTTGGAACAACACTAATGTAGACAAAAATGTATTTTGGTAGGGTTGTCAAAGTTAACTCGCTAATAACGCTACTTACTTTTAAAGCTAGTGAAGATGCTGCCATCATATGAAACTAGAAAAACCTAATGAATCCGTTGGTAACAACCATGTCACACTAGCTTGTCACGAAGGAGGTTAAATAATGCTCCAAACTTACGTTAAATTCTGGTGAAGAAAAACTGGCATGGCCATTTTCAAAGGGGTCCCTTGACCTCTGACCTCCAGATATGTGAAAATGGTTTTCTATGGGTACCCACGAGTCTCCCCTTTACAGATATGCCCACTTTATGATAATCACATGCAGTTTGGGGCAAGTCATAGTCAAGTCAGCACACTGACACACTGACAGCTGTTGTTGCCTGTTGGGCTGCAGTTTGCCATGTTATGATTTGAGTATTTTTTATGCTAAATGCAGTACCTGTGAGGGTTTCTGGACAATATTTGTCATTGTTTTGTGTTGTTAATTGATTTCCAATAATAAATACATACATACATTTGCATAAAACAGCATATTTGCCCACTCCCATGTTGATAAGAGTATTAAATACTTGACAAATCTCCCTTTAAGGTGCATTTTGAACAGATACAAAATTTTATTAATTTGCGATTAATCGCGATTAAATATTTTAATCGATTGACAGCCCTAATTTTGACCCTTGAACAGCTGGCTTCAGTGTGTGTGTTGTTGACCCGCTGGCATTGTTTACTTCTGAATGCAGTTGCAGCTCAACATATGATCATCAACGTCCTCCCAGCGGCTATTTATAGCATGTGGATTTAGCCTCCCTCTGTTGACTAGAGAGGATGAAAAAAAACAAAAAAAAACAGAAACGTGCAAAACAACTTGCGTCATGGCCCGGCATTTGTAGGCAATTGACACATATTGATTGCCAGCAGCGACAATACCTCTCACACCCCCTAAGGGCTTTATCTTTATTCAAGTGAAAGCTGCAGAATTTAATGTCATTTAATCAAATCTGACCTATTTCCAGCGGCGCTTTGTGAAAGTTGAGCGTCGGAGGGGCAGCGAGTGTGACCGTGACGTCACCGCGGCACAAACAAACAAGAGATCGGGAGGAAAACAGGAGAAGTGGGAGGGAGGCGGAAGGAAGGAGGGACCCTGGGGAAGCACCTCATTCATGATAGTATTCACATGAGAATGTGACATGTGCCCTCGCTCTCATCCCACTACTGCCTCGGTCACCTTTGGCATCATCAGCCTTCTGTTTTTATTCACATCTGTGTCATTGGAAGGTATTAACTCAGGTCAAAGATAACATCTGTCTGTCTGTCTGAGGCCCAAACTGTTGTTGTATTGTGCGGCACTTCAAAGGGCTCATATCAGCGCGAAGTTAGCTGGTCAAAGATCACTAAACCAGGTTTTTATGCTCCGTGTTCCCAAAGTGTTATCTCAACAGATTACAGTGTGGGGGAAAAACACCTCAGTAAAACCCTGGAGTTGTTTTTGTAATGTTAGTGTTTATTTCATATACTTTAAAACAGGTTTCAGGTCTCAAATGTAGCTCCCCGATGTGAAATTAAATAGACTATATTGTTTTAGCCTCAGCTCCATTCTCCTCCTCAAATCTTTAACAATCTGATTTACGCAGGGCGTCATATTTCTAGACCGACTCAAATGGCATACTGTCAGTCCTCGTATTAAAACATAGAGAAACAAAGTCCTGCCAAGTTACCAAATCAAGTCATAAATAAAGGCAATAACAGGTAAGCTGTGTTTCAACAGGAGGGAGTGGACTGTACAACCCAGTGGTTCTCAAAGTGGTGTCCGGGGCACTCTGTTCGTCGGGTCGGCGAAATAATTTGCTATAAATTATAAAATTGTGCTGCATCATTAAGAAGTGTCTTCAGATGGGGACCATTTGCAACCAATAAAACAAGCATATTGAGTCATTACCCCCCCACACATCAAGTCAGTCTGTCATGAATCACTTCACTCACCATAATGCAAATATTCCAATCAAAATGTCCTGTAGTAATAGCCTAAATAACTATAATGTGTTCTGTAACACTGTTATGATTAGTTCAGAGCTTTCTGCCAATGATTTGCAGCAATACGATCATTATTTTAACGCTTACTAAAAGTCAGCTTTAGACTGGTCAGATTAAATATCTGGATTTATTAGGACTATGCCGAATGCTACTGTTCATTTCCTTTTCTTTTTTTTTTCAATCATGTTTTTTCTATATGACTACAACAACCTCCTAAACCATAACAAATAAAGTAATATGTACACATAATAACAAGGGCTGTGGAAGTTAACGTGATAAAATGACCATTTTCAAAGGGGTCCCTTGACCTCTGACCTCAAGATATGTGAATGAAAATGGGTTCTATGGGTACCCACAAGTCTCCCCTTTACAGACATGCCCACTTTATGATAATCATGCAGTTTTGGGCAAGTCAGAGTCAAGTCAGCACACTGACACACTGACAGCTGTTGTTGCCTGTTGGGCTGCAGTTTGCCATGTTATGATTTGAGCATATTTTCTTTACGCTAAATGCAGTACCTGTGAGGGTTTCTGGACAATATTTGTCATTGTTTTGTGTTGTTCATTGATTTCCAATAATAATTATATACATACATTTGCATAAAGCAAGCATATTTGCCCACTCCCAAGTTGATAATGACAAATCTCCCTTTAAGGTATATTTTGAACAGATAAAAAAAGGTGTGATTAATTGCGATTAACTATGGAGAATCATGCGATTAATCACGATTAAATATTTTCATCGATTGACAGCCCTACTGTGTGAAAAGAAATAGCTTGACTTGAGATAAAAGGAAGAGGTGTTTGGCATAAACAATCTAATTTCCGCTTAGTTTCATCTAATCTCTATTATCTAATTTCTGCATATATTGCATCTCTGCTTATCTTCACTCATTTCACACAAGATAAATTTAATGTGATGTACCATCTTGTTTGCAGGAAACACCTAAAAAAATGTAAATAATCCCCATCGGAAGTGATGGACATATGCATGCATATTATTTTCTTCTTTTACCGTGGCAGCAGCAGTTTGTGTTGGCAGGGGCCTCAGGTCTTCCTGTTTGTTCGCACGTGAGCGCGGCCGCCAGAATTAGGTCAGGGACAAAAGGCTGCTGCTCTTATTGAAACGGTGAGACATCAAAATAAAGAAATGAACAAAGCCAACATAATGATAACCTGTAAGAGGCTAGTGTTTTTGAACAATATGTCAAAAGTGCTTTTTCATCATGCGCCGCACACACACACACATGCATATGCACAGGACAATCTTACTTCATTTCCACTCGCTCACACTTCTACTCTCCCTCAAAGAAAACAAATCGAGAGGTAAATGAATAAATTATCAGAGGGGATGTCGTGTGCTTGGACGTAATCAAAACGGTTTCCGGCTCGATCTGGGCTTCCCTATAAATGTGGCGTCGGACTTAGAAGTGGAGGGTAAAGACAAGGAGAGGGTGAAGCAGAGCAGCTCACACAGAGGGAAAAAGGACCAGCTTCATTTTCTGTGAGTGTTTTACTGGGTTTAAGAAGAGTTTGGTCTAGAAAATAGAGGACATGCAGCTGCTATATATGTTTTTTTGTGTCTAAATGGATGTAAATTGTGTTTTAATGAGATGGCTCTGTCATATTTTGAATGGTTTTCACGACTAACAACTTATTGAAGGAGTATCTAATCATATTATGTACTGTATGTGTTTCTCACACTTTCCATACAACACCAAATGCTGGACACATACAGGTGGGGGAGATCCAAACTCCATCAGTGCATCTCTTTGCTTCTTCAGTCCTATTTGTAGGGAGCCCTCTAATGGATAGATAAGGGACTGACTTGATCTCATGGCTGATGTGCTCTGTCAGGGTCAGATCTGCCAGGCCAAGCTGGAGAAATGGTCCAATCAGATGTACCACCAGGAGCCTGAGGCTGAGCCGACGGAGGTCCACATGTTTGACCTGGACTGCCTCCTGTCCGACATCTCCGACACCCTGTTCACCATGACGCAGAAGCCGTGCCCCTGGGCCAGCGACCGACACGACAGTGAGTAGTAAGAGTGACTTTCAGCTGTGACTTTGCACTGGTCTGTGAGCTGCATGACGAGATTAAAACTTGTCTTCATTTTCATTGTGCATTTATCATTTTCTCAAATAACTCATGAAACCTAGCTTTATACCATCTCTACCATGAACAGCAGCCTAGAGGACAGAGTAAACATTGATTTGAATGGGAATGTCCGTTCTACTCCTATTCTATTTCTATGGATGTAACATACATTCAAGCACCAATCAATGTGTATACGCGTTATTATCGGGTTAACTTTGACAGCCCTGCTAAATTAAATTTTTTTGGGGAAATAAGCTTATTTGCTTTCTTGCTGAGAGTTAGATGAGAAGATCGATACCACTTTCAAACATGAGTGTGGTATCGATCTTCTCATCTAACTCTCGGCAAGAAAGCCAGTAAGTTAATTTCCTTAATTGTTGATGTACTACTTTAACATGATGGAAAAACACAGTTTTGTCACTTGGTGCGGCTGATGGGTCACATGGGTCAGCAAGTCAGCCAAAAGGAACCCACCCTATAAATAAGGAAATTCCCTGTGATTGCAGAGAGCACACACAATAAGGCAGATACATTAACAGCTATACTCGCTCACATTTCTCTGTCTCATGTCTGACATCATGTTCTCTTCCTCAGCATACACGAGCAATGCTGATATAATCCAGCCAGGCCTGACTCCACTGCAGCCCAACCTGGATGATTTCATGGATATACCAGGTAGGCTACTCTCTACCCGTCCATCCGTCTGTCTGTCTGTATGTCTGTCTGCCAGTGGGATCTGCACATTTTATCTTAGAACTGCAGCAGATCAATATCCTGCATTGATTTTGCTTCATTTGAGTATCAAATTTCAACAGTTGATTTTTGTCCAACATAGTTAATTATTCAATGACAGTGTGGTACATGTGTGCTTGACTTAGTGCAAAAAAATAGATTTGTTAGTAGATAGAAGACGTAGGTACCGGAGTTTTAAAGTCATTAATCGTTAACTTTTCAACCTGATAATTTAGTGTCTACATTTCTGACGAGCCACAATCCAAGACACTTATCCTCATTCATATTTCCCCACTCGGACAGACTCTAAAAAAAGAAAAAAGTCAAAATAAATTAATGTATTCTAGTATTAAGTCTTTACTAAGGACGTCAAAGTTAACACGATAATAACATGTTAACGCAAATTTGAACACCACGATTTCTTTAATGCATTTATACAATCAATTTCAGAGGTTGTACCAGGCTCAATTTTAAGGCTACGGTGAAGATACTGGTATCATATGAAACTAGAAAACCTAAGGAATCAATTGATACCAATCATGTCATACTAGCTCATATGTGAATGATGAAATGGGTTCTACGGGTACCCACGAGTCTCCCCTTTACAGACATGCCCACTTTATGATAATCACATGCAGTTTGGGGCAAGTCATAGTCAAGTCAGCACACTGACACACTGACAGATGTTGTTGCCTGTTGGGCTGCAGTTTGTCATGTTATGATTTGAGCATATTTGTTATGCTAAATGCAGTACCTGTGAGGGTTTCTGGCAATATTTGTCATTTTTTCCCATGCCTGCACACATTACACATAAACACACTCACTACGGAAGTCAAGCGTGGCTAAGAGTATCACTTGATGGCAGAGTTCAGGAGCTGGATCTCCTCTCTGAGCCTCGTCGTGCAGCTGAGCTCTAAGAGTATTAAAAACTTGACAAATCTCTATTTAAGGTACATTTTGAACAGATAAGAAATGTGCGATTAATTGCGATTAACTGTTTTAATTGATTGACAGCCCTAGTCTTTACATCTTTATTTAAGATTCAATTGATTAATGCAGAGATTTTTTTACATTACATTTTTGGTGTGTTGTTGATGCGTCAAAGTGACACTCCTTTGTTTCTGCGCTGTGTCTGCAGTATTGTTCCTCAGAGGTTAAAGGGGGGTCAAAGGCAGGGTTGAGCCGAGAGAATGGGGAAGTGGAAGAGGATGTATTTAACCTCGACCCACGGCTCTGGCACCAGATATGAGGCCGGGGAAAATAAAGGGATGGAGATGGTGGGAGCGTCTTGATGACTTCTGGTCAAAGTCGAGAAGAAGATAGTTCTGATGGTTAGCTAAGAAGATAGTGCAAGTTGCTTCATTTTGAAGTTTGACTTTGTTTGTCTGAGATTTAACAATAGATGCATATACATGCTCCTGCAAATAATTATGAGGCTACCTTGTGATTGACAGGTTGCTACCACGGCGTTGTCCAGTCTGGGAGTTGTCCGTGTTTTCGTCGTAGAACGTTAACCCTTTCACGGTGTGTTTTCAGTTCATGAAAGTTAATTGTAACATTTTGGTCGCCTGAAAATGTCTTAATCAGCGTTTGGTTGTACTTAGCTCCACCCTCTCATGTCACTTCTGGTTGCAAATAACCAAGAAGGTCAAAAACCTTCACAGGAAACCTTTAAAAGGTGACCCCATGTCAGTGTTGTGTTTAAAGCTCGTTTCTGCTGCCCCCAAGTGGCCAGAACATCTGTTAATGCAGGTTTAAAGAGAATTGGACCAAATGTTTTGGTGTGACATAATTCATTCTCTAATCCCTGACTCCTGAGACCTTTTTATAAATTATTATTTGACAATGATACGTCCCTTAGAGAGTGAGAGGTGGGTAAAGTTTTACACCCAGGACTGCTCGCCAAACAGCAGCTAGCCTGCAGCGAGACATTGAGCTGAAGAGCAGGTCAGGGTTTAGTTCCTTGCTCAGGGGCACAATGGCTGCGGTTGTTTGGGCCTTTGTTTTGCTTTCAGTACGGCAATCCAGCAGCCCCGTGGCTACAAGTCAGTCATTGTAACCCACAGACAACCTGCTGCCCTCTGCTGTAATGTGTGCGTGTGCATGTGTGCATGTGTGTGTGTGTTTCTGTTCTCACAGCGTTGGCAGCGTCCTCAGGGATCAGCTGTCTGCCTCTCTTTTGGTCACAAGATCCAGAGAGCTAGTGAGTGTCTGTCAGAGCGACTCAGTTTAATCTATGCCGAGCGCTTCTCTTACATGGAAATACAGATCAGTAACTTTCTGAGGCATGCCAGTAGTTTCTCTTTACTGAGATGAGAACAAACACACTGGTATGTATTTTCAGATTGTGCCACACTCTTTACTTTGTGTATACAGAGCTTGTGTCATGCTGGATTGAAGATACTGTGTGTGTGTTCATGATAGCTCCAATAAGCTGAAATCAATTGACTGAAGCAAGTTGATATTTGTTTCCTCAACTGGACAATATCCTGGTTTGAATTCGGTGCCGTCAGATGTGAAGAAACTGTTTTAATCACAGATGGCAGCTGGAGCACAGTCAGTCGCTGGCACGGCTCCAAAAATATGTGACTTGGCAGATAGGCAGCACATACCTTGAATGACCGCCGCACGCAGATTGCTTCACTGCATTTTGGATGGTGACTCGCTGTGTGATGTTTTGGCTCGGTGCTTTTATTTCCTGTTTTGTTGTTTGAATGTCTGGAATGTGATATCAAAGTGCAGCCTGACTGCAGTAATAATTACAGGCTACTTTCAGCCACATCTGTTAAAGAATGAAAGCATGTTGTGCGTGTGGTGTCACGTAATTTGAGGTGGCAAAAAAATAACAATCGGAGTCGTTGGAGTACTTCTAAAGCATTTTTAAGGCAAAATAGTTTTTGCCTTAAAAATTCAAATCTCCAGCACTGATGTTGAAAAGACGAGAACCGAGTAGAAGAGAATAGAGACCTTCTGATGCTGCTGCAGTGTTTATAGATGTATATGTGCAAGCTGCAAATATGGTTACTGATTTTAGTATTATTGTTATTATTCAGTGGGTTTTATTTTCCATCTTATATTATGCATTCTATGTAATCTATTTATTTAATTTTTGTCTTTTTTTTTCAAGTGGTTTTTATTTTCCATTAAAACAGCATTAGGCAAGATTGGAGCAAATATGATTTAAAAAAAGTTATTTCTATAAAATGCTAAACTATATCCTGACAGTACTGCATGAGACAGGTAATCTGAAAAAACCCTGCAAAATCTGCAAGATTTCACAGACCGGAGCAAAACAACCAATCAGAGCCGAGCTGGAGCCTTGCCGTCTCTGAGCAGCAGTCAATCACTCGCAAACTCCGATCAAACGGTCAAACTAGGCAGCGCTGATCAAATATGAATCTGTTACTGTAATTCCTATTTCTCACATCAAATGTTTTCAGAAACTTCTTGTAGTGTACTGTTTAGCTGTAAAATGAGAAAGTTTGTGACCTGGCAGCCATGTTGAGATCAGTTGAGGAAATACAAAGCACCGCCCACCAGCCGGAGCAAACTTTCTCATTGGTTTGGCTCAAACTCCTACCAAGATTCCTCGTTTTCACACCATCATTCAGAATTATTTTGGGCAATTTTCTGAAACAATTTCTATCTTTCCAGCTGTATCAGTGTTTCTTGACACCTGACAGTCTGATGAACAGTGTGTGTGTGTGTGTTTGTGTGTGTGCTTTTCAGATATCTTTATGAACTACCGGGGCCAGCCCACTGAGCAGACTGGTTTTGCTGACTGTGGCTATTTTGAGAGCTCACCCAGCACAGCGTTTGCTCCTCTTCCCTCCCCCGTGGTAACAGCTCCTCAGCTCCTTATCGACACCCAGCTGGCTCAGGTACTGCTGCTGTAAACAGCTCCTCCTGCTTGTCATATGTATCGCTGCAGAAATACTTCCTTACCAACTAATAGTGCTATTGTTTCATCTGTAAAATGACTTGAATCTTTCTTTTCCAGCCCAATCTGTCATCTGACAATTTGCCGTCCTCATCCAATACCCGGCCAGACCAGACCAGGCCGAGCCAGGACTGCGGTGCATACCACACGTCTAGCATCATATCAGGCGCCATGCCCTACGGACATCAGTCTTACAATGATCCACCTGTGTCTATAGCGTTCACCACCAGCATCGAGCAGCCGGCCTGTTCAAGTATCCCCTTCCTGTACTCGCTGCCGTGCCACAAGTTCGGTTACTACACGACGACCAGCGTGACCCCCACCGTCATCACTCACACCGCCTCCACCGTGGGGACCCACGGCTCTGTGCACCAGGCTCACGGCTACCCTCACACCGGGGACACATACCCCCAGTCTCCCTGCCACTCTCTCAGTTACCCGGCCGCCGTGTCCGACCCGGTCCACGCGGCGCTGCCCTCTGTCACCGCGGCCCACTGCTTCTCGGTCCCGGAGCAGGTGGTCGTTGCGGGGGTCAGAGGAAAGCACAAGCAAAAGACTGGGGGAGCGAGGACAGTTGGTCCCTCTGTGGCTCCGTCTGGGCCCCCGCCTACTGCACCCACACCAACCAGCTGCCTGGCTAAGCTGCTCTCCTCCAGCGCCCGCGAACGTGAGTCACTTCTGTCCCTTGTTCCATCTGTAACAACAGTTAGTTATCTGAAAAACAATGAATGGGATCACGTTTTTGTGAGAAAAAAATGAAATAACTATTGTTTTTTGTGCTTTCAGGGAAGCCATCACTAGGATTTGATACTAGTCTAGTGACAGCCAAAGGTCAGAGGTCATCATCTCCCAGCTCCTCGGTGAGTCTGCCCGTTAGTATCACAAGAGCAGTGTTCATTTGGGTTGATAACTGGCTTGTACAACAAATGGAATTTGTGTGGTACAAACACAGGGATTTGTGTGCCTAACTATTTCTTGGACCGGTGCTTTTTCTTTTATTTATACTCTATAATATGGTATAGTATAGTATAATGTATGGTTAACTTGTCTAATATTATCTTTAGGAAAAAAACTATTTCTAACAAGGCTCCTCTAAGTAGAGATCGTGTGTTGTTTTTCAGTCAAGCAGCACCGCGCATGTCGGAGGAGCTTCGTCTCAGCTGCAGCACGGAGCCGGTTGGCCTGCAGGCATCCCAGTGTTGACACCTCTGCACAGCCAGAGCGCCACCCTGGGTCACAGCGGACCCCACGCCAGCACCTCCAGAGGCTCGGCGGTGTCTGCCCTGCTCAGCCACGGCTCCACGCACACCGGCACGACCCTCCTCATTCCCAAGACTGAGGAACTGTCTCCGGTCCAGCTCTACGGCACGGACAGGAGCAGCCTGACAGGTAAGCCCTCAATGCTTCAAAACACTTAGCATCTGGTAATGTTAACAATAAAGGACATGCTGCTAAGTTGACCATTATACCCCACTACATGTGTATGTATGTAGCAACAACAGAGGTGAAAGAGAATATGCAGTTGCAAAAAACTCATGTGCAACACATAACTGGGTGTGTTTTTATACCCCAAAATAGTTCCAACAACTACCCTGGCTACAGGAGTACCACGGAGTATTAGGGTCACTTTGAGGGGGAAAAAAAATCGGATATTTCCAGAATAAAGTCATAATATTACAAGAAAAAAATCATAATTTAATGAGAATAAAGTCATACTATTTCAAGAAAAAAAAGTTGTAATATTACGAGAATAAAGTCATAACTTTAAGTGAAAAAAAGTCATCAAGTCGGCACACTGGCACACTGACAGCTGTTGTTGCCTGTTGGACTGAAGTTTGCCATGTTATGACATGAGCATATTTGTTATGCTAAATGCAGTACCTGTGAGGGTTTCCGGACAATATTTGTCATTGCTTTGTATTAATTTCACATGCCTGCACACATTACACATAAACACACACACTACGGAAGTCAAGCGTGGCTAAGAGTCTCACTTGATGGCTGAGTTCAGGAGCTGGATCTCCTCTCTGAGTCTCTGAGCCTCGTCGTGCAGCTGAGCTCTCTCCTGCTGCATCTTACTGATGTACTCGGCAGTCTTCTGCAGTGTGGTGGCTTTGCTGATCTGTGCCAGCAGACAGAGGGATTACCACATGTCAGCAATACACCACAATATATTGAAAATAAATAAAATTAAATAGGAAAGTATATTAATAGGGGAATGAATACAAAGGTAAATAAATAAAGAAGCAACAAAAAACAGAATCATCAATTTATGTCACATTTTATCAATTAATGAATTTCTACATTTATTTTTTATATTATTTTTGGTTACATTTAATGCCATATTAATGTATTTATCAAATAAAATGAATAGATGTTGTTATCTGTCTTTCTTTTAGTTCATTTCCCAGGACATCCAGGCCAAACGTCCCCACCAAACCCTTTAGATAAAGCCTCCAACCCCGAGTCCCCACACTCATGTTTCTCAGGCCACGGAAAGATAGAATCAAGTAAGGTAGGACACACTGTCTCATTTAATCTACATATCTATGTCTTCATATAGCACAGCGTGGAATTGAATATGTTTTTATATAAATATGATCATGTATTTGCTAAATAAGTGCTAAATAAGTGAACAGGAACCTGATTGTTTACCCGGCGTGTCAATCTGGGTGTGAAGTGTGATGTGCATATTTCTACACTGCATATGTTATCTGCAGCAAACAGAGACCAGGAGGATAACTCACATCTCGGCTGAGCAGAAGAGGCGCTTCAACATCAAACTGGGTTTTGACACGTTACATAACCTTGTGACAACGCTCAGCTCTCAGCCAAGCATAAAGGTACTGTGAAAAGACGTGCAGCTGCTTTAGAGATAGATGTGCTGAGTGTCACCAAAGAGCACTTGAGGTGATGCACAGTTTAACTGAAAAACTATATGAGATGTAAATGCAGCTAAGGACCCATCCACAGTAATAATATTGAATAATTGTGGTGTATTGCTGACATGTGATAATCCCTCTGTCTGCTGGCACAGATCAGCAAAGCCACCACGCTGCAGAAGACTGCCGAGTACATCAGTAAGATGCAGCAGGAGAGAGCTCAGCTGCACGACGAGGCTCAGAGACTCAGAGAGGAGATCCAGCTCCTGAACTCTGCCATCAAGTGAGACTCTTAGCCACTTCCGTAGTGTGTGTGTTTATGTGTAATGTGTGCAGGCATGGAAAATCAAAACAAATATTGTCCAGAAACCCTCACATAACACGCCAAACTGCAGCCCAACAGGCAACAACAGCTGTCAGTGTGTTGACTTGACTATGACCTGCCCCAAACTGCATGTGATTATCATAAAGTGGGCATGTCTGTAAAGGGGAGACTCGTGGGTAACTATAGAACCCATTTTCATTCACATATCTTGAGGTCAGAGGTCAAGGGACCCCTTTGAAAATGGCCATGTCAGTTTTTCCATAAAAGTGATGTTCATTTGTTAAGATTATTTTACAGAACAAAACGTGTAAGTATCATAAACGTTTGTTTGCCGCAGAGCTTATTTTCTGCAATAATCCAAAACCCAATGGAAAAATCCCATTGGCTTTTTGTTGAGGGAACCCAGGGCGATTCTAACTTCTGGGTTGGCCTACAAAAATATGTCATCCTTAGAGCACTGTATGTAGCATTATCAGGGAAAGAATTGGGGGGCATCCCTTTGTCATGTCGATAGTGAGTTTATTGCGTCCCAAACACATTTTCTATTGTCCCCGGGATGACGGGTTAGTACCTTGGCGGTACCTATGGTACAGTAGAAAGATGAGTATTGTCACGTTTTCAGAATTTTGGCATCGACTTGATACCAAAGTATCAGTTCTCGTGAAATCCCTGCTCTCTTAATGGCCAGTATGAATAGTAGGAATGTTTACAGCAAGCAAAAACTGTTTCAATGTTCATATAGGCACCTAACTATTGATTTAAGGAAGTCTTGAAAAATTGTGAACCTTGTCACATATTGGTCTTTGTCTGCTGACACGAAGATGCACTGCACTGCTTTGCTGACTCGGCATGTCTCTTCATCCTCATGCAGCGCGTGCCAGCAGCAGCTCCCAGCCACCGGCGTGCCCATCACACGGCAGCGCTTTGACCACATGAGGCAGAAGTTCCGGGAGTACGTCCAGGCCCAGACGCTGCGGAACTGGAAGTTCTGGATCGTATCCTTATGAATGTAAATCAGGCTGCCAGAGGTTAATTAAAAACATCACACAGCCACAAACACAACTTAGAAAAACGTATTATAAAAATTTGACTAGAATATAAATCCAGTGTTGAGTACTAAATGTACCAATATATACTTTGGAGGAATATCAAATTTTGTTTTGCTCCCTAAACCTTTTTCTTTGCATCCAAATGAACTAATTACACCGAGCATTATGCCAATCTGGAAGGACACTGTTTAACAGGGAAATGGAGCTTTTACTTTGATGCAGTACACATGGTAAGTGACCAAAACCTGGGGTACAGATTAGTAGTCTTTTTTGCTTATAAAGGTTCCTAACTGAGTGAAATGACCCGGAAGTATCCCAGCTGCAGGAATGACAAGAGCTGGTCGAAATCCCTAAATGCTAAGAAAAGGTGCTTCCTTTATTAGCTCCTTTAGCAGAGGACACACTGGACCATCTTTTACCAAAGGAAAAGAGATAATAACATCCCATTTCCTTGCGGCCGCAACATTTAAAGCGTCGCACCAAAACAAACGATCCTACCTTGCATAGATTTTACAATTATTTTCATACGGTCATATAGGCTACTAATTAGGATTCATGTTGATAAATATGAGTAGAGATGAGTAGACAGTAACAACCATGTAGTTTCACTTTATTTTTATTTATTTCAAACATGTAACAAATAAGTAAAAAAGTAAGATTTAATAAAATTAAAAAATGAACGGTAAATATAAAGCAAATTGTCAATTAACAAATAATTAAGATAAGTAAATATTAGCCTAAAAGGAGTAGGAAGAAGTAACCTATACACTTATATCCACATACAGTAACTCAAACAATTAACTCAATATTTATCACATAAACTTTTGTGTCTTTTTTTAATTTCAGTTCCAACGTTCTAACAAGTAATATTTTTTAACGGGTTATGCACATTTAAGACAAAATAATCCTTTATGTTGACTGTAGAGTGTGACAACTGCTTTTTTGTAGTCGCATCTTCGGAATATTGTAGTTTCAACACGGCAGTCCCTCGTCAATAACATCCGCCGCCGTCGCATCATAATTACGGAGCCTAGTGTAAGTGCAGTCAGATTCTCTTAACACCGCGGTTATCTTTTCCTAACTCCTTATGAATTCTCCGTTTTAAGTCATACAATGCTCATTATTCATCTGGGCCGTCTCAGTGTAATCAGGCAGATACAATAAATGCCTGTGTGTTGCAAATGCCAGTTGCATAAAAAAAGTAATATTAATCCATAACTCATTCCTTAATGATCACCCAATCCGTTACTGCTGCCCTTATCTAGCAGGCAAGATAAGATCACATCTTTGTGTGTCGCACAGAAACACCTTGAGGGTGTTTTCTTTCCATGAATATTAAGGTATTTTATATGGCGCCTCGAGAGATTGTGCATTTATCCAACTGCTGATATGATGAATTCAAATCATAAAGTTTGCCAAGATGATCTTTTCTCTTTACACAGAGTCAAGATAGCAGCTTTTACCCTTTATTTGACCTCTCCACAGATAGTGTTATTAAACAATGACAATTTACTTTTTTGTCAACTACTAGTTTAGTGTTGCTTCCAAAACAATGAGCCACTCTGCAGTGTTAAGACTGAAATAACCATTAAAGAATTATTCTGATGATATTATATATACTGTTATCATGAACAAGACCAAAACCAACAATACATTGATCTTACTAACAAGTCTGTGCAGCCAAAGCCTGATACTGTATATCTTATTCCTCTGTGGACTGGTTCCTTCATTACCTTGTTTTGAGTCGATCACATACACCGCCCTTAATCCCCAGCTGAAAATAATCCCCAGCAAATTCAAAACAACAACTCTAATGTGTCACATTTGAATGACTTCTTTCCTTAACTCAGCGTCAGTTCAGTATCATCATCGAGCCGCTGTTTGAGTCCTATAATGCAATGGTGTCCACTGCCAGTGTGGAGGACCTGTGTCGATCCACTCTGTCCTGGCTGGACCAGCACTGCTCCCTGCCTGCCCTGAGACCCAGTGAGTCCAGCACAACAACTAGTTCCTCAATGCAGATATTCTAGTATCACTCCGTATGTTTCCCATTGTACCTTCACATTATTTTATAATCTGTGTGTGTCCCCTCAGTGGTTCTGAGTTCACTCCGTCTCCTGAGCACCACCACGGCCATCCTGACAGACCCCAGCCTGCTGCCGGAGCAGGCCACCCTCGCCGTCACCCAGGGCGACCCCGCCGCTGCCCTGGACCACTCCTTACAGCCCGCCGCTCAGGACAATACACACCCCATGTGACCGTGAAGAACAGACTCAGTGGAAACCTATCCGGAATCCACCACAATGCACCGGAGGACACCATCATCCCCGAGACTTTTAATAATGCATAACCACATTCCAATAACACTCACCAGCTGCAAAAAGAATGTATTCCAGTATGTGATCTATGCTTAAGTTCTGATAAAAGCATAACATACTTGTACTATACACTACACATTATTTCTCAGCCTCTTTGATAAAGCAGAAGTTCAGATGTCAGTCACTGTGAATCGCTTCATTTTCTGGTTGAATCATTTGGTAACGTCAGTCGACGAATGCATTTATTCTCAATTCCTTTCACATCTCAGGTGATCTTTTCTCTGTATGATACAGTATTGCCCTCAATTACTGACATTTACTCAGTGCAATATGTCTTACTACACCTCATACCTATCTAACGCTGTATTTGGTATCACACACCAGGGCCGGTATTAGTTAAAAAAAGAGAAAATTAATAGCTTTAGTTGGCAGGGGGTTATTTCAGAATATGAATTTTATTGGTTCTCAGAGTGGAGTTTGTGGACCACCAGGAGTACTTTGTAGAAATACCTTGGAGGGATAAAAGCGATTTTAAAAGTCACTTCAATAACCTTATTTAAAATCAGTTATTTAAAAGGTAGGCACCATATTCACTTCCAGTCCAGGTCAACTGATGTTTGGTCACGTGATGACGTACACAATGTGTGATTGGTTGCATACTTGCAGCCACTTCCTAGTTAAGATGGCCCCTCATTGATGCAAACCATTTGCCTGATGAAGGTCTGGCACTGCAAATAAATGTACTTTTGCAAGTTAGACAGTGTGCGGGAGGCTGAAACCGAAGCAGCTAAGTCAGGGGTCAGCAACCTTTACTATCAAAAGAGACATTTTAGTCAAAATAAAGAAAAGAAAATCTGTCTGGAACCGCAAAACATTTGAGCATCGTGATGAAGGTAACATAGTTTATAGTCTAAGTATATAGTATATAAGTCTAATGCAGTGAGGGCCAAAGTGCAAATGTGCGACGGAGTATTAGGGCCACATTGAGGGAAAAAACATCTGAGATTTCCAGAATAAAGACATAATATTATGGGAAAAAAGTTGTAATGTTACAAGAAGAAAGTAATAACTTTACCGGGAAAAAATCGTAATATTACTCATAATATTACAACTTCTTTTCTCATAAACTTGTGACTTTATTCTCTTAATATTATGACTTTATTCTCATTATATTACAACTTTCTTTCTCATAAACTTGTGACTTTATTCTCTTAATATTATGACTTTATCCTCATTATATTACAACTTTCTTTCTCATAAACTTGTGACTTTATTCTCATAATATTATGACTTTATCCTCATTATATTACAACTTTCTTTCTCATAAACTTGTGACTTTATTCTCATAATATTATGACTTTATCCTCATTATATTACAACTTTCTTTCTCATAAACTTGTGACTTTATTCTCATAATATTACACATTTTTTTCTCATGAATTTTTGACTTTTTTATCGTAATATTACGACTATATTCTCGAAATCTCAGATTTATTTATTTTTTCCTCAATGTGGCCCTAATACTCCGTCGTACCTTATTTAAAATCAGATATTTTAGAAGGTAGGCACCATATTTACTTGATGACGTAGGCAGTGTTTGATTGGTTGAAGCAGCTAAGTGGAATTCAGCCATCATTAATTGAATGACTCACACCTGTGCTGTGCTTTTCCTACTGCGACATGATGTCCTCCATGAGAGACGCCTGTTTTGGGAGATATACCTTCCAAATGATATGATAATATAGAAAGAGAACCACCCTTCTGTGGACCATGCTTAGGACAAAGTTGTTCACATTGGATAAAGTGGGTATTCACCCCGCAAGGTGACGCTATCTCAGTACATTTGGCTCCATGTTGTTGTTGTTGCAGACCTCCGCAGCTCCTCCAGGCCGCCGGAGGTCGCTGTGCTGCAGGCCGGCAGCAGCGCTTCATTCTGGGGCTTTTTGTTCCCCTCATCTCGTCCTCGGTGCGCTGTCCACTTCAGCACCACAAGCCGAGCAGAGGCAGCGGGCTGCTGCTAGAGCTAAACGCTGAAGAGGAGGAAGGGCTCAAAACATCAGCACCAGAGTCACAACATATACAGAAAATAACCTACAATCTCCTCCAGACACCGACGAGGCTGCAGAGAAGGTGAGAGTTTACTGAGGAGCTCACATAGGATCAAGTTGTTGGATGATAACGAGCAGGAGAACGAGCTCCTCTGTGCAGCTTCATTAATACTGGATGAGCGTGTTAAAGGCGTGTTTAGCTTCTGCTCCTGTTTGTGCCTCGTCTGGTGAGTTAAGTGGAGACTCTTCAGTAATAGCTGGCTGTAATAAGGAGATGAGTGTGTTTTTGTGTTTTGCAGCCTCACCTCGCTTTGCAGATGGTGGTGCTTTTTTTTTTTCTTGCTCCACTGTGACCAGCTGCTGTTTCTTTATCTCCTCTCTGTGTGTCTCTGTGTCCTGGCTGCAGGACATTTAATATCACCCTCACTCTTCTAGGATTGTTTTGCCATTTTTCTTGTGAATTGAGGGGTTGTATTGTGTTGGTTCAACCTCCACTCAGTTTACACATTTGCAGGATTTGAGGCTGACACACATACAGCAGTAATATATGTACAGCCTGCACATAATGCTGTCTACAATAGCCTATGTTGGTGTTAGTTATAAGAAATAGGATTCTAGAAAATTTGAACCAATTTTGTTCACAAAAATGCTTAATTATCAAGAGCTGGGTAGTTTAATTATGGTGCATTGAGTGAGTGACTGTGTTCTATAGTTTGTAAATAGACAAAGTTATTAGGGTTATACTGTTTTGCCAATATATAGTGGAAGGGCTATAACTTTACCCTGTTTTATTCTTTCTTTAAGTAAATCCCTTTTAATGGCTCGCACACACACACACACACACAGCATATTGGTGATATTGATTGTTGATAATTCTTTTTATCCTGGGATTTCTCCCCTTTGTGTCAAGTGCAAAAGAGAGGTTGGGTCGTACATACATTGCGTTTGGGACTGCCATCTGATATCTAATTTCTGGGGGAAAAGTCTCACAGGAACTTAACTCTATTTTTAATCAGGAAATACAAATGAATTCTGGTCTGTTTCTGCTGAATCGTTCAGGGGAAGGGCTCTCTTTGACAAGTATCCAACAAACACTTCTGAACAAGCTTCTCCTATCAGCCAAAAGCTGCATTCTATTCCAATGGGTTAAGCCCAGACCTCCTACTGTTAACCAGTGGTATGGTGAAATCTTTAAAGTTTTGCCAATGGAGCGCTTGAGCTCAGTCTTGAAGGGGAATAAGAGGGTTTTCCATGAGTTGTGGGCACCTTTTCTAAACCGCCTCCCAAACTGTACAGCAGATTTAATACGTAGGGGGCATTGCACTGTGGACTGGCGTCCCTCCAGTGCCCCCATGAGTGTCTAACGTTCTTCTCTGGGCATTTTACTGCCTTGCCTTGGCTGTGTATTCCCTGATTTGTATAATAGAGTGAATGACTGTGAATAGTTTATAAATAGACAAAGTTATTAGGTCATACTGTTTTGTCAATCTATAGTGGAAGGGCTATAACGTTACCCTGTTTTATTCTTTCTGTAAGTAAATCCCTTTAATGGCTTGCACACACACCATATTGGTGATATTGATTGTTGTATTTATAAGTGAGGCAGTTGACAGATGGCATTTTATTAACAATGTGTGAGTCCTGTCATCCAGAGCTGGCGGTTCTATTAGTGTCAGGACTATTAACTAGGGAAATGTTGTTTATTACAGCTTCTGCTTTATATAAAACTTTGATCTGTGCAGAAAGATCTTGTAGGAATCAATAGAGTTTTTTTTAAGATAAAACCATGAACATGTAGATCACATTTTAGACATTCAGAATGAGCTTAATTTAACTCCTTGGCTGTGGTGGCTTCTGCCCCCTCGGTCGTTTTGCTCTTAGTCGACTAAGATTTCTTAAGTCGAGACATGTTGGGATCAGATGTATCGCCCACCAGCCGGAGCAAACTTTCTCATTTTACAGCTAAACAGTACTCTACAAGATGTTTCTGAAAACATCTGAGATGAGAAATAGGCATTACAGTAACAGAATATTAATTCATATTTGATCGACGCTGCCTAGTTTGACCGTTTGATCGGAGTTCTCGAATGATTGACAGTTGCCTTAATTTGGCTTTTGTAGACTTTCTATAAGATCCCTTGGACATCCCGACATATAATATAACAAATATCAAAACAAATGTGTTTGCAAAGTATAATATTCTATTTGAATATTATAGAAATGGTCACACTAAAGAAGATAAAAAAAATACCGGTACATTAGAGGTCATAATACACAGCAAATCCCTCTAGGGCAGGGGTGTCAAATATACGGCCCAAGGGCCAGAACCGGCCCGCCAAAGGGTCCAATCTGGTCCACTGGATGACTTTGAAAAGTGGGAGAATTGCAGAGAAGTCATTAATTCTAATTTTTCAACAAAAAAAGCCCTGCTATTGTCCACTGGGGGTTTCGCTGCAGGAGCCGCTGGTGGGAGATGTTGGGTTTTCCAAGAAAAATGGGCCAGTTCCCATTTCTTCACAGAGTTTCCTTTCAGTACTCAAAGAATATCATATTTGTACCACTGTCAGACTCTTTATGGCGAAAAATCAAAGAACTTGCAAGGACAACTGAGAACAGAGAAGATGAATGAATTGTTGGCAAGTTTGAGGACACAGCAGTCTGTTTTTAGTCGTAGCCGAGAGATCAGCGAGACATCTCAGGCTGCTCATCAGCTGTTTTTAAATGGACATTGACATGGAACGTTTTCAGAATGTACTTGTACTTCATTACACTAAAAGAAAGGGACACATTTGGAGGTGTTGATATTATGCAATGGTTTTACTGTTCCGGCCCACTTGAGATCTAATTGGGCTGTATGTGGCCCATGAACTAAAATGAGCTTGACACCGCGGCTCTAGGGAGAGTAAAGTATTTCATTTATTTTCAATAGAGAGGACCTCCGTGCTGGTGAACAGGTCTGACCCGGCTCCTAATATATGGAATATTATATTGTGACACACAATATTGATACTACAGCTGAAATGATTAGTCCATTAGTGGATTTACAGTAAAAGAATTGGCAACTATTTTGATAATCAATTAATCGTTACCAAACCTGTGATGTTTCCAGCTTCTCAGATGTGAGGATTTGCTGCTTTTATCTGTCATTGTAAACTGGATATTTTTGGATTTTGGTCTGTTGGACGGACAAAACAAGCCATCTGAAGTAGGGATGCACCGATACTGACACCGGATGGGATCGGATATCGGGCCGATACTGACTCAAATAGCTGGATCGGGTATCGGTGACAATGGGGCCGATCCATTCAATTCTATGTTTGTATACAATATACATTATATACTGAAATTTGAATTCCTGTTTAAGTTTTGACCAGTTTGTTGCTGCCTTAAAAAAGTTTACACTTTAATTGTAATTCCTGTTAATTTTGAAGATTTTTTCCCAAGTTGCTAGAGTACGATTTATTATTTTAATAATAATTAACAATTCAGTAAATGTATATCTATGTATTTATTTGTTACATTTTGTTTTACAAAGTTAGGAAAGCGATGTTTAAGTCAACCCTGATTTTGCTGTACACATAAAAGAATGATCCCAGTCACTTCCACACAGTGAGGCATACAGATTATTAATTAAACACTGGTATCGGATCAATACTCGGTATCGGCCGATATCCAAAGCCCAGAAATCGCTATCGGTATCAGGATTGAAAGAGTAAGATCTGTGCATCCCTATTCTGACCTTTTCTGGGAAATTGTGAAGGACGTTTTTCATTATTTTCTGATGAACTGAGCGATTAATTAATTGCAAATGAATCCATAATGAAAATAGTTGCAGCCCCTAACTAATAACAAAAACTCACAATCCATCACGCTGCTGCAAATTCCATTACGATACACAGCTGCGTGACATACATTCACAAATGCCTACTCCTATGCGGTCCATGCCGACATAGCAAAAATGACTGTTTGGCTCAGTCCTCGTGAACGCCCCGCGAATCAGTAATCAGCGCTCGGTCCGTGACATGCTGCTCGGTTAAAAAGGAGAAGTCAGCAGGAGCCGTGTGAGTGACGGGACGGTGACAGTGCTGACCAAACACTCGGCTGCATGGGACCTGAGCTCCACTGTGCTGGCCTGGCCGAACTAAACATACTGAGTGTATCACGGAAAGCGAGTCTTCCATTTTGTCACGGCGTTGCTGCCGTTGGCGAGATAGGCCCAGGTGAGGTAAGAGGCTGATAGAGGGATTAGCTTGTATTAGGATGTGGCTGCTCATAGAAGGTGCGAGGGAAATGTCAGTCACTCCCGCTCTATCTCCCTCCGCCGTCTGTCTCTCAGTTTCTTTCTCCACAAAGCATCTGTCTCCTGCCTGCTCCACATTCACATTGTTCCTAGATGAGCAGTGATACCCCCGCCCCATCCATACACCACCACCACCACCACCACCACCTCCACCTCCACCACTCTGCAGCATCTCAGCGGTTCTCCTCGCCACATGCAGCCTCTGTCGGCGCATGCCTCCCTGCGCTCTCCTCTCCTCTCATCCCGCTGGCAGACACACGCCGCTCCTCCTCGTGTCCTACTTCCTCCTTCTCCAGCTCTCCTGAAGGGCGAAGCCGCTGTTGGTGAAGCCTCGAGGGGGGTGGGGGAGAGACAAGGACAGTTTGAACGGGCGGCAGAGGAAGGATGGAGTGTTAGTTTTTTATCAGGCTGAAGTGTTTCCGGCATAGCCAGACATTGTCTCACGACGTGGTCTGATATACAAATTGCTGCAATGCGAGAGCACAGCAGGGGTGTCTCCGCTCATTCAAACGAAGCCAGGCCAAATAGACTGCAAGAAAATCAGCTTGGAACATCACTTTGTGATTCTCCTTGAAACTGCAGCACTTGAGCTGGCGGGCTGAGGACTGTAAGCGTATAGCCGGGCTGTATGACAGCATTGCAGGTGGTGATTCCTCTATGTTTTAATAGGCTTGTCAGTCGGTGTTCCTGTCTCAAATCCAATTGCACTGAGGGAGCACTTCTGGCTAAAGAGTTAAGTTTTACTGCTGTGTCATTCGGGTGGAGTGGACGTGAAGCGTCCTTCCAAGGAAGTTGTGTTTTGAATCAAACGTATCACAGTGATTGGAGTAGGGAGGTTGAACAAGGCCTCGCACCACCGGTGGGAAATTAGCCCCCCTCAGCATTAATTACAGAGATATTTGAAGCATAAGAAGAAGCTTAGATTTGTAAAATTAAATTACCCCATATTGGATGTTGTTCCGTCAGTTGCACTGCCAGTAAAACCTTTAAATTCTCCAGATTTAGCGCTGTATTTTCCTCATCATTTAGTCACAGCGTGTTCATGATTGATGGTTATGATAATGACGAGCTGTAAATGATCTCTTACAGATGCTCGAACAAAGCAAATATATGTGTGTTATTAAATGAACTCCTGCTATTATCCCTTTGAAACAAAGTTAACAAATACAGAATACAGAAAATACAGAAAAACAATTACGACTCAACTGTAGAGAAGCCTGGCTTTTACAACAAGGCTATATTAAGGAAGTAAACATCTCATCATATTAGATAAAAATGGGTGAATGAAGTGTTTGGGGAAGAAAATTATTTCGAGATCACTTAATTTATTCCAATTACTTTGTTAAACTAGATCCACACTTGACATGGCATTACCGGACAACGCTGTGGTAGCGACCTGTCAATCACAAGGTAGCCACGCCCTAAAGCATTCCCTGCTTTATGGTCTATTTGACTCTAAATGGGACCATCATTTACTAAATGAACATCATGCTGTATTGAAGAAGACTTAAAGCTAGCGACTGAGACCATAAACTCATGTTTACAATGTTTACTGAGTTAATAAATCAATTGAGGGTCATTTTGTCATCGACTTCTATACAATCAGACTTCTTTTTGCAACCAGAGGAGTCGCCCCCTGCTGGTTATTAGATAGAATGCAAGTTTAAGGCACTTCCTCATTGGCCTCACTTTTCAGAACCAGAGGTTGCCCACTGGTTTTCAGTTATTATAGCTCAAGGGACAGGTTCACAACTTTTCAAGTGTGTCTCACAACAATAGTCCGGTGCCCGTATGAACACTGAAACAGGTTTTGCTTGCTGTTATTATCCCGCCTGTTCATACTGGCCATTAAAAGACCTCTTCCTTTGGGGGACAAAGTCCACAGATCTTTTCCAAAGTCATTCTTTTATTAGTACAAAAAGAGGGTAATTATAATACTAAAAAGACTGCAACCTTGGAAGATACCCACTAGATTTGAACTCAGACTGCTGAATCCTCATAATCACATAGCTTCAGATAGTATCAGCCACTACTGGAGATATCCTGATGCTGTAACCTCCAACCATCTTGTGCTTCAAGAATTATTAGCAGCTGCTATAAGACCCTGGTCTGCTATAGATCGATACCCAGCACACTCTACACCGGTTGCGGTCCTTGAGAGGCTGTCAGGAGCTACGTGCCGCTGTTGTGAGGCGGTGTTGTCGTCATCAGAACCTGCAGCGGCCCGCTCACCGGCACAATGCAGCACTAAGGTTACCTGAGATGAATTATCCCCGTAAGAAAATCCCCCACCCCAGCGGCTTCGCAGCGGGGCCCATGTCACAGAGCTCAAGATGACAAAATAGCACGCCACTCTTCCCATGTTAAAGCGCATCCATTTTTAATCCTCCTCCTTTGGGTACAAACAGACACACAGGTACACTCACTCTCTCTCTCTGGCCGACTCTTCTTGGAGTTTGCTTTTGATGTTTTATCCTATTTCTCACCCAGCACATGCATCATCACGTGCGTTTCTTTTTTTGTACATTTCTAATGCTTAGTGAAGCAACTCATTGTTGTGTATTGTATTGTTTTTGTTCCATTATGTATCCCCGTGCCTCTAAGCTGGCTCACACTGCATCTACAGGATGTATCGATTCAGTGACTTAGCTTTGGTGGACAACTTGAGCCCCTGTGTTTGTTTACGTTTCATCAAGTTGTGACCATTGGCGATTAGCAGCTCCTGTAATGTACCCATGAAAACGTGATGATTCTCAGTCAGGTTGTGCAGTTATGAAGGGCAAGGGTTCAATGTTAATGTTTTAATTGTTTTTTTCACATGCCCGAATTAAATTTTTACTTGTCCCTATACAAATACTTTATAAAAAATATATATAAAAACAAATATTTATTAGCGGTTTTCAAATAACAACAAAGACTAAAGTTAATTAACATGATAAATCTTTATTTAAGTAAATTAATCTGGAGTTTCGCCCACATCCTCTCTCCACCCAACTAAACACCCTTTTCCAGGATAAATGAATGCTCGCTTGCACTTAAGCTCATAAACTTTGTCTTTACCTGCCGCCATTTTCTCGCGAGTGCCAGATTGGTACTGTGCATGTGCAGCTCTCAACAGAGATGAGAAGGAAGAGATATGGCTCACTCCTAAGCTAACTTCCATCACCAACTCGGGAAAAAATGGTGTGTCTCGGTTTGGCCAGTGATTACAAAAGATGCTTGCTTCGGGCAAGCGGGCAATCCTTATTGTTGAGCCCTGGGGCCATTTTTTTTTCTCTGAGTCAGATCGCTGGACTGCTCACACTACACAACTTGCTGTCTTTTAATCGTGAGTCTTTAAGTTTTCACACGACATGACTGACCAGCTACAGGAGGTCACACACTACGAGATATTCCACTGGGAGGAATCCCTGATGAGCTCTCCAAACTACGTTTTGTCACGAAAACACTGTTTAAAATTGTCAGGGAGCGGAAAATCAAGACTAAGGTCATGTAGTGTGAACTAGGTATAAGCAGACTTATAGATGACTATACACAATGGACATCTGACATATATGTAAATATGTGTATCTTGTCTCTGTGTTCAGTTTTGACTGAGTTATGACTTTGTGAAGGAGTGCAATTTTGAATTGCCTCTGAGCTGTGTGTCACAGCTGCTGTTGTGTGGGTGAGCGCCGGACCAAGTCAGTGGACCAAACTGCAACGACTAACTTCCGGTTGTGTCTAGAACATGGGCATGCACCTGTCCCTTTCACCTCTCACGGTATCTTTGCCTCACATCTCTCCCTTGGGAGGTGCGTTTCACAGTTTAAAGCCCCCTGCTGCTATACAGTATGACTCAATCTTGATAACCATAATCAGACTGTGAATCTCCTGTATGGGGATAAAGATGCTCATCTGTTTAGAGACCTTCTTCCTCCCACCTACCTTTTTTGAAATCTCTTGACATTCAGAGGTGATTAAGTTTTTCTTCCGATAGTTTGGTTTTCAGTTCTGCGCGTCTGTAATGTAACTTTAAGTTCGAGGTCATTCTCCCACTGCGGAGAGCATTTAAGCAACTTCAAAGATCAAGAGAACGCCTACTTCATCTCCTGATCAAAGGGAGCGTAGTCCCAGATTCATCCTCATCAAGAAGCAGGAAAAACATTAGATAAAATTTACATCAAGGACTAAAAACTGAATAATTCAACCCAACTTTTTTTATTATGGGGTTGGCTGTTGTTTCTAATGAACTTTGTCCTTTGGATGTTGATAATTGTTAAATAACAGCATGTTTTATTCAGTAGTTTTCCTCAGATCTATTATTACTCAATTTCAATATTAACCTTATTATCCATAAAAAACTAGTGCATTCTTTTCTACCAGACATGTGTTTTCTATCCAGACCAGTCGCACAGCAGTTTGTGATGGTCAGCACGAAATCAATTTGTATATAATAATGGATGGGTGGGTCAAAAAACACAGGACTGTTCTTGTCCAGGGTGAAACCAAACCAGAGTTGATTTAGTTGTCACATAACTTCCGTTAAGTTATGGCATTTCCAGAGTTATTTTAACCCAGACCACGATATATTTCTAAACCTAACTAAGTAGTATTTGTCAAATAACTTCCTTCCTTAAGTTACACCACCTCTGGTGTTATTTTAACCCAAACCGCAATCTTTTCCTAAACCTAACTAAGTAGTTTTGTTGCCTAAACCTAACCAAGTTGTTTCCTGTGATGACGGAAGTTTATTTTGAAAAGACGTTATGCATGTAAAGAGTGGAAATTGACATGCGTTGCTGGGCATTCGTAGGAAGTCGATCTTTTCCTAAGCCTAACTAAGTAGTTTGTTGCCTAAGCCTAACCGAGTCGATCAATTCCTGAGTAGTTTTATTTTGAAAAGACTGGGGCGTAAATTGACGCGTGCATCACGTGCTGCTGGACATTAGTAAGAAAAAGCACTAAGAATACCTCGTTGTTGAAAGTTGTGCTGAGTGTCACAAAAAAAGGGAAATTCATGTCTATGTACACAAATCAAATAGATACAATTTTGTGACGATTTCACAATCCGCTGTGAGACTGTGTTGTTCTATCAGATCTGGAGTTTGTGTACATGTGCATGCTGGTGTGTGTGTGTGTTTGGGCAAGAGATGTGTGATAAAACAGGCACATGAAACCGCATTATTGAAGTCAATACAGTCATGAGAAACGGCTGCGTTCTTTTCGAGTTGAGGCCCGTTTGAAGCTGTCACCCAGTTACTGCTCAAAGGGCACTGTTTGAATGCTTGTTAGCCATCTTTGGGCTGTGTGTGTGTGTACTCTGTATGTGTGTGTGTGTGTGTGTGTGTGGTACTGTCCCCTTGGGATCCCCTTCCTCTATCCCACTGACTTCAGAGCTGCTTTGAAGTTCTTCCTCAGAGGAGAGGTGAAGGGGAGGGAAGAGAGAGAGAGAGAGAGAGAGAGAGAGAGAGGCTGAGACAAAGAGGGGTGGGGGAGGGAGAACAGTTTTATTCCTGCACTCACTCCGCTCATCACTGAGCTGTTTCCCCTTCATAATTTGAGAGTGATGTCATAGGCATGGTGTTTTCTGTATGACAAAGTATTGCTGGAATCACAGGAGAACTCCGAGAGAGAGAGAGAGTGGTTGATGGCAGCCAGGAGAGCGCTGTGTTAGGAATTTACAGCGTGTCAGGGTGGTCATGTAGCTGCTCTCGGTCAGCTCATGAATAATGGAGGGGATCAGTGTCTAGTTCCATCAGGTGATCCTGGTGTACTTTTTCAGGAACGCCGCCGCTGTGTGTGTGTTTATGAGTGTGGGTGGGTGTGAGGGTGAGAAGAATGGAGAGCGGCGCAGTGAGAGCAGCTGCTGCGACCAACACACCCTCAACACAAAACCATCTGCCGCGCTGACTCCAGAGAACCAACACACACATCCCACCCCTCTTTAGCAAACACACACCATCCATCTGCAGTTTTTATACATCTTTTAAAGGACCAGTGTTTCACACTTAGGGGGATCTATTGACAGAAATTGAATAGATTATTGATAAGTAATTTTTTTTTAGTGTATAATCATCTGAAAATAAGAATCGTTGTGTTTTTCGTTACCTTAGAATGGGCCGTTTATATTAAGGATGCAGCAATTGTGAAATTCTGGGCCAATGCCGACGTTTAAAATAATAATTTGATTAGATGTTTTTGTTTATTTTGTTTTCGCTGTTATTTATTCTCCTTTGTTGCCAGGGAAACAAAGACCTCTTCATCATTATAAAAAAAAATAACTGAGCTGAGCTAATTAGCCTTCAATGTGTGAAAACAATAGAAATGAATAACTGAACTATGTTTTAATTTGTAAGTTTGCTTTATCCACAAAAGACATAACATTTAAATTAGCACCCCGAAGCCCAACTTGAGCTCTTCAGCTCTGCCGCGAGAGATTAACACACACAATCACCTAACATAAATACTTTATTGCAGACACACATGCAGTTACGGCAGGTGTTTGTTGCGCAGGAATAGATGGATACTGTGGATGAAGCTATAGAGTGAGTGGGAGAAATGATCCTCTCAGCAGCCCATCCAGAGCTGCCATAATCCTGAGTGGGTGAGGTGGCGGTGGTGGTGACGGTGGCGGTGGCGGTGGTGGTGGGGAGGATCGGGCAAAGATAAGACGATGACTCAGTGAGCGACTCTCACATGAGGAAATGAGACAGAGCCTCAATAATGTCTTGTTTGGTGAATTACTAACCTCTCTTTCTCTCGCCCATTAAAAACAGTATTTACAAGGGTAAACCAATACAATCCCCGCTAGCATCAGCTCGCCGTTTCTATGGTCTATTTAAATCGTATAAATGTTGAATCTCAACACCATTTATTTGGATCACGTACAGTCTTTTGAATAAACAGCATTTTAATTGCTCTGGATAAACAGTATTGTCAGCGGCTGCGTGTAATGAGTGACAATGGTTCAGAGTGAGAGGAAACCAGCAGACAGCAGCAGATGACAAAATGTCATCAGTGCTGAGCCGCACCGCATGGCACAATTCCATTTATTTACCCCGGAGAGACGGCGGTGGGGGGGGGAAAGGCCAAGGCCGCAGAGGAATAAAAAGCAGGAAAAGGTGACGCTGCAAGCAAAAAGTATGCTGAAAAAGATGAATGCAGGCTCTGACCTTTTCCATCTTTTCTTTGCCGAGCATACTGGGAATTCATATCAGCCTCGGCTGCTGCAGTCGGCGCACCGCCTCCCCCCCTATTTAGAGCGGGCCAGACCTAAAATAACAGTTTGTTCCCTTTATCCTCAGCTCTGATGCGGCGGATGCGTCTAGCAGATTGACCTCGGTGTAGAATCTATACCTGAGCTTGGTTTTGAGTTACACTGTCATATCCTTTATGTGTTATTGTCAGAATGTTCATCTCACTCCTCCCTGTCAGAGAGAGTCATACAGCGGGAGGGCTGGATCAATCATGCTCTCCCTCTATGATTGTGTTAAATTGTAGGTATGTGTGCGCATGTGATGGTTGACGGATGTCTCTCTCTCTCTCTCACTGTACGTATGCCTGGCTGTGTCTCTGATTGAATGATCATCTATGTGACGCCTCCATAGTTAGAGGATTATGAGCAGAATGACCACATGGCTCTTTGTAAATAATGAATAACCTGTTTAACAGAAAGATCAGCGTGTGTTTTATTCACAGCAGTTATACTTTACCCTCTGATTGCTTGGATTACCGGCCACTTAACAACACCTGGACGTTATTTTTTTTGCACAAAGAGGGCTTTAGGAATAGCAAGTGCTGTTCAGACACATCAAAACTGGGGCTGTCAAATGATTAAAATATTTAATTGCGATTAAACGCACGAGTTAATCGCACATCTGTTCAAAATGTACCTTTTTAAAGGGAGATTTGTCAAGTATTTAATACTCTTATTAACATGGGAGTGGGCAAATATGCTGCTTTATGCAAATGTATGTATATATTTATTATTGGAAATGAATTAACAACACAAAACAATGACAGATATTGTCCAGAAACCCTCACAGGTACTGCATATAGCATACAAAATATGCTCAAATCATAACATGGCAAACTGCAGCCCAACAGGCAACAACAGCTGTCAGTGTGTCAGTGTGCTGACTTGACTATGACTTGCCCCAAACTGCATGTGATTATCATAAAGTGGGCATGTCTGTAAAGGGGAGACTCGTGGGTACCCATAGAACCCATTTTCATTCACATATCTGGAGGTCAGAGGTCAAGGGACCCCTTTGAAAATGTCCGTGACGGTTTCTCCTCGCCAAAATTTAGCGCAAGTTTCCTCCTTCACAAGAAGCTCGTATGACATGTTTGGTACCAGCTTTAAAACTGAGCCTGCTACAACCTCCCAAAGATTGATTGTGTTAATGCGTTAAAGAAATTAGTGGAGTTAAAACAAATTTGTGTTAACATGTTATTATCATTTTAACATTGACAGCTCTAATCAAAACACATTCACATACATAAATCATAATAGAATGCAATGTGACATGAACAGTGGCAGTCATGGCGGCTGTGGCTCAGGAGAGAGAGCGGGTCGTCCACTAATTGGAAGATTGGCAGTTCGATCCCCGTTTCCTCCTGTCTGCATGTGGAAGTGTCCTTGGGCAAGAGGCTGAACCCCAAATTGCTCCCTAAGGCTGTGCCATCGTTGTGTGAATGAGCCTGATGGGCAGGTGTCAACCTTGTATGGCAGCCTCTGCCATCAGTGTATGAATGTGTGTGTGTGTGAATGTTGACATGTAGTGTTAAGTGCTTTTCAGTGGTCGGAAAACCAGAAAGGCGCTATACAGTATAAATGCAGTCCATTTGCCATGTAAAAAAATAAGCAATATTACAACAACATAGAAATAACGTATAAAGGAATAAAAGTATAAAGATAAAAGTGTATTTTAATGACTAATGATGCAGTGTGTTTATGATTATGCAGTCAAGATTTAGTATTAGTTTGCCTGTGGAGAATGAAATCAAAGTACAGGGGTTACTAACCAGGGCCGATTCAGATTTCTAACAATTACACTTAAATAATGCTCTAAAGAGACGAGTTAGGAGCAGTGGGCTACCTCCGGGTCTAAAAGTGAAGCCAATGCAGAAGTGCCTTAAACTTGCATTCTTTCTAACAGCCAGCAGGGGGCGACTCCTCTGGTTGCTAAAAGAAGTCTGATTTTATAGAAGTCTATGAGAAAATGACCCTACTTCTCACTTGATTTATTACCTCAGTAAACATTGTAATCATGAGTTTATGGTCTCAATCGCTAGTTTCAAGTCTTCTTCAATACAGCATGATATTCATTTAGTAAATTATGGTCCCATGAAGAGTCAAATAGACCATAAAGCAGGGGATGCTTTAGGGCGGGGCTACCTTGTGATTGACAGGTCACTACCACGGCGTTGTCTGGTCTGGGAGTTGTCCGTGTTTTCGTCTTAGAGCTTAGCATTGTCATTGTAAACATGTTATCATCCTCATGTTAGCATGTAGCTCAACGGTCCACTGTGCCAAAGTACAGTCTCACAGAGCTGCTTTTATCTTTCACTTTCACTTTTATCTTTCAGTACATTGGTATTGTGACTCTACAGCTAGAAAAAGAAAAGAACAACAACAAAAATAAAACGAGCCAGTGTTGCCTTATGATAGTGTTCAGACAACTATAGTTTCTGAGTTTTAACACATGCTTGAATGGGTTGTTTTTCCAAAAGCACCAGTCAGTCCCTTTAAATAACGAGGCGTCCCACTGCGCGTGGAAATTCACTTAGCAGAATACGCCAACTGATTTTACTACCAACAATCTTACAAACGCAAACTGGCAGCAGGCACGAGTTAAATTGGGCAAAAATAAATCACAATAGATACACACGAAGAGAAAGCAGGACAAAAATATCTAGGGAACGTCCCTTGTTTGTGAAATCACATCCATAACGTGTATCTGTGAAGGCAGGCACTGAGAGAGCCCAACATGGCTGTACCCATTCAAACAGCCTGTGTGTATCTATGGTAACGACACTCTTCTGAGAGAGAGTTAACGGGTATATGGACATGGATAGTGGATAGTGAATTATTTAGGAGCTTTACCAGACAGTGTCTGCCAGGCACAGCCCCCACACTGTGAATGCAAACCTGATATAGGACTGCGAGGAGGAGGAGATATAAGGTGGCAGCCCCCACCGACAGACCCTCTCAGTGGAAAACCAACAGATCGGTGTAAAGTCGCACTGTTTTATTATCACACAAAAGCATTCACTGTGATTTGTAACCAGTTTAACACAGAATACAGCATTATGCAGTCTGGTTGGTTGAGGGTAATGACGTCGGACAGATGTGTTGTGGGTATTCTGCAGACATGTTAAAGCGTCTGTTCTGCCGAGGTACAATTGGCCTGGCAACCCATTACTGCAGTCAATAGAGGACATCCTCTCTCAACATCTCACACTATCACCTCCTTTTTATGTCTCCAAACCCTCTGTCACCACTTTGATTAAACAACCACAAGCAATTACTCAGACTAATTGTATCCAATTTATAGAATGAAAGCATTGGCAGCAAGGGAGGCCTGTTCATCAAGGAAAATTACTGCCACAATCGGCAGGAATCTGCCCAGATGACCTTTAATTACATCTTCCAATTTCCTTTGATTTACAAAAAAATCTGTGCCAGCAAATACCAAGTACTTTACTTTAGTATTTCCATTTTATTCTATTTTATACGTCACTACATTTTAATCTGAAATATTTCTACTCCATTACATTTATTGTCCCCTGTAGTTACTGGTGACTTTACATACATAAAAAAACAACGTATCCTCATTCCGTATGATATCTTAGAAAGGTTATTCTTCGTTATTTTTCGTGCGTTTTCTTACGAATGTCCAGCATCTCGTGTCAATTTCCACTCATTGCATACATACAGTCTTTTCAAAATAAACTTCCGTCTTCACAGGAAACAACTTGGTTAGGTTTAGGAAAAGTTTGTGGTTTGGGTTAAAATAACTGCGGAAGTGGCGTAACTTAAGTGCTATTTTGAGGTACGTGTGCTTTACTTGAGTATTTCTATTTTATTCTATTTTATTACTTCCCTACACTTTAGTCAGAAATATTTTTACTCCATTACATTTATTGTCACTTATAGTTACTGGTGACTTTACAGGTTCAGGTACAAAAAAGGTATCTTCAAACAACAGTTCGTATGATTTCTTATGAAAAGTTATTCCTATTTTTTTGTGCGTTTTCCTACGAATATCCAGCAATATGTGTCAATTTCCACTCGTTACAAGCATACAGTCTTTTCAAAATAAACTTCCGTATTCATAGGAAACAACTTCGTTAGGTTTAGGCAACAAAACTACTTATCTAAGTTTAGGAAAAGATTGTGGTTTGGGTTAAAATAACTCCGGAAGTGGCGTAACTTCAGTACTATTTTGAGGTACTTGTACTTCGCTTGAGTATTTCTACTTTATGCTCTTTTGTACTCCTCCTTCACTACATTTTAGTCTGGAATATTTGTACTCCTATACATTAATTGTCACCTATAGTTACTGGTGACTTTACAGGTTAAGATACAAAAAAACAACGTATCCTCGTACAACAATTTGTATGACATAATACAAAAAGTTATTCCTCGTTTTTCGTGCGTTTTCCTACGTGATGTCCAACAACTCGTGTCAAATTCTGTTCGTTACATGCATACAGTCTTTTCAAAATAAACTTCCGTTGACTTCTGGTTTAACATGGGGCATGAACACCGGTCTCCTGGGCGAAAGTCCAGTGTTTTTTGACCCAATCATCCACCCTGACCTCCTCTATAGGCGGCGTTTGTCACTCTTTACACTTCCCGGTTCACAATTACGCGGATTACTTACAAATTAATTTCATGGTATATATATGAATTACTTTTCGTCGGTATAGCTATGAACGGTGTATGAGAACAGCCTGAAAAAAACATATGATTAGCTTAATAAATGCTATGTATTGTTAAAGATTAAACCAGTTGTTCACAACCTTTTGGCCAGAGTCTCGTTTGGGCTCCTTGTCACGTTTCAGATGTCTGAGTTTCCAAAAATCCAAAAAATAAAAACAGATTTGTGTGGCACAATGAATTGCATTCCACATATTTGCCAACTTAACACATTATGCCAATATGAAATCATAAAATAAAACAATTGCATTTCATAACTTAATCAATTTTCTTTCCATTCCCAGCTACTACCTCCCCAGAGTATGTATAGTCATATTTCAGGGAGCTATGGTTGGTGGTTTTTATTGCGGGAATTATATTAAATTGTTCATTTTATAATTTTATTACTCAATCTATACTAGCGGGAGCTAGAACTGCTCAGTAATTGGACTTTTTCAGAATTCACCGGCAGTTGGATGATGGATGCTGTTACTGTAATTTGCAGTTGTGACTCAAAAGTAATATTGCATTAAATTCTTAAATGATATTTTATAATTTTAAGAAAATTAGGGGAGTTGTATGTATCAGATTCTACATTGTGATACAGAACTAGTTTTAAATCGTTCATCTCTCCCACCTGCATAACTGGTATCACTGTGTGTGTGTGAGTTACTGTGATTTTCTCCTCTATCATACCCAAATGCTCTCCCTGTAGCAGCAATCTTTTTTGTGCCATGCCACTATCAAAGTTTCCCAACCTCGATTTAGTAAGCAATTTAAACTTCATGCAATCAGTACAATTTGCACTTCAGTCACAAGTGAAATGATGCCATTTCCAGCGCCGTATGCTAATTAGACTGTAGATGAAATCAGCTTCTAGTTGTGGCTGCAACCGCAGCAGAAACCCTCTCTGTATTGTTAAAGTAGAACACCAGAAAAAAAGTTTAGCTTTATCCACACTCATACGAACATTAGACTCGAGAGAGTACAATGCAAAAAGAATAGAGTACTCATAATGAGCAAGCCAGCTAGAGACAGTAATACAAAGAGCCCCCAGATCAAATAAAGGAGACAAAAACACACTAACAGTGAAACAGAGCTGTTCTGGGAGCTCAGCGAGGCCAAACACCAGCAGCGGGCCGCAGCAATTCACACAGCACAGAGCCGCTGAACGTTTATGGACCCTCGCTGCCAATTTCTTTTTGGGGGGGAACGTTCGGCTTCATAGCTCTCCGTGGACCTTTACTGGAAGAGTTAGGAACGGGTGTGTTGAGGGAGGCGGACGCAGAGGTGTGCGGTGGGAGGATGATGTTGTCCTCCTTCGACCTTGTTAAGTCACGCGGGGCGTGATAGCGGGCAAGGGCTTCAGCGAGAAGATGGAGATAAAGAGGGACATTTTACTATCGCTATTGTGTTTGAGTCGGAGCATTTGTCGCTGACAACACAGCGCCGCTATTTACCACAGGCACCCACTTATATTAACCAGTCTGATAAAAGAGACACACTGACAGCCTTTCTATCTCCGAGGCTCCCAGTAGCCATAAAAGAGCTTTTGTAGACTTACGTTTTGAATGGGTGTTATTGTGAAGACCGGCTTTCTTAGCAATGAGAAGTTACAGGCTTTATAGCCATCTTACATCAGCGGTGTAGACCTCGTAGTCCTTTGATACTCTGCAGCGCTGTTATTGCTCGATAATTGTTTTGTTGCAGGGAGAATGTGTGGCCGGTCTCATCTCCTTAGAAGACGAAGAGTTCAAGGCTTCACGGGGAAGATCAGAGAGCAGAAACACAATTATTAAAGAGGACCTATTATGCTGTTAAGCTTTTTCCTTTTCCCGTATTACTCTACTCGAGTTACTCTCCCCCACAGAAACACTGCTTCTGAACTGCCGAAACGACTTGCTTGAAGTCTTGCCTTTTCTTCTGTAACATGGTGATGTCACCAAGTAACACATTTGCATGATGTTGCGTTCACACAAAGCGCAAAGCGAATTTTCGCCTCACTTTACTCGCGCAAGTTAGACCGCGGGGGTCATGTGTGATCATTCGTGTCACTAGACGCACGGAGAAGAGGCTTGTCTCCACAGATACAAACAACAACTTTTCTTTCTGCCTTTTCCTCCATCAACCATGCTGCTTTGTACATGTTGTGGAAGTCCCAGATATATGTCGGAAAACCAACGCCTTCGTGTCTGGGTTCATAACATCACCTGGCGGCAAGCTGTATTCACATACACTGCCATTGCACTGACTGTATCTAGCAAGCCACACATCGCCACTGCAGTATGAACCCGATATAAACTTATAAACTAGATTGTGCTGTGATTTAATTGCAAAAAAAACGGATCAAAAGGATGCCAAAATAACTACATAATAATGACGATTTGTAAAAAGTCTGAATTCATGCTTTGTCAGGTCTGTCTGCAAGACGACAAGCAAACAACTTTTAAATAGCTTGTTTTCTGAATGGAGTTTGGATCGATCAGTGCCAGGCTATACAGCTGCTCCTTCAACACTCAACATAATGTCATCTACAGTAGGCATAAATACGGCAGCGACCTTGTTGTTAATACCATAGACAGTCTGTGGTTTATACACATACATTTATACACAGCGTTTCGTCCGGTCTCTGTACGAATATGATACACTATCGTAGCTCTGGGTGCCTGCAAACGGCCACAATAAGTTTGTGGCAGGAGCTCAAACAGAGTGTTTCAGACAGAGAGTGAACACAGCCGGTATAAGAAATAAATAAAGTGCTTTTTTAACATTAAAGCGTGTAAACATGTAGTGGAAACCCAAAATTCAAGTATGCACCTGAAAATAAGCATAATAGGTCCTCTTTAAGCTAGATCTCTATTGGTTTTATGTCAACAACAATCTATTGAACCAGCAGAAAGGGTTTGGTGTAAATGAGTGTCAGCTGAATATCTTTTCAAACGTGAAATCGGCTCGACCAGCATGCAATATCAGAGAGCACTTTAATGTTTTTGTTCCTCTTAAATCTAAAAAAAATACAGCATGTTTTTTCAAAGGAATGAACTTCAACAGTAAATGCAGCCACAGTGGGCTTCGCATAATGTTGTGCAAGTACTCTTTTAGTGGAGAATAGTGTACTGTGTTTTTCAAGTGACCCTGGCCGCCTCCAGAGCTGTGCTACAGGGAAAGTGTCTGACCTTTACACGCTCAGTGAAGGCTAGTGGCCCGTGGGTGCCAGGCTGGGGCCGAACGAATGCCACCGCCCAACTGCTTGGCACCCTGGCACTTTTTGTCCCGTTCACAATAGGAAATGCATTAGCAGGCCTGGTGCTCTAACACGGATATGTTGCAGCCTGAAAGCACATACATTTGAATCTATAGATTTTGCCAGAGACAGATGGAGAGAGATATTGAGTTTGGCTTTTGTCTGATGACGTGTCTTTCCTCTTCTGCACATCTGACTCTCATCTGTATTCTACACTCAATCCTCCAACCTCATCGATTAACCCCACAGTGTAGAGCAGATCTTTTGCTGGGTTTAAAGGAGTCAGCTGTCGGGGGAAATTTCATGCCCAATGCCTTTTCCATTAGGGAGAAACAGGAGAATCTACGGCCCTGGGGGCATGTAGCTAGAAGTTGAGGACCATGGATCCTATAGGTTCTTTTAAAGCTCACATTACAAATCAGAGAGCGTGATGGGTCATACATCTCACTAGAGACCGATAGAAAGCAATGCATAGTTCTATACTCAACCCATCTGCAACTGAGTGATGAATATACAGTCTAAGGTGCTATAAAGCACTCAAGGCATTGGACCCCGGGTTTTTAGCTCTGGCAGCTGTGCAGTTGTTTAAAGGGTAGGGTTTGTGAGCATGTTAGCCATTTATTCAGCGGCAACAAATATGATTACCAACAGAAAGTGGGAAATGTGGGAGATGGACAGGATTAGAGTGAGTGAGTAAGGACAGAAATGGATCTGTGATCTAGTTACCTTCAGGGTAAGTGTGTTAGAATCTGACACTGGATTTCAATTCATGCTGCGGGTTGACTGAAACGGGGGGAAACTGTTCCACGTCTCTGATTGTCCGGTGATACACCTGTCTTCTTGCAACACTACCAGCTTCTAGGCTGTCAGTCAGGAATAGTCTGACATTTTTGGGAATACGCTTATTTGCTTTCTTGCAGAGCATCAGATGAGATGATTGATACCACTCCGCCAGAAAGCGAGCAGGCGTATTTCCCCAAAATGTCAAACTTTTTGCCTTAAGTTACCTTTATTTTCTCCCTCAATCTACTAGGATAACGCATATGGAGGACCACAAGAGTCACGAAAATAGTAATAAACCATTTAATTGATTAATAACTAATTGTGCAATAAAAATAGGAATCAATACATTTGTTTACAATTTAATTAATCTATAAATAAATGGACTAAATGACAAAGTAATGCATTATTTGACATTTTAATGGGCAATAAAAAAATGAATTATAAAAATAATTTACAAATGAAATATGAATTCATCAATAAATAGTTCAAATTAAAAAAGGATTTCCAAAAACATTTGAAATTCTATTTTGAAATGCAGTTTAAGAAGAGAAATAAATAACTGGATTCACAAATTGAATTAAGAATACAGATTTTAATCAGGCATTTAAAAGGGCAATTTCCTTTCCCATTTGAATTACCATTTCCCTGCTGCTTTTGATAAACCCATTAGCTATTAATTAGGTAAAGGTAAAACAAGTTAAAAGAATTCAAATTAGCCAGATGGGATGGAACAGGCTCTCTGATTGGCTGTCACCTGGTGCGTCATATGCAGACTGACACAGATGTGGGAAGCATCCATAAATGCGAAGGCAACACCCCTGAGAGATTAAAGGCATAAATCTGATTATTTTTAGACTCTGGCAACTTTCTGATTTGTATGCCTCCATACAGGCGACTGCAGTGGCCAGAGACATTAGGTTTTTGGGTTGTCCATCCATCCGTCTGTCCGTCCCAGAATTTGGTTGTTAAAGGTCAAGGTCACTGTCACCTCATATCCGTTCCATTCTGGTGAACGTGATATCTCAGGAACACCTGGAGGGAATTTCTTCTAACTTGGCACGAACGTCCGCTGGTGGTCAAAAGTCATCTACAATTTCACACAAATGTCTAACAGTATAAAATGATGAAGTGATGACATTTTGGACAGACATGGAAGTAAACTGCAACTTGACAGGTTGGTGGAGGCATACAACCACAAGGCGGTAATTCTAGTTTAAAATAAGCCCCCAAAAAACAAAAGGTGTGTCACGTTTGCATCTCAGAGTAACTGCAGTAAATTGATATAATTTGTTAGTCGGTTCTCTCTCAAATACAAAACACTGTTGTACTAAAACACAAGTGACATAGGCTTGAGGATAGACAATCACTTTATTGAAACACGTACTTCATTGCAGAGTGCTGCTGAGGGAATGTTCTGAGTTGAGATGAAAGGGATCTGCAGCGTGCAGCTTCGCTGACAGAAATGAGGAGAGCAGACCCCCTGTGATGCTGGATTGGAAGTGGGGCCCCAGGAGACCTACAGTATGGAGAGAGAGAGAGAGACAGAGAGAGAGAGGGAGAGAGAGAGAGAATGATTGAGATTTAAACAGCAGCCTCTATGTGTACAATATGTGCAGTAGCTTACTGTAAGCAGCATAACTGTCAGGAGTTTGACAATTTGAGTCGTGGCTCCCACAACATGAACAGAAATGAAATCTACTCTTATTTAAAAATCAGGGCTGTCAAAGTTAACGCGATAATTACACGTCAGATTTGTTTCAATGCCACTAGAGTGAAGATACGGGCATCATATGAAACTAAAAAAACCTAAGGAATCCATCGGTACCAACCATGTTATACTAGCTTGTCACGAAGGAGGCTGAATAACGCTCCAAACTTCTGCTAAATGTTGGTGAGAAAAAAACAGCATGGCCATTTTCAAAGGGGTCCTTTGACCTCTGACCTCCAGATATGTAAATGAAAATGGGTTCTATGGATACCCACGAGTCTCCCCTTTACAGACATGCCCACTTTATGATAATCACATGCAGTTTGGGGCAAGTCATAGTCAAGTCAGCACACTGACACACTGACAGCTGCAGTTTGCCATGTTATGATTTGTGCATATATTTTTTATGCTAAATGCAGTACCTGTGAGTATTTCTGGACAATATTTGTCATTGTTTTGTGTTGTTGATTGATTTCTGATAATACATAAACGTAAATTTGCATAAAGCAGCATATTTGCCCACTCTCATGTTGATAAGAGTATTAAATACTTGACAAATCTCCCTTTAAGGTACATTTTGAACAGATAAAATATGTGATTAATTTGTGATTAAATATTTTAATCAATTAACAGCCCTATTATAAATGTATATGTTTTGCAATTAAAAAAAAAATCCATAAAATTGACAAAATCCATCTTAAATTGCTGATTTATTTTTTTATTTTCCAAGATTTATTTTCTTCTCATGAAAAATCAAAGTGATAAACGTAACACGGAAACCCAAAGCTCATTCACACATAGTGGGATTGACTGAGAAATGTGTCACACTCACTTGGAACTCTAACTACTTGCAGAAATTCACACTGAAGCACTGTTAGCATCTGCTGTATATTCTAACCTGACTGCTATACATGTACATATAGAGCCTCGTGTAGATTGGGCGAGGGAGAGACCAACGCTCAGCAGGGACTTAAGCCAGAGTGCTGGGCAGGAAACAGATGGCATTGGTGGAGGGAGGTGGGGGTGGGGGGTGGACGGTACACAGATAGACGCAGTGCCTGGCCAGAGGATATTACAGCGAGCCTGGACACACTCATCCTCTGTCCCCTGCCTCCCAGGGGATTAATAAGCCCATCATGGCTGCTGACCGTACGGGCAGCCACAGAAGGGATGTGACACCGAGGGGCAGATAGCGTTGGCCATTTTGTCTTATAATGTGACTCTGTAATGTGTGGGGACCAAGACGTTACAATCCAGTCAGCTTCACTTTGTCTAGTAATGGAGGGCAGAGGCAGACAGAGGTGAAGGCTCTGACTCGGCCCACTGAGAGAAATCTAAAGACTGCAGGTGTTCATCATTTGAGTTATTTTTTACACCAGCAGAGTTATGATTGGCATAAAACCGAGGAGGAGCACCCCCGATCTGGTATATTCCTCCACCCTGGCCTCCGAGGAAGGACATTTTACCCGCCATCTTGACTCAAATGGGTCTCTAACAAAGGCTGCAGCAGCTGCTGCTGTGTCAGTATCGACTTTGTCTGGAGCTCTATTGGTGTTGGTGACATTTCTTGTATTCTCCAGTCACCTCGGGTGCGGCCGAGGGCTCTGTCTAACCTTTGAGGCGCCAAGTGGTAGCCCACTGGAAGAGCAGCAGCCGGCTCACCTGACCTTTTATGAGTGCTTTCAAAGTGCCCCCCCTCCTCTCCCATCCCAACCCTGTCTCCAGCCAACTCCCAGTCTGCTGGCTCCTCTAGACCCCGGTGTCTAGTGCTGACAAGCTGGATCTGCTGCCGTCCTCAACTCCTCAGAGAGCCAGCTTGCCTCCGCAGCCTGTCTCTTGGTATAGGCTGGCAGACGAGGATGGCAGACAGTGAAGATAGATAGTTTTACTGCAGATAAGCCAGGGACTCCTCTCTGCTGGGCTCTGTATCACTGTTGCTCTGTGTGGGTGTATGTGTGAGTGAGGGAAAATCTCCACTGTGACAACCACCTTTAAACAGCTATAAATTCATTGCATTGTCAGAAAAATGTGAAAAACTGAAGATCAACTTTTGGTCCAGCCCGGTCTCACCAAATGCTGTATGAATGACACGGCAATTTGTAAGTCATTTTGTAGCGGTAGGAATCACCAGAGGCCTCACGATATGATCTTATTGTGATTTTAAAACATTTTGTGATTTACTGAGTATTGCGATAAGATATAGTGTGATTTATTATCTTAATTCATACGTACTTATGTTGCATTGTTTATGTACGTATCTTACTTAAGTAACATACATATTTTAAGTCCAAACATGATGTTTTCCTAAACCTAACTAAATGGTTTTGTTGCCTAAATCTAACTGCAAACATTTCACGGTAAAAGTGTGGCATTAAATGACATGTGAAAAGCCTTTTAATGCGTTATCATGACACGCTGAATGTCCCCTAAAATGCCGTGGTATTTATTCACCTTCCCATGAGATCAGGTTGTTTGGTCATTATTACACAAACTTGAATTTTCTGTATGAATTGTTGTGTCCTCATAGGGTAATACATGTGCATGTGTGTGTGGTCGGGGCTTTTGCTGTTCACTTGAAACGTGAAAGTAGGCTTAGATGAAGGTGACCTCCAATCCCAGCCGCCGTCACCGCAGGTCCCTGAGAGGAATGAAACATCCACCGTGATAATAGCGGGCATGCAGCCTGCTACATGAATGCACTGCTTTCTGGTGTTGACACATCTGAGATGGAAAAGTGATGAAATGAGCTTCATTAGGCCGTGATGGAGTGATTAAAAATGATTATTTTATTTTCCTGTAAAAGCACATTTTCTAATACCACACCACTTTCCATCCATAAAGACATTGTCTAAATGGTATTCAAGTTAGCTCAATCTAGCATCACTTTCACTGTCTTTTCCTTACTGATCAGCTCGGTTCATGCACACAGAAGAAGCGATCCACAACTGCTCCACTTCCCAATCTGTGTATGAATATACAAATGGTTGTTTGTGCAGAGGCTGGGGATTATAACAGGATGCCTCCTCTGAAAGGTGCCTTAATCCTGCCCCCAGCCTGCAGATTAGCTTTTTGAAGATTTTACTCAATATCAGCTCCTTCCCCCGGCATGTAAACACATTTCAACAGTGATTAGCCCAGAAACATTGCTTTAGACCCCCCCACCCCAAAAAAAAAATCAGTCCTCGTGAGATATCAAAGGCATTACTGCATTCATATATGCATGCGTGTATCGCCGCTCAAGGCCGTGCGGTGGAGCCTGTGTTAATGCTGCCGCTTCATAGCCCACTAGCACGTAGTCCTTTCTGACAGATGGCCCAGAGGAGATGTGAAATCTGAGCAGGCACGAGAGAGGTGGGATGTCCACCGCGGCATTGTGGTTTGTCTCGTGTTATCTCCCTTTTACCACGACGCCAGGGCGCTTCGCGCACGCCCGCCGACACGGGAGCACCGCGGATTGAGATGTAAAAGCATGGAGAGAGGGAGGGGTAGGAGCAGCACAGCGGGGGAGGGAGGAATGACCGGTCTCACCTTGACAGTTTTGAGGGAAGCTGCTAAAAAAAATGTTCAACTCATCTCTCTCCAGCTGCGGGGTGTGTACGTGTACGCACGTGCGCACCCGCCCGCGTGCCTCGCCTCGGGGCGGTGAGGTGTGTGAGGAGCCGATGACAGATGGTCATCATCCCTGCGAGCGACATATCTGTCAGCGTGTCCTCGTCTCCACCTCTCTCATCTTCTCACGGAGGCCTGTTTTTCTCTCTTTGATCTTTTCTTTTTCTTACGATACGTAGACTCGAGGTCACGGAGGATCACAGACGATAGGACTGACCCGTCTATTGTCTCTTTCAAATCAATAGGCCAATCAGTCTTTCACGGCTCCTCCTGTTTGACATTCTGTCTCGGTCTTTCTATCACTCAAGTCTTCCAGGTTCTGCTTCTCACTCAGTCAATATCTGTGCTAGATTAATCTCGTCCTCGTCTGAGCCGGCCTTCAGCGACTGTTTGGTCTGTAGACTTTCAATAGTCCAATTTTATGCTTTGAATTTTTCAGTGGAAGCCAGGGATGTTAACGATTAAAGCGAGGTAAGGCAGAATGTTGTTGGCATCATTGGGCAAAAATTCCATAATAACCTTTCTTCATATTTTAATTCAAGTGTTCTGAGAGACTTCTGCTCCTCCTCATGGCTCTGTTTTCAGGCTTTAAAACATCTAGCCTGCGACGGGAGACTTTGGCCAATCACAGGTCATTTCAGAGAGAGAACGTTCCTATTGGCTGTTCATTCAACTGAGGCAGCTGTCAATCACTCGCAAACTACGATCAAACAATCAAACTAGGCAGCGCTGATCAAATATGAATCAATATTCTGTTACTGTAATGCCTATTTCTCGCCTCAAATGTTTTCAGAAACATCTTGTAGTGTACTGTTTAGCTGGACATGGAGAACTTTTTACAGAACATTCCCCGTCCTTGGATACAAAGCCTGGAGGAATACTGGTGGAAAGTCATCGCGGGGTGATTCCCCAGACCGGCAAAGCTGACACGCTGGACATCTCCATCTGAGTGGTTGTTTTCAAGGGCTGGACAGTTCAAAGCTTAATTCACAAGGTTGACTTTCAAATAATTATTATTAATAATTTACAGAAACATTGCGTGCAGTCCACCTTCTCTCTCTCTCCCTCTCTCTCTTTTTCGCTTCTGCTTCAAGCCATATTTGTTGGCGTTTAGTCTTTCAAAAACTACATTTTCACTGTGGTTTCACTGTTTACTCCGCACGCACCTGTATGCCTATTAACAGGGCGGTCTAACAGCAGTCTAACAGCAGTCTAACAGCAGTCTAACCAAGAACAACAAGCACAGGCAGAAATCAGGACGCTGTGAGTTGGAGATATTTGTTAGGTTCTATTCTCTTATTGCAGCGTTACATTTAGTTGTTTTTGAGCATCTTTCTTATAAAACTAGGCAGAAATGACGAGCGTGCTCCGCATTTAATCTTATATTCAAATATATTCAATGTGTTTAATATATCTAGGCCTCTGTCTTTATATATGCAATGCTGTCAGAGAATATGCATTATGTTGCTGTGGAAATAAGGCTTTGATTGAGGACGCATTTGGTATTATTGGTGTATGCACAATTTGTATTTCTTTTTTAATTACGATTAATCAATTGATTAATAGTGTTACCAATGATGGATTAAGGAAAGTGCTTCCAATTTGGAAGCCATTACTGAGAAATCCTGTCAAAACAGGTTGTTTTTGCAGGTTGACCTTGATTCAGTGGAAGCTATCTGTCCTCTAGCGTCAGCTAATCATCGTGTGTCTCCTTGTGATGAAGAGAACGCTTCCTTATCGTGACAGGCAGTGGACCTGTCAGTGATTGTGTGTGTGTGTGGGGGGGACTCCAACTGATTTTTCCCAAAAATATCGGAAAAATGACAAAACCTTCTCTAATCACTCTCCTGTGGTGCAGCGTCAGACAGCGTTCCTGATCCGTCAGCAATCTATGGTGCGGTCCCAGTGGACGTCCTCCATCCCCCCCACCCATCTCCACACATACAGTAGGAATATATGTACACACTATGAATGCAGAGAGGGAAGAAGGCGCAGTGCTATATTCTGTCTCTCTACTGAGAATGAAGTGCACGTATGAGGGAGAGCAGAAGGTAGGAGGTATATTGTGTGTGTGTGTTATCTTGGTGAGAAGGGCAGTGTATGACAGGCGACACAGTGTACTACCTCTGAAAAGCCTCCCCAGTGACACTTGTTCTCTCTCATATCTGTCTCTGGTCTATTATTGTCATTGAAGCCGTCGTCAGCCAGCGACTGGGCCTGAATCTAGATATCACCACCCAGACATCTCCTAATTGGAGCACGCATGCAAATATATCCCCTTGTTTATTCTTATAGGTGATTACAGCCACACGCAGCCAGCCGTGAAATAGAAACCTTTACGCTTCAAGGCCAAACCAGCCATCATTCTGAAAATTTCAAAGGACGGGTGACACCCCTGTTTATTACAAGCGTTTTTTTCATTCAACCTTTTATTTAACGAGGAATCATTGAGGGCATGCCCTCATTTTCAATAATGTCCAGAGTACAATAAAACAGAATAAATACACACATAATCATAATTAACGAGTTACCAAGAAGCAAACAGCCAAACAACAATAGAACACTGTTAAAAACGGTTGCATTCAAGAGCAAGAGTTTGTGACCCGGCAGCCATGTTGAGATCAGTTGAGGAAATACCAAGCACCTCCCACCAGCCGGAGCAAACTTTCTCATTTTACAGCTAAACAGTACACTACAAGATGTTTCTGACAACATTTGAGCTGAGAAATAGGCATTACACTAACAGAATATTGATTCATATTTGATCAGCGCTGCCTTTTGATCGAAGTTCGCGAGTGATTGTCAGCTGCCTCCGTTGAATGAGCAACCAATAGGAACTCTCTCTCTGAAATTACCTGTGATTGGCCAACGTCTTCCGTTACAGGCTTGAATTATAATATGCGGAAATGTTATTATGAAAGGTTTGCCCAATGATGCCAAAAGTATTCTGCCTATTGCAGGTTTATGAACTTTATAAATAAATAAAAACCAATGCCTATCACGTCTTCCTGTTAGAGAGACCCAACTTTTTCATACAAGATGCAATGATGAGTAGAATAACTTTCACTGGTAATAAATCTTAGGGCGGAGTGATAAATAGGAAAATGCTATGTTTCTGTACAAATATCCGATTTTTTTGTCATAGCTTGCTGACAGGTGTATCACTGTGATATTTAATCTTAAGTTTTTGGTCCAGCCAGATACCAAGGTATTTATACTCCGAGACCCTGTCAATACTATGTCCATTCAGAGTGGTAATATGTAAACTATTGTCCACAATTGGCTCTAGAGAATACCATATATTTAGTCTTCTTTGCATTCAGAACTAATTTCAGATTAAAAAGTGCATCTTGCACATTTGTCAAAGGCTTGTTGTAGGATTTCAGTGGCGTGTGCAGTATCAACAAAGCAATACAGAATTGATTCATTCACATAAAGATGGGCATTACAATTTGTTAAGAGGACATAATATTGTTAATATAAATAGTGAACAAGACAGGACCCAGTATAGACCCCTGTGGAACCCCCTTTGACAGTGGTAAAAGTACAGCCCAGAATCACACATTGCTGTCTATAACACAGATAGTCCTGAAACATTTACAGCATTTATAATGAAAACCAATTTCACACAGCCTCTGCAGGAGCAAAGCATGATCGATAGTGTACATTCTAGTTGCCGCTCCATGCAAACGGTCTCCTCGTGATTTCAAGAGGCACACGGTGCAGAGCAGCCTTTAATGGACTGACAGTTTGTCCCGTGTCTTTTATTCCCATTGAAGATGGAATGAAGCCTCCTCTGTGTGCTGGATTTATAAAAGCGCTTCTGTCCAAATTAATTTGAAATGGAATGCCGGGGTTGCCTTGGAGACACGCTGAGGCGGAAGCCAGTCATTGTAACTCACCTGAGCTGTCACAGGAAAGGCCGCCCCTGCGTTTTTTAAGAAATGAAATAGTCATTTCATCGTGGGCTGCGGTGAAGAGGGTGAATAATAAAGGGAAATAGTTGAGATTTGTCATTGCCATGGATTTGTCAAGGCCTATGTATTTACAGCCCTTGCTGTATTTTACAACAGAACACAGAGGGTTACACACAACAGAACATCACTGGCAATTTTTTAAAGTCCCTGAAAGCACATTTTCTCAATACCATGAGGGATCTTTTTCTTTGTGTCCTTGCTCCTGGTTGAAAGGGGCTCTGTTAGAAAAGGGAGATGTAAAAAGATTTAGCCACATCTGAATCCGAAAATGATTTGGAGGGTTGTTTGGTCACTGTCAGTTAAGGCCACACCCAATGTCATTGATTAATCTGTTCATTATTTTCTTGATTAATTTACTAATTGTTTGGCCTATAAAACATCTGAAAATGGTCATCACAACTTCCCAGAGTCCAAGGTGATGTCATGAAATGTCTCCTCTTGTCTGACTTAAAGTCCAAAACCCAAAGAGAATACATTTACTCAAATGTAAGACAAGGACAAGCAACAAATCCTCATATTTGAAAACCTGGAATCATCAAATATTTGGCAATGTTTGCTTAAAAAAATAGTTTTTAACAATTCATCAGTTATGAAAATAGTTTATTTTTCTGTCTATCGACTAATCTATTAATAGACTAATTGTTGTCGCTCTACTGTGAGTCACATCTGATCAAACCACACCCACACAGTCCTTTTGAGTGTTAACCTCTTAATGAATAGTTTATTTTCCTAACTTTAACTGTTGCCTATTTTATTCATGAAGACTTAATGTTATAAAGAAATACTTTTCAAATTTTCAGAGGCATTAACGGTTCTCTATAGATGAATCCGGCGACCGCTTTGTGTGTTCCGCGATCTAACGGCGGCGCCGCCGCCATTACTGCGGTGGCAAGTCGTAGTAACTCTACTGTCTGCTAACCGAAAAACTGGTGACCTTCAGCCGGAAGAGTCTGTCGTTGCTCGTAGTAATTTCGTAAATGGTCAGCATAGATAATAAATACAGATGAGTTTGTATTTAAAATTGATTAAAGTAAAATTGAAGGCTTTTACGAGGACACCTACATGTTCTGTTTGTGTTTTCAACAGCTGCGGTCATGTTCCTAATTTTGCAAAACATGATGCTATGCTTAAAAAAAAAAGAAAAAGATTCCATTCTGGGCGTCCATTGGTTTCAATCCATATCTATACGGTTGATGGAGTAGTGTAATCCATTACATCAAGGCTGCATTTATATTTGTCAAAGTTCCTCTATTGTTTCATGAGTTTGCTAATTGATTTTCATACCTTACTGAAATAAATAGAAACCAATGGCCACATGCAACGGTTGGAAAAAATGCACTTAAAATCTAAAAGTATACAGAATGCATTTAAAGCTGGTCAGCAGAAATGTTCAGTATACCTAATTTGTAGTTAAAGAGCTAAAAGTTGCAAACCCATTTGGTTGTTTAGGAAGGTAAACACATTAATTTGGGCTACACTTGTCCGATGTGCTGATCAAGGAGGTCTGCCTAATGAATCATATGGCTCATCCTAATTAGCCTGTTGTGTTCTTTCTCATCGCTGTACTTTAGCTCACTTACTACTCTCTCAGGCTTTTCTGCTAAAAACACTAATTAAGATGAAATGCATTGTTCAGCTGGTCAGATAACAAGCATCAGTCCCGTCCTTCTATTGATGCTCCAGGTGTTGGGTGCTGTTGCAGCCTTACCTTGGCTTGCTGAGCATCCCACTGTCTCGCTGTTCTCCAATTAACTAGCTATCGAGGCAGCGCTTCCAGCGCTCCACATGTTGGCTTTAGCTCCCACAGTTTTTGGTTGATTTTAAAAGGCACTGTGTCGACTGTTCCTGCCGATACAGTTACAGCAACACAGCAATAAATCTTGTTCTCTGAAGGTGTTTCATTGGAAAATAATTGTTCTTGCTCTCCCTTTGATTCACTTTTTTCCTCACAAATTGGCATTTTCTTTTTCTCCTATTAAATTGTTCCATCTCCTGTAGCCTCAAAAACCCATCTCTTCCTTTCATTCTTCCCCCTCATGTTTGGTCTTTGTCTCGTTTAGCTCACACCATTCCTCCCCATTGTCCTCTCTTTTCTTTATCTGGAGCAGCCTGGTGGAACGTCGTAATATAGTATGTCGTGCTTGTTCTGCTCTATATCTGTAGCCAGTAGGCCTACTGAACTGATCCCCAGCCAGCATGGCCCTGACTTCATAAAGCAGCAGTAGGCAGATTGGAGCAAATATGATTTAAAAAAAAGTTATTTTTATCAAATTAAAAAATAAAAGTCACTATATCCTGACAGTAATGCATGAGACAGGTAATCTGAAAAAAATCATGTGCCTCCTGTGTCCTCCGGTGCTCCTAACGGCATCTGCAAGATTTCACAGACTGGAGGAAAACAACCAATCAGAGCCGAGTTGGAGCCTTGCCGTCTCTGAGCAGCTGTCAATCACTGGTGAACTCTGAACAAACGGTCAAACTAGGCAGCGTTGATCAAATATGAACCAATATTCTGTTACTGTAATGCCTATTTCTTGCATAAAATGTTTTCAGAAACGTATTTTAGTGTACTGTTTGGCTGTAAAATGAGAAAGTTTGTGACCCGGCCGCTATGTGAGATCAGTTGAGGAAAAACCAAGCACCGCCCACCAGCCGGAGCAAGCGCTGCCTAGATTGACCGTTTGATCGGAGTTTGCGAGTGATTGACAGCTGCCTCCGTTGAATGAACAGCCAATAGGAACACTTGCTCTCTGAAATGACCTGTGATTGGCCAAAGTCTCCCATCACGGGTTAGATATTTTAATGCCTGAGAACAGAGCCATGAGGAGGTGCAGAAGTCTAGTTTTCTCTCAGAACACTTGAATTACAAAATGCTGAAAGGTTATTATGGAATTTTTGCCCAATGATGCCAAAAATATTCTGCCTACTGCTGCATTAATACCTACTTTTATCTCCGTCTTTTTTTGCGTTCAGCTGTCCTGACATGAAAGTTGTGGGGAGAGAAAACTGCATCTGATTTGTGTGCAGGCTCATGGCTCCGGAGCCCCTCGGCTGACAGCTGTGGATGCCGTGACTCAGAGGACAAGCCAACAGCTCAGGCCTCTTATGAAGTCTGATTCACCCACCGAGCTGGGCGGCAGCGGCCATCGGGGCATCTCTCTCTGTGTGTGTGTGTTCCTGTGATGAAATGAATGGCATTTCAATAATTACAGGATTGCAGGATTAAGTCCTTCCTCATAGAAGCGGATGTGAGAGTTGATTGAAGCTCGATAGATCCATCGGTATGATTAGAGAAAAGACTGCGTTACACTAATGTAGCTTGAAACTGGAGAAAAAAAAACTAATTTACATTCCCTCTCTCCCACTTACTGTACATGCTCCATTGTTTTTTGAGCTACTATAACTATATCTTGTTGTCCTTGAGGAAAGATTTTTTTAAATGCTTCTTCCTCATTGTCTTTCTTGACAAGAATGGAGATGTATTTTCTTTCCTTCAGTTTTAAACTGTTGGCGATAGTGGTAGCCAGTAAAGCACTTCCTCAGCACCTCTCACAGACTGTTGATAAATGGCATGTAGTTGCCCTTGTCTAACCTGAAATCCACCAGCCATTTGTCTTTCTTCTGCCTCCTACTATTTTAAGCTCTATCCACGGAGCAATGGTCATATTGGAGGGCTCATTGTTGTCCGTTATAAACCCCTATGACTATGAGGACAGTACCATCTGTGAATTTAAAGTCTGGGTAACGTAAAATCTGAGATTTGTTTCTAAAAACATTATACATGTTAGAAAATAATTGCTGAAAAGCCTGTGAACTATATAGCACTGAATTGTGGAGTTAGAGTGTTAAACTCTCCATTTTTGTGTTCAGGATTTTTTGGGCTGGCCTGAAATCGTGGCTCGTTGACGCACTGGAGCCACCCTTAACATAACCCCTCCCCTAATACTGTATAAAAACTAGAGCGCATAGCATCTGTGGTTCTCCCACTCAGTCGTGAATTACACTTTCTTACCACAGCAAGTTTTTAGTATCCGTCCGCCCCGCCTGTCTCAGCGAAGTTAGTGGAAGTATAAAACATCTGGTTTTCAAAATAAGGTGTTAACTAAGGAAACTATATACAAAATACATATATGGAAATACAATTGACTGGATTATATTCACCAGAAGTATAAATCATTACAGGACCCTTATAAATTAAACAGAAAATACCACTAATTTGTGAGGGAAATGTCTTTATTCTTTGATTTTTGGGTTGCTGGAAAATTTTTTATAAATAATTCCTGACCAATGACTAATGCATTTCACTTCAGGACATCTCTGACTACACACATGCTGAAAATCAACCATTTTTCCTGTATTAATTTAGAGATTTTCCAAAGTGAAAGTCCCTAAAAGTGTATGATTCAACTTGACACAACATGACAAAACAGCAACGCATCTACCACTGCCATGATTCTATAGGTTTAGTTTTGATCAATGACAAACCTTTGGACATTATGCTCTGAGGTTATTCCAGATGTTGCGGTTAGGGCTCAACCATGCATATAATGTAGTTTCTCATTCTTTACTAATCAAAATTCATCTTTTATTTACCCAAGCCTGGTTCTGACCAGGCTGAATACATCAGCCAGGAAATGTCAACAGAATTGCTGGATATGTTTGGATCCGTTTTGATGAATTTTCCTATATGATAATGAGTGTGTCCTTGTTTCAGATCTAACAATACACTCGAAAATACAGGAATGCATGCTGGATATTATTAAAGCTTGTAAACATGTTAGAAGGCCAACAAACCATCTAATTAGTCGGTGCGGTACACAGACAAGGCTGTCGCTATAAATAAGAATGTGGCGTCTCAGTCCACATGCCAGATTTAATAAGGACGGAGATGCATTGTTGGCCATGTTCCATTTGGAGTCAAACGTTATATTCCAGCAGCAGATGCAACTATTACAGTCTTACTGGACTTAGGAAACGGAGCTGTGGATGTGGATCTGAATGTTTGTCTTCCATTTAAAACCTTTAGTAATTACTAGATATGAGTTAACCCTCAGCTTTCATCTGAGCCTCAGACTTAGAATGGCTTTACCACTGCCAAACATCCAACAGGCATGGTCTTAGCAATGCTAACGACATGGTTCTATGGATGTCAGTCGGTCGGTCGGTCGGCTGGATGGTCAGCTGGTTGGTCCACCACTTCAGGCTGTTCTCATAAACCGTTCGTAGCTAAAGTATACCTACGAAGAGTAATGCAATGTAATTCATATATATCCCACTAAATCAATTTCTATGTAATCCACTTAATTGTGAATCAGGAAGTATAAAGAGCACCAAGTGCCACATAGGGAGGAAGTCGGAGTGGATGGGTGGGTCAAAAAACACTGGACTTTTGCCCAGGAGACCGGTGTTCGTACCCAGTGTGAAACCAGAAGCCAACTTTTATTTATTACGCAACTTCCGTGCTTATGTTACGCCACTTACGTTGTTATTTTAACCCAAACCGCGGTCTTTTTCCAAACCTAAGTAGTTTTGTTGCCTAAACCTAACCAAGCTGTTTCCTGTGAAGCCGGAAGTTTATTTTGAAAAGACTGTATGCATGTAACGAGTGGAAATCGACACACTGCTGGACATTTCTGGACTGAAAAATGAGGAATGACTTTTCGTAAGATGTCATACGAACCGTCGCGTGAGGATAAGTTAACCACTTTGTCCTGGCTGAAATATCTCTGGATAGAGTGTTGGTGTCACAGTCTGTCTCTCTGTCCCTCCGTTCCAGCAACATTTTGAATCCCCCAGGCTCCTTCGTTGCCAGTTGCCATCCATCCACCAGATGCCCTCGGACTTTCTCTCCTTTCCCCGTCACCCTTACTGTTCCACCCATCTTCACGCCTGTTCCCACTTCCTTCATCTGCTCTGCTGCTCGGCATGGCCTTCTCCGCCCACTTCCTCACCTGCATCTCATTCCCTTATCAGCCTCTCTCTGAAGTCGTCCTGCTGCCTCCTCAGTCTGCGTTTCCCCCCCGTTGCTGTGCATAACCAGCCGTGACAGTTGCATAGATTGCCATGGAATTTGGTACAGACATTTTTAACTTCCCCGCAGGATTTTAATAACTTTGATCCAATTCTTTGGTTTAATTAAAGACCAAATACCTTCAAAAACAAATGACATTCCCATCAGCCTCAGCTGTGCTTTGTGTCTAGTGCTAATTAGCAAATGTTAGCATGCTGATGTTTGCATTTAGTTCAAAGTACAATAGAGCCACACAGAGCAACTAACACAACTATAGACTCTTAGCCTTGTTGACTGATAACTGGATGGATTTTTAAAGGTAGCATTCTGCTACTCAGGGGACAAAATAACAGGCTAAATACACAGACTATATAGCTATATACGAAGTAGAAATAGTCACCGTGACATCACCTATTGGTTTGTGGACTGCCGTTTTGAAGCCTTGAGTTCGGCATTTTGGCTGTCGCCATCTTGGTATTTGGTCATCGCCATGGTGTTTATTGCAACCAGAAGTGACACAAGAGTTTGGAGCTAAGTACAAACGAACGCTGAATAAGTCATTTGCAGGCGACCAAATGGGTCGGGGTTAAGGGTTAAAGTTGTAAGACGAAAACACTGACATCTCCGAGACGGACGACGCAACCTGTTACAAGGTAGCCATGCCCGAAGGCATACCCTGCTTTATCGTCTGTTTCACTTTGTATGGAACCATAATTTACTAAATGAACATCGTGCTGTATTGAAGAAGACTTGAAACTAGTGTACTGAGGTAATAAATCAAGTGAGAAGTAGGCTCATTTTCTCATGGACTTCTATACAATCAGACTTCTTTTTGCAACCAGAGGCGTCGCCCCCTGTTGGCTGTTAGAAAGAATGCAAGTTTAAGGCACTTCCTCATTGGCTTCACTTCTCAGACCCCAGAGGTAGCACACTGGGTGAAACTTATATTGTAACCGTGTTTATCATATTAATCACATTAAAAGATGTTAATACCGGTAATCACTTTACTTGTGTATTTGGAAGGGCCACATTAAACTAAATGATTTGCTAGTAGCATTTAAAATGAAGGAAACCAATGTCCTCATATCTCCCAGGAAGCTGAAATGGTCTGGCTGCTGCTTGAACATTTTACAATGTCAGTAAATAATTGCAGCTCATATTCAGCGCTCTGTTTACATAGTCTGTTACATCCTCGGTGATATACTTTGACACTGTGTAAGAAACTGCCGTGATTTCGGTGCAAAGTAGTTAATCTAGATGTACATGATGCAACATAAAATGGCTTTGAGAGTCAATAAAGCAGCTTGGAGTGTCCTTTTACATCCCTGCTGTTATCATTTTAGATGTAGAAGTGCTCTTTGAAGCGACAGAAGCAAAACCAATAAACACGGCTCGTTCTCTTCTGGCCTCGTGCCTCCTCATCTGTCCTCGCCTCTCTTCTGTCGGTGTGAGTGCGTGGGAGACGTTCTATATCATTGTTCACTTAATTAGCTACACGGTGCTACAGTATCTCGAGGCATTCATGCCACGTGGGTTAATTATATTTACGCCAATAAAAGTAAAACTCTTAAAATTGGTAAAGTTGAGGTGAAATGAAAATATTGTGCACCTATTTAAAGAGGACCTATTATGCTCATTTTCGGGTGCATACTTCTATTTTGGGTTTCTACTTGAACATATTTACATGCTTTAATGTTCCAAAAAAGATTTATTTTTCTCATACGGGCTGTGCTGCAGCACCTTTTTTCACCCTCCTGTCTGAAACGATTGGTCAGCTGTCTGATTGTCTGCTCTGATTGGTCAGCTGGCCAACTCTGTTGTAATTCGTCAACTGAACCAAACTCTTCGGACTCTGCTCCAGCTCCGCTCTAACTAGCTTTGTTTGGGGGCGTGCCAAACTAGCCGATAGGCCGGGATTATGCAACTGTGTTACTTGGTGACATCACCACGTTATGGAAGAAACTTGAAGGCGGGACTTCAAGCGAGCCGTCTCAAGCAGTTCAGGAGCAGTGTTTCTGTTGGGGAGAGTAATGTATATGCAGTCTATGGGGGAATACCTCCAGTACAGAAGATGAAGACGCTCTAACTTGCATTTCACTTGGACTTTTAAAACTGTGACCAGAGAATGAAATTCATCATTATCATAATAACTGTATAATTCTACTAAATAAAACAAGAAATGACCTCACGATGATGATCAGGTCATCATGCTGATCACTACGGCTCCAAACAGCACTGATAAATGATAAATGTCATGAATCGTATTCTCTCAATTTTTCATTTAATCAGTTAGAAACATTTGGGACGGAACGTTTGAACTGAAACAAAACAAATTGGGCGATAGCTGGTAGGGAACTAATAACAAAATAATTCGGTTCATTCGCCTGGAGCTAAGTGACAGAGAGCCTGTGTCCCCTGTGTAATTAACCCAGAGGTTTTTAGCTCATGACTCATCAGCCTGCATGATTTTTTGCTCTGCATAAAGATGTGTGGCAGCAGTGGAGGGCGGCCGGCTGCTGGTGATTACCATCCTGGAAGGGTGCAGGAAGCAAACCTGTATTTAGAATCAGCCCTTTGGCTGCACTGAGCAAAACAATACCTCTGCAATGCCTCTGACAAGTTTTATTCCTGTGGGAAATGAAAAGCGGTTTGTCTGGAAGTTTTCTGGGAGATTTCGTTGTTGTTGTTGTTGTTTTTGCTATGATTGGTAAAAAGGTGATTGTTATGTGGGATGAAACCTTGGTGCTGCACCTGGCAGAGGTGAAGGTGCTTTTTGTGCTCCGAGGAGGACGTCCCCTGCAGTCCAGAGAGTGGTTCTGAACGTCTGCTACTAACTGACAGACATCATTTTGTATCGGGAAGCTGATCGCTCTGCGCTCCAGAGTGCTGTGTCAATTAAAAAGCAGCAGCTCGGGCGAGCGGAAAAGAGGACCGCCTCATTTCTGTGCCGCAGCAGTCTGGAGATTGGCTTCAGATTGCTGCAGGCACTGACTCCATTCAGCCAGCTCGCTCTTTGACTGGCTCCATCACCCATACACAGCAGGAAGGTGGATGAGAGGAAGATTTCATCCATATCAATACCATGTCTTCAGAGCATACAGTGTGGAAACATGATTGAATAGGTGGGGCGCTGTGGAATATTGAGAGAATTCTTCAGCTGCAGTTTTAAATAACCGACTGGAATCGGACGTACAAAGGCCAACTGTGATGAAAACGCTTTTGTGTTTCCTGAACCTGAAGTGTACATTCCTCCGGGCTGTAAACTTCACTGCTCATACTGTAACTCTGATCACTCCTCCTTTGAGGAGGAACCTCTGTCGCTTTTAAGTCGCCCTGTACCCAGAGCACTTTGGTTCTACTGGCTTTTTAAATGAGGTTTTTCCTTAGAAGTTACAGGTGCTCCAGCAGCCTTTCCACTTCCAGAAACCTATACTGAATCTTTCCTGTTCTGTCTGAGTTAGAAGTTTTGATCATTATCATACAACTCAGTGATAATGTCATGGACATATTTCTGAATGAATCATTTATAAAAGTTTAACCATTTGGGAATAATAGTTCAGAAAGAGGAAAATATGTGAAATGAAGATAATGATGTTGGGAGATTAGTAAAGTTGACGCAAATTTCTTTTTAACGCCACTAATTTCTTTAACGCATTAAGGCAACTTGCGATTTTTAGGTTGTAGCGGCCTCAGTTTTAAAGCTAGAGTGAAGATCCTGCTATCATATGAAACTAGAAAAACTGAATGAATCCATTGGTACCAACCATGTCATACTAGCTTGTCGCGGAGGAGGCTAAATAATGCTCCAAACTGACGCTAAATTTTGGCGAGGAAAGATTGTCAGGGCCATTTTCAAAGGGGTCCATTGACCTCTGACCTCCAGATCAGTGAATGTAAATGGGTTCTATGGGTACCCACGAGTCTCCCCTTTACAGACATGCCCACTTTATGATAATCACATGCAGTTTTGGGCAAGTCATAGTCAAGTCAGCACACTGACACACTGACAGCTGTTGTTGCCTGTTGGTCTTGAGTTTGCCATGTTATGATTAGAGCGTATGTTTATGCTAAATGCAGTACCTGTGAGGGTTTCTGGACAATATTTGTCATTGTTTTGTGTTGTTAATTGATTTCTGATAATAAATATATACATGCATTTGCATAAAGCAGCATATTTTCCCACTCCCATGTTGATAAGAGTATTAAATACTTGAAAAATCTCCCTTTAAGGTATGTTTTGAACAGATAAAAAATGTGCTATTAATTTAAGATTAATCGCGATTAACTATGGACAATCATGCTATTAATCACAATATTTTAATCAATTGACAGCCCTAGAGATTAGTTGAATTTGTGAGAACACATCAGCCACTGACTGCATGCACAGTCGCACTTGCTGGTATAATGAAGAGTAGGGCTGTGCTATCAATCGAATTTCAATTACCATTATGGCTTCCAACAATTATGAAAACAAGATAATCAACATGAAATTATTATTGTACCGCATTCCGTTTTGCAGTGATGCTCTCGTTTTGTCTTGTGTTATAAATCCAGCGCACCCCTTTCCTTTACATCGGCTGGGTTTCAGCAACGGCCGCTTAGTGTAGGAGGATCCCCTTGTGGGAACTCCGGGTGTATTTCTTCCGTATAGTGGTGCGCCGCAACCGGCTAAGTCAGCTTGGAAAGGCCCGGGATGAATTTACAACACCCCTCTCCTCGACCTTGGCGCTTAGTGCTCGCTGTGCCCTCTCTACCTGCCGGGAGGGACGGAGCTCCTTGCTTCCAGCGCGATTGTCAACCGGGGCAGACTGTCATCAGCGCGAAGATGTCTGCAAACCCACATGAACCGCCTTGCAAAACACAGACCCCTTCCTGTTTACCATGCTTTGTGGGCGTGTGACTTTTTTGCCGTGCCATCACCATTCATATCTTTACAACCAATGTGTTTAGCCTAAGAGTAAACGCTTTATAAAAGCACAAAGTTCTTCATCGATATAGCCTCTTAATGTTGCTCTCAAAGTGCAACAGATTGATACATTTAACTTTAAAATGTAGCCTACAAAATTCTCTTTCTAAATGCATGAGGTTTCCAAAGTCAATGAGTAATCGTGTTAAATAATTGTGATCTCAATATTGACCAAAATAATCCTGATTATTATTTTTGCCATAATGGAGCAGCCCTAGTGATGAGCTCATCTGCTGGACATGTGATGAATTCTATTATGGATGGCCAGATTGGACGGAGAGCGCATGCACGGGGCAGGCTAATCTCCAGATGGCTCTTTGACATTCCCAGCATGAGACAGAGACATGGGGGAGAAAGAGGGCACAGTTGAGGAAATTGCTCTTATCACGCTCCGCGAATGAAAGAAAGTCATTTTATTTTTCTTTCTTTATGCATAAATTCCGCTGTTCAATTTCTGCTGCCCTCTACGTGAGATGAGTCACATGCAGAAGTTTGACAGAAGTTTTGCGAACATCATTTCATCCCTCTGGGATTAACTTTAGAAAGAGAGAGGGCAATTCATTTCCTCATTCTCAAAATGCAATAAGACTCCAAACTGAGTTTGGAAAACGTGTTTTCAACACCATACAGTTATTTTGTTGCAGCTAGATATTCAGCTCACTGTGGCGGCATCAGAAAAACTGCTTTGTTGGCTAAAAGAACATTGAAGCTTATAGTAGTGGAACAAAGGCCAAAGCAGTTGATGAAACCTGAAATGCAACTTAAATTGGATCTGCTGAGTGAGCAAGGACACGTGATGGAGCCTGAATCCATTAATACACTCAGCATGGACTATACTGAAATGATATCTCAAAGAAAAGCATGACCTTTTTCTTTTGTAACTTATTTAAGTTGTATTTAATGAGATCGGCTTACTTTGATGTGCATTGTTCTGCAGGGACGGAGGGCTTATTATTCTGTGATTAGAGTGACTGTGTGGCAGATTTAAAGAAGGATAAAACGCTTCAGAGAATGGAGGGCTTTTGTAGAACAAACGCATTATACTGTAGATAGGCAGGTGTGACTCTCCAGATCTATGAAAGCACTTCTCACTGGTTATTTTATTGGTAATGTTTTATGCAGTTAGCTTTATAAGCTAAGCATCTCTATGTTTTACTCACAAAATTTCCATTAAAAAAAAACAATTTACTGGAATAAATCTTTTCATTTGTTGCACCAGCGTTTTTAAATAGTAATAATTTGCAAGGGATTATTAAACTTAATTTAATTGCACTTTTAAGATCTTGCTTCCAACATGCAGAGTAGATTAGAGGGATCATTAAAGAAGAATCAATAATCATGCATGATCAGTTTGTTCTTCTGTAGAGTCCCGCTCGGTGTTTGCACAGAGGAAGACGTGTTGTGGTGTATAGCGTACTGACAGGCAGGCGCTGACTCAGGCACACAGTCCTGAGCCCATCTCTCCCCTGCCAGTGACCCCACTAATCACATCAGGAGCAGTCCTATGCTAATCATTCCTCCCTTGAGACGCTACACATGGCAACGCGGTGGAGTTTATGAGTTTGAGCAGTGTGAACGCAGTTGATGCCAGCTGGAGCAGCAGACGTAAACCTGCTGAAGAGTCGAGGAGAGATTTTTTTTTTTTTTTTTTTTTAAAGCACAGTTTGATCCCCGAGGAGCAGAGCAGGGCAAACTATTCAAAGCGCTGTTCTGAGGTCGAGAGCGTGAACCTCCGGATTGTCAACCCCCATCTGACACCCCCTCTTCCTTCCTCGGAGGTGACTCGCAGTGTTTCTGTCTGTCTGTGTGGAAAATGGGGGCAGGGGCGGGTTATTTCTGTCACACTCTGTCTCTGAGGTTGCCAAGGATGTTTCACCACCAAAGGCCACAATCTTTCAGCCGCCTCCTCGCCTCACTCTGCATCTCTCTTGTTCCGCTCATTAGTATGTTGATGTATACTTTTTATCATCCTGTCTGTAGCTCCAAATGATGCGTACAGTGGCTCTTACACACACATGAAAGTGTATTTTTTTGCAGAGCTCTGCATGTGAGAGAAGAGGTGTCTGCTGTAGCTGGAATCTTTAGCACATGCAGCATCAACCAGGCTCCAGCTGCATCCCCCATCTCTGCTTTAGCCCTCTCTTTCTCCCCGATAGAGTAGAAAATCTCCTATTTCACTCTGTGCTGCAGCAGCAGCTCCCAAAGCACCGACAGAAAAGGAAGTGAAGCACTTTACAGAAACTAGCCGTACTCATTCTAACCCCATGCCTCTTTAATAAAGTCAGCTGAATGGCAGGCTGTGTCTGGCCATGAATTTACCAAATCAGAGCAGCTGTTGTTGTGGAAATGTGTGACAATTAGGGCTGTCAAAGTTAACACGATAATAACGCGTTAACGCAAAGTTGGTTTAATGCCACTAATTTCTTTAACGCATTAACGCAATCGATCTTTCGGGGGTTGTAGCGCGCTCAGTTTTAAAGCTAGAGGAAGATCCTGCTATCATATGAAACTAGAAAACCTAAAATAATTATAGACATGTGTATAAAACAGATGTTTGTATAACAAGAGATGAATGCATACAAACTTGTCAAAATTACAATCTAAACATAGGTCAAATTGCATTGAAGTCTATGGAATCTCCGGTTTTCTATCCCCCAAAAGGGGGCGCGGCCTTGACTTTTTGCGTAGTACCTGTATGTGCCAGTCTGATGTATGCTTCCACCTCTCTTTGGTCTGGTTGCGGCAGAGCTTTGGTAAACAGCGGTGAATAAGAAATGACATGCGTCAAAACTTTTGATCCCCCATATAAACTTTCAGACAACGCCACCGTGCACTCACTTCTCTGTTACCATTCCTCAGACCTCCTCTGCTCATTTTGCATGCACCTCCCATCCAACTACGATTTAAAAGAAAAAATAAAAGAGGGAAAAAAAAGAAAAGACGAAGCTGCTTGCTCCCAACAGCAATCCGACGTGCCTGGAATGAAGACGGCTGACCTTGGGAGAGCTAAACGCATCCTCTGGGTGCCACAGTGCTAAAAACAACACACAAGCTTCCAGCCAAGGGGCAGATTATTTTGGAGGGAAAGGTGTTATGGAAAGCAGGAGATAGGAGACAGAGGGAGACGGGGAACTTCAGTGGTGAGAAGGTCTATCTACCTGTCTTGATATTTTTTTTTTCTGCCGAGACACAGAGATAGCCACCCAGGATGTTTTTCCAGCTTCTTTCTGACCGTCTCAGTGTAGGTCAGGCCCCCTGTTACTGCCACCCTGCAATCATGGCTGAGGTGCAGTCACCGCTGAGTGAGATCCAATCACTGGAGCCTTTGTGCACAACAGAAGAGTGACCTGGCTCGCCACGAGAGAGGGGGCGAAGGGTTAGAGACGGTCGGCTTTTAGTGAGGAGAGAGGCTCTAAGAAGAGCAGACCCACCTCTGAGTGCAGCAGCTGAAGTGGAATCCACTTAAACAAGCCTGAGATTTTTCTAAAGGCACAAAAGAAATGGGAGCATGCTGTTGTCTCCGTGTTATTCCACTCTTGATTGCAAAGTCGGCTCCATTAACCCATCACTAGGTTTTAATTAGGCTTCAACATACGAGGCAGAAGATATGATGAGATGGAATAACAATTATTCCTTTGATGGAACTGGATTGTTGCAATGGGCAGCAGTAATACAGCGGTACTTAAGAGACATTTCTACCTGCGGTATTGATGTTATGTCAGCGTTGGATGATACACAAATCAATAATGGTTGAAAATAGTGCTCGACCAATAGGCATTTTTCAATGGCCCATATATATTGCCGATATCATGTGTTTTTCTTTTTCTTACAAAATTGCTGAACTTAAAGGATCAGCGTGTCGCATTTAGGGGGATCTATTGGCAGAAATGGAATATATATATAATAATATAACATAATAAATGTAGCGCTGATCAAATATGAATCAATATTCTGTTACTGTAATGCCTATTTCTGGCATTTTTCAGAAACATTTTGACTGTAAAAATGTACTGCAGAATGAAAACTTAACACACAATCTGTTGACTCTCGTCTAGTAATACATACAGGGCTGTATCTGCAGTATTTACATCAACATTTCTGTCAAGATTAAATGTGCAGATGGTCATACATATGTTTTGTACTCAAAGTGTCCTGCTGTGTGGATTATCCATGTAAAAAAACTGCACTATATTCATATATTCAGATACAGAAAAGAATAATTTTCTACCGGCTCAGATGGAGCTAATGAAGAATTAATAGTAAACAAAACTCTTCCCACATCGATACAATTGACAATGATTGTAAAGATATTTATTAAATACTGATGTGTTTATGCTCAGCTGTACTGTATCATCTAGTCTGAAGACAGAAATGCTACATTTCATATCTCACCATTACTTTTATATTTTCACCGCCATCAAAAGAAAACAAAACTAACCAGAAAGTTGGTAAAATAAAATGCTAGATATTGTCACAGTAAAGATGTTAAGTAGTTTTATCTTGACGGTAAAATGTATTGCAGCGATAGATTAAATCATGTCATTACAGACAGAAAACCATCGATGTACTTCCTGCTTGGGGAGCTCTTGAGGTCACTTCCTTGTGCAATTCGCTCCTAATGATGCAGGCAGTTAACTGGTAATCTATCCATCAAATATCCCAGTAGACTGCCACTCTTAGGGGATGAAGAGTATAGTACAAATGATGTCATGTACTTTCTCTTAATGATGTATTCAGATGAAATCCCCCACGGACAAAAAAAAAATCCCCATAATCACAGTGTGGCTCAAGTCCAGGCAATCCCCTCTCTAATGTCTCATTACCCTAATGCAACATTAGATTCCTAATGAGACAAAGATTTTTTTCACTGTGTGGCCACGGTGAATGTTATCCTTATTAATTGAGCTTTAAGTGCGCGATCCATCTACCGTGTATCAGATGAGTCATCCCTGCGTGGGCCACCAGCGGCCGTGTCATTAACAGATCATGATGCTTGTTCGGAAATTACAGCAAGCATTCAACATTTAGTGAGGACTTACCCACTAACATTATTTTCCACTATGGGCCCGTTTTGTTGTATAAGGTTTGCTCGGCAGAAGACGGGTTGCCGTGCCGACACAAGAGAGGGCCTCTACATCAGCAGCATCCAATCAAGCAGACAGCACAGGAAACCACAGGGCCAAAGGTTATGAACACACAACAGGAACCATCTTCTTTCACTCGATGGAGAGAAGGCACAAGCTAATTGCTCTTTTATTTCTAAGCAATCAGCGTCATTGCTCAAAATTAGGGTTACATTGATTAAAATGGTTAATTGCGTGATTGTCCATAGTTAATCGCAAATTAATTGCAAATTTTTTATCTGTTCAAAATGCACCTTAAAGGGAGATTTGTCAAGTATTTAATACTCTAATCAATCGCTTTGCTTTATGCAAATGTATGTATATATTTATTATTGGAAATCAATTAACAACACAAAACAATGGCAAATATTGTCCAGAAACACTCACAGGTACTGCATTTAGCATAAAAAATATATGCTCAAATCATAACATGGCAAACTGCAGCCCAACAGGCAACAACAGCTGTCAGTGTGTCAGTGTGCTGACTTGACTATGACTTGCTCCAAACTGCATGTGATTATGATAAAGTGGGCATGTCTGTAAAGGGGAGACTCGTGGGTACCCATAGAACCCATTTACATTCACATATCTTGACGTCAGAGGTCTTTCAGTCCAAAATGGCGAAAGCGTAGCTTTGCAGCTGAGCACTGATGAGGGAATTTCACTTCTTGGCAATATATGTTCGATAGCCGCCTTCGTGGTGGCCGAGATTAATGCATGAGCTAATGCAAAACGCGAAGCATGAAGTAGTAGTAAGATTGACCTAAGAAATTTCAGGACCAACTTGTTGATTTGTGGCAACAACACAAGTGTTTATTTAACGTGTCTCCATGACTTCATCCATTATTTTTCTTTTTGCTTTGTGAATTTTCAGTTGAAAGTAGTGCAAAAACTAACATTGCTAACTGTTGTTTGTTAAGACTAAACTTTGATAGATATTTTGCAAGATTTCCGTTTTTTAGTTGTGACTCTTGTTGTTCATGAATGAATCTGTTAGTGTGCGGTGTGCTGTTTTGGCCAAATCGTTACTCACCACACACTACAGGAACATAACTTATAAATTTAACATAACCTGTTTTATGTGGGGTCTCTCACATTTTCAAAATCTGTTAAGATTTGAAAAGTCTTTTCGAGTGGGCCGGCCTTTAAGAACCGACAACAGGAACCGTCTTCTTTCACTCATGAGTTAATGGCTCTTTTATTTCGAAGCAATCAGCGTCATTGCTCCAAAATACAATATGGAAGTCTGAAGTGCACATTATCTCTTTGTGATTTGAAACAATTGATGGTGACACTTCCATGTAGTGTATGTGGCTTAACAACTTCACTTAGCATAATGACTAATTACGAGCAGTGTTTGTTGGGATGTGACAGTCTCGTATGCCCTCGCAATAAAGACAGAAGAGGTTGGCGCCGCCATTAATACGCTAGCGCCAGATAACCTTCAGTCCCCGCAGAGGACTCACGCACAATTAACTGTGTGTTCTGCTTCCTTATCGGCTCACTGACAAGTCTTTCTTTTTTTCATTATACAATTGAATGAAAGAGAACAGATTTGCCGCGTCCCCCCCTCTTGGGAACAAAAGGAATGACGCATTAGTATAATGAGATGGCTGGATATTTACAGCGCGGTTAAACACAGACGTGGCAGCTTGGCCCCGCAGCTTTTTGACTCCCACATCTGGCGTTGGGGAGAATTTCATTTGAGATTGGAGGGTCCTCTCCCGCAGATTTCCAGATGATATCTTTGCTTTATTTAAGCTCATTACAGCTGCATTTCAAACAGCCTCTTGTGTTCGGTCGGGGGTTGCATGTGGCGGAATTCGTGGTTTGTTACCTGGAGCAACCCAGCGGCCAAGACATGATGTCGAGCACAAATGGGATTAGCAACGGTCCTCCCCCCAGGCGGAAAGATCCAGACCTGAGCAGTCGAGCTCAAGCTTTCCACTGACCACCTGGTCTAATTAATAAATAACTGGAAGACAGGAAGCAGGAGGAGCAGCCCATTGTCTCTGTTGTTCAGAGATGAAGTACCTGAAAGCCACACTTGAGTAAAAGTACAGATATCTAACCAGAAATTGACGATTAAGAATTAAATTCATTTATTAGGATATTACTTACTATTTACTGTACTTAAAGCAGCAGTAGGCAAAATATTTTTGGCTTCATTGGGCATAAATTCCATAATAACCTTTCAGCATTTTGTAATTTAAGTGTTCTGAGAGAAAACTAGACTTCTGCACCTCCTTATGGCTCTGTTTTCAGGCTTTACAAAATCTAGCCCGTAATGGGAGACTTTGACCAATCACAGGTCATTTCAGATAGAGAGCGTTCCTATTGGCTGTTCATTCAACGGAGGCAGCTGTCAATCACTCACAAACTACGATCAAACAGTCAAACTAGGCAACGCTGATGAAATATGAGTCAATATTCTGTTACTGTAATGCCTATTTCTCGAATAAAATGTTTTCAGATTTGATCAGTGCTGCCTAGTTTGACCGTTTGATCGGAGTTTGCGAATGATTGACAGCTGCTCAGAGACGGCAAGGCTCCAGCTCGGCTCTGATTGGTTGTTTTCCTCCGGTCTGTGAAATCTTGCAAATGCCAATAGGGATACCAGAGCACACAGAGGAATATGGCTTTTTTCAGATTACCTGTCTCATGCGCTACTGTCAGGATATAGTGACCGTTTTATAAAAATAACCTTTTTTAATCATATCTGCTCCAATTCTACCCACTGCTGCTTTAAAAAAATAAAAGAGCAGGAAGAGGAAACCATTGTCTCTGTTCTGACATTCCAATTAGTAGAAAACAAGGTCACATTAATTGACTACCATCCAATCTCATACAGAGGCCCTTTCCTGTCTACCTGAATGCCATTTTAAAGTCTGTTCGGGGCTATATTGATATAGAATATTCTGCGACGAGCGTGTGTAGATGAGGGATCGCTGTCATGGAATATCAAGTGCTGATTTACTGTATAATAAATTCAGCGACGATGCCCTCCTGCTGTCCTGCCACCTGTTCTGTCAGCCGAGAGCCGTGTCGCCGCGCTCACATCCACGGCTCGTTTACCAGCAGCACTTCAAAACCAAGCACATCCCTATTAAGCAGTCAAAGACTTCCAGAACCAGCTCAGATAGAGAGAGACGCCTGGCTACACGGCACCAAGCCGCTCGCGCGCTTTCCCCACGATTAGACGAAACGAGATGCGACTGAAGTTCTGGAGGTTTGTCCATCCAGCCTCGGTGTCACCCCGTCTCCACTCCTCCGTCGAGTTGACAGTGATGAAGTGCCTCAGCTGAGCTTTTTTGGCTCCTCCAGTGAAAAATGATGCCATTAACTGCAGAAGGGAGAGGGACGTTACCGAGGCTCATGGGCACGTGAAGGCCTCCCTCTCTTCCCTGCACGTTCTACAGTGGCCTCAACAGGACCATCCATCTTAATCAGAGCCCTCTCCATGCAGCACTTGTACCAGACAACTTTTTATTTTTTCATTCACCAAAATGACAACCTCATCCTTTCATTAGCAAACGAGCCAGAAACGGAAAGGTCAAGCGAGTCGAAAACAAAGAATGCATTCAGTGTTGATGCAATCAAATCAAGTCAAGTTATATTAAAGAGGAATCAATACTTTACACATTCCTCCCTGTAGAGACGTTCCGATTAGGGCTGTCAAAGTTAAAGCGTTAACGCAAATTTATTTTAACGCCACTAATTTCTTTAACGCATTAACGCAATTGATCTTTTGGAGGTTGTAATGGGCTCAGTTTTAAAACAAGAGGGAAGATACTGCTATCATATGAAACTAGAAAACCTGAAGAATCCATTGGTACCAACCTTTTCATATTAGCTTCCTCAAAGGAGGATAAATAACGCTCCAAACTTGCGTTACATTTTGGCGAGGAAAAACTGTCATGGTCATTTTCAAAGGGATTCTTTACTGACCTCCAGATATGTGAATGTAAATGAGTTCTATGGGTACCCACGAGTCTCCCTTTCACTGACATGCCCACTTTATGATAATCACATGCAGTTTTGGGGCAAGTCATAGTCAAGTCAGCACACTGACACACTGACAGCTGTTGTTGTCTGTTGGGCTGCAGTTTGCCATGTTATGATTTGAGCATGTTCTTATGCTAAATGCAGTACTTGTGAGGGTTTCTGGATAATATTTATCATTGTTTTGTGTTGTTAATTGATTTCCAATAATAAATATATACATATATTTGCATAAAGCAGCATATTTGTCCACTCCCATGTTGATAAGAGTATTAAATACTTGACAAATCTCCCTTGAAGGTACATTTTGAACGATAAAAAACATGCAATTAATCACAAATTATTTATATCGATTGACAGCCCCAAAAAAATTATAAAATACAAAATAATCTGGCTAAACAAGTTGATTTTTTCCCTGTGTTAATAAATCATGGTATCTGATCGCAGCATAGGCTGGCTTACTCGCCAATTTTGGGCAGTATCGAACGCATTTCCAATACTGACATCGGTATCGGAACAACTCTACCTCTCTGTCACCTGTTTGGTAGCTACAGACTTCTCCCAGTCTGCATCCTTAAGCTGCTTAGTGTCTTCCGCTTTTATCCTCCCTCACTCCCCCCCCCCTCTAACCTGCCTCTAGGCGGTACTGGGCTGTTGACTCATGGAGCAGAAGTTGCTGCCAACGCTGTCGCTGGCAATGCATGTCTACATGTATGCGCGTGTGTGTACAGTATGTTGAGTGTTTGCTGCTCAGTTCAGGCAGAAACACTGCAGCCTGTCCAGAGGTATTAACATCTCAGCTCACCTTTCAGTGTTTACTTATCATCCAAATGTGGCTGTATATGTGTGGAAAATATCAATTGGCAGCTTTGCGGTAGGCAAACAGGGGTTCAGAGGCCATAAACGGTCCTTCAGGGGGCCCTGCACAATCTTCAAAGTGAAGAATATCTTTATTTTATGATATTTTACTAAATGTATGCTATGTGAAGAAGAATTATTCACTCTCTGCACCATTAACAGTGCATCAGATTCAGTATAAAACTGAAAATCCTCCAAAACGAGGGTTCTTGGACGTTAAATCATTAACATGAGATGAGACCGTCTGAGACTGCCAAAAATCCACCAGACTTACCTCGTGTTCATCTGACAGTTTCTCTCCATCATCTGTGTCTCCGCAGAGTTCAGTAATCATGTACGATGCGGCGAGGGTGCCATCTCCTAAGGATGGCGCGAACGGGGTGGCCCAGCCCGTGGTCCCCGGAGCCGGAACGGGAACGGCTGCGGGACCAGGTGGGCCGACGCCGACCGCCGTCCTACAAGCCAAAACTGAGGAGGGACAGCCAGGTACAGAAGAGGAGGAGGAGGAGGAGGAGGAAGAGGAGCCCAAAGCAGAGCCAGTCCTGGTGAAAAAGCCACACAGAGAGATTCTGGACCATGAGAGGAAGAGGAGGGTCGAGCTCAAGTGTATGGAGCTCCAGGAGATGATGGAGGAGCAGGGGTAAGTACATGCAACCATTGACAGAGATCCCCAAAAGAATCCAAACTAAGTGATACAGCATCTGGATTGAAGGTTACATCCACAATGTTGAAAGAGAAACCACCGGCACTCGGCGTGTTGCTATTTGATATTGGTGGTCGGTAGCTGTATTAACATTTTCTAATTGTTTCAAGTCCTCTAATATGAATACTCACACCGCTACGTCTGTTATGTTTTCGTCTGCTGATTTCCCACAGTGCAGACTTGAAGTGTGAAATATTTCTTTTTTAATCTTTGTGACATTTTTATGAATGATACTTGCCCACAAACGGAGCAGAACGGGTAGTCTTATATCGCAATTTGGGGTCATCGATTATATTAATGATCAACTCTCGTGAATGCGCAGCTACTCATGCACAGTTGCCATTCATCAGGTCGAAACGAGCAATTCATGACAAGTGTGCAGTCAAGAGATTTTAATGAATCTGACTTGGAACACTCACAGAAAAAAAAAAGAGTTAACAATTTGAAAAATGTTCTTGCATGAAGCCCAAGATGTTTTAAGCACAAAAACCCACCAAGCGAGTAATGCACTTCAGCTGCACTGGGTATTTGATGTCAAATGACATTACCGTTTTCAGTGCAACAGCAGTTGTTTATCTTTTCTTTACAATTTGGTTATTGGGAGCCGGTTGGAGTGCGATCCGTGAAAGCTTTCTCCGTGTAGTAGAGCACTTGACATTGACAGCTACGTACCTGTAGGGGTGCTGAGTTCACATTCAGAATCTGTTACCTGCCAAAAGTCATTTTCATCGCAATATTGGGAAGAAGAAAAAGCAACAATCCCCTGTAGAGGAGTGTAGTAAACATAAGGGGCTGTGTTTTGTTAGGAAATGGGGCACAGCAGCTGCGTTTTGTTGATATGGCCATTTTTAGCAGCATGGAAATGGGATCAGGATGAATTCATTATCATCTTCTTCATTCCCTTTTAAAAGAATCCTTGTATGATGCTAATTTTGTGGTGGAGAGAATGACGTGCAACAAATGAAAGTCATGTGGAGGGATGCTCTGTTCCTGATGGTAACGGCTTCCTGGAATATGAAACAGTTCCGTATTAGCTGAAGGACTCTACAGGGACCATTCTGGCAGAGACCAGGTGCTTCCTGCTTGGCCAGCTGCCCCATTTAACATAATTGGCAATGCTCACAATCAGCAAGCCGGTGAAGGACCGCCACGTCCTTGTCACCGTTCTAGTGGCTCCTTCTTACCGGTTGGGCACCTGTGGAGAAGCAGGGAGGTGGTGGAAAGCCTCACTGCCGGGTGAAAAGAAGAGACTGGCTGCTATATGTGTGTTGGGATTCTACACGGCCCCCAGACCAACAGTGGGAGTTAGTTGTGACAAGAACCACAGTGTGCTGGGAATAGGGCATTTTGAAATTCTGAGAAATGAGTAAAATAATGCAGGAACATCTCATGGGAAAAAATAAATCTGTTTATTCTCTGAATTCAAGCTTTTGAATAGAATTTGTTCACGTGTGTGTAGCTTGGTTTGAGCAGGTTGGAGCAACCAATACTAGGAATCCCTAGAAGCAAGATTGCACCATATAGCTTCTTCATAGACTGTTTATAAAAAGGGGATGTAGTCACCATGGTGTCACCCTATGGTTTGCGGACTACCGTTTTGAAGCCTTGAGTTCAGCATTTTGGCCGTCACCATCTTGGTTTCTGGCCGTCACCATCTTGGTTTTTGGCCGTCGCCATCTTGGTTTCTGGCCGTCGCCATCTTGGTTTCTGGCTGCCTCCATCTTGGTTTCTGGCCGTCGCCATCTTGGTTTCTGGCCGTCGCCATCTAGGTTTTTGGCTGTCGCCATCTTGGTTTCTGGCCGTCGCCATCTTGGTTTCTGGCCGTCGCCATCTTGGTTTCTGGCCGTCGCCATCTTGGTTTCTGGCCGTTGCCATCTAGGTTTTTGGCTGTCGCCATCTTGGTTTCTGGCCGTCGCCATCTTGGTTTCTTGCCGTCGCCATCTTGGTTTCTGGCCGTCGCCATCTTGGTTTCTGGCTGTCGCCATCTTGGTTTCTGGCCATCGCCATCTTGGTTTCTGGCCATTGCCATCTTGGTTTCTGGCCATCGCCATCTTGGTTTCTGGCCGTCGCCATCTTGGTTTCTGGCCGTCACCATCCTGGTTTCTGGCCGTCACCAACTTGGTGATGTAGTATGTACTATATACTGCATACTGCGTTCGTTAGTAGTATGTAGTAGGCGGTTTTGAATGCAGCCATGGAGATACATGGAGATTCATACATCAGCTGCAGACATTTTTGCTTCACAATCTTGTTCATGTCACAGATGCAACATTACTCATCCTTGATGTTGCATATTTGCAGCCAACACTTGAACTTTGTATTAATGGCCTCATCCTCAAGTAGTGGTTATTAGTGAGGTTGCCATAGAGACAGTCAACCCAGCGTAGGCTGTTTCATTAGCATTATGTGCGTCCTCCAGCACAAAGTTAGGAAGAGCTCAGTGTGTGCTAACGCCAAAGGCCATGAAAATTGTAGTGACAGCAATTGGCCCTAATCCACAATCTCAAGGCTTCTCTCAGGCTGATCTGCACACACACACACGCACACACACACGCACACACACACACACACACACACACACACACACACACACACTGCTGCTTGAATAACCACAGCTCCCAGGCAAACTCCAGGCTAGCTGAGACTGTAATTAATGATGAGCTCCGTGATCCTGTGTCGGTACGGAGAAAATTCAGTTTCCTACTGATACCTCGTGGCATTTTATTCACATCACATTTGTCATTTATAGAAAGCCGGCTAATCCTCGATGTATTAGGGGAGGGTGATTTAATTGAATAAAGGGCGAGCTAATTAGTGAGCCTTTTTTATTTTTTTTTTGGTCAAGGCTAGAAACGATTAACCTGACCCACCAGATGGTTTGTTACACAGAACCATCTGAGAAGCTGTCATTGGAAACGTCTGGAGAAAGGCAGGCCCGTTCAAAAAAACACATGGCAGATGATTGGCTGAACCATCTGTCAATCAAACTCTTGCCGAAGCAAACATCTTTTCCATCAAGAAAAGCCTTCAGTGCCGTTCTTTGCTCTTCTTTCAATGAAGAAATACTCTCCAGTTCTGATAGAACTGATGCTATTGCAGCATTTCCACTAACCTCTTCAGGAGCTGCCTGACAACGAACAGTCGCCTCTCCTCCGTGTCGCCTCAGCACACCTGATGGTACATGTCCACAGGGGGCGTTTTTTATTGCGAGGGATCATCTCACTTCCCAACATTGGACGCTTGATGGGCTGCCACGAGACGCAAGACACTAGGCAGCTGATTGGACGAACGCTTTCCCTCGTGGCAAACGGGGATTAATATAAGCTCTTTGCTCATGGGCTGCTGCTCCCAGCTTTCAAACCGGAACCAACACGGTGGCTCGTTTGGAAACTTTTTTGTATAATAGTTCACCAAAATGTGTTTCTGAAAACATTTTATGCAAGAAATAAGCTGTGCAGTTGCTAAATATGTCTTGATATGCATAAAGTATCCTAGACCTCAACTTTATGCAAATGATGAGCAGCCAACGTGACGCCCCATCTCTCGAATCGCGCCGCCACGCTACCAAAATGCATTGCACTACTGCTGACATAGTCAATGAATGGGAAGCAAAGGAGGTTGTGGACATGTACCATCAGCCACGCCCTTAGCCGCCAGTAGCTCCTCACAGGATGCTGATTGGTCCGTGCTCTGGCTCCCTGGACACAAACGCATTACTTTTAGGCTGATGAGATGGCTATTCGTGTGATATATGATCCAGCTATTCTCGCATGATCTCATGACATCGCGAGAATCCAGCAGCCGTGCAAAGTAAAGATACGAGAGAGAGGTGACAGGCACAAACCAGTATGTGGGGCCGGCGTTTTTCAAATTTCAAAAAAGAAAAGTAGACCTTTTTTTGTTTCCTCCTCTCTCTCCCTCTGCTGTTAGAGTATGGAGATGAATTAAATCAATGCTCCTGTGGGGGGCTTTGAGACGGTGGAGATGGATTAGACTTTTCTTCCACTAATTCTTCTACCCGTCCCTCCTTCCCTGAACGTGACTGCTTGTTAGGCAGTGGGGCCTCGTTAAGACGGCGGGCTAATGGTGGAGCTACGACAGATTGATGTAGCTGAAAGGGAGCTGCCGGACTTTACCAGGAAAGATAAAGAAATAAAAAGGAGGGGGCGCACTGCGGCCATCTGTCAGCTCATCTCCTGGCTTGGAGTAGATATAGTTGCTCGTGGTTTGAGAGCGATGTAAAAGAGTCATGATGTCTAGTGAAACAGCGTAGTGTCAGGCAGCAGCTTGGCTAATGATGACAGAATACAAGGAAGAGGCAGACACCCGCGCTGACCGGCTCCACTCAACTCGTCAGACTGCACGAGCTCGGCTGGCAGACGGGCGCGCTTGAAGGACAGCGACCACTCAGCTGAGTGTTAAAGCTCTGGACGGACTCGAGTCATCTCGTTAAGCTATAATAAAGGGAGAATCTCACTTGCCAGCTTGGCTCGGCACAGCTCCCCCTCGCCTCTCCAATTTCTAATGTTCCTCTTTAAATGAGGGAGTGTGAGTGCATGTGTGCAGGATTAAGGGATAGAGCGGGGGGGATGAAACACAGGGAGAGCAATGCCAAGCATTAGACACAATTAAAATGGTGGCTGGGGTGTGTTTTCATTTGTTGTGGATATAAGCCAGCAGGCTCAGACTGTACGTCACCCCCCGAGCCCCCCGTCCTGACCGGGGCCTGTGTGAAGGATTAGGCTGGGGGGCAGGTTGGACGCCTGCCTCCTTCTCTAACCCTGCCAGCATGGCAGACGCTCCCCTCCTCCCTTTACACACAGACCCCCCTCCTAACCCAGCCGTGCTCTTCTCCAGAGATAGGACCAGGATAAATAGTCTGTCATGAATGATGGCCTCACCCTGGGAGCCAATTAGACAGGCTGAGCAATTAAAGAAGCCTGTTCATTTAGCCATCCGACGCCCGGCAGCATCCGCCACTCACCGGCACTCTTGAGTGCTCTGCCGCCGCAGGGAGCATTGGCCTTTTATGTATATTAGATGTGCTCTAGGTCACTATACGTTGTGATCTGTTAGAGTAGCTGTTGGAGGAGGTGGAACGGTACATATAGCTGAAGCACCGCCAACAACATCCTGTCGTCTCTCCATCACAAAGAACTGCATGGACTGAAAGTCTCAACAAATGCTTCGGCAACACTTTATAATAACCATCATTTATAAATGGTAAATTGATACTCAGTTAATATCTGTTAACAATTACGAAATGATTTATAAACCTTTCAGAAATTGTTTGTAAAACATCTATAAACATTACATAGACAGATATTTGTAACACCGTTAAATGATTGATAAATACTTTGTAAAGCATCTATGAACATTATTTAGATAGATAGTTAATAGTTTGTCAATGATTAGTAATTGATTTCTGGTCCATCTGTCTATGTAATGTTGATAGATGTTTTACAAACGATTTCTTAAAAGTTTACTAATCATTTGGTAATCACTAACAAATACTTAATATACAATATAAAATGTTATAGTATGTGCAGTAATAAACTGATAATAAATACTTTACTAATGTAATCAGAATGTAATTGTTATCGTCTCTTATCTGTGATGATACAATATAATTAATATACATATATTAATATATAAAATAATAAATATAATAATAAAAAACTTGTATTTCATATTACACAAAATACTGATAAAAATTGTAGCATTACTAATAATTAGTAAAAATTATTAATTATCATTTCGTTATTTGTTAACAGTAAAAAAAAATGCCATTAGGAGCACTAAAAGGAGACAGAAGAACCTGTTTTTTTTCACAGATTATCTGTCTCAGGATATAGTGACTCAGGATAAAAATAACCTTTTATCATATTTGCTCAAAGTTACTGACTGCAGATTTAAAGCAAGTTTAGCTACCTCATGATAACACAGTTCACCGACAGATTTCAAGCTCAGGGGCTGCTTTGCATGCGAGGGTCCATGTCCAGATTGTATTTCAGGGCTGTTTTTCCCACACTAATTGAGGCATAAGGATTGCGGATGAGTTGAACTCCTGTGGTGGCTGAGCCTTTTTCCAGCTCTCTAATGAGCTCTCTTCACAGGGCCTCACTCACTCTAATCTGCAGGCTATACGTGGAGCTCTCTTTAAACTTGAACTCCATATACACAACTGCGCATGCACACACTAACACACACACACACTCACAACAGAGAGGCAGGTGTGTGCTAGGCCCTTCTTATGCATGCATGAAACTGTGTGTTTCCGCCAATGATAATAGCTTTTTAAATACAAGGCAGAAGACGTTCCGCCTGCTGCTTCACCAAGCAGAAGAATTAGACGTGCATGTGTGTATTACAAAAACTGTTGTTTTAAAGCCAAGTAGAGAGGTGTAGCCTGGCACAAGCAAAGAATACACAACATAACACAGAGATGCATCACTGAATCTGTGTTTTTACAAAGGCTGTCAATCGATTAAAGTATCCGTAGTTAATCGCGATTAATTGCAAATTAATCACACATTTTTTTATCTGTTCAAAATGTATCTCAAAGGGAGATTTGTCAAATATTTAATACTCAACATGGCAGTGGGCAAATATGCTTGCTTTATGCAAATGCATGTATATATTTATTATTGGAAATTAATCAACAATCGTAAGTTCCGTTAATGCGTTGGAAATGCGTCCAATACTGCCCGAAATTCGGGATTAGGCATCGGCAAGTAGTCTATGCACCGATCCAATACTATGATTTATTAACCCAGAAAAATAATCAGCTTCAGAAATCAATTCTTCTTTGTTGCTCCAAAACAGTAGCCTTCACTGTGCTGTCGCCCTGGATGTATCATGGCTGCCACTGGCAACTACTGTTTTAGAGCAGCAAAGAAGAACCGATTGCTGGAAGTTTATCACGTGACGATAGTAAACAACAACAATGCGGTAGTACGGTACGGTAACGGTAGTCAGAGCGAGGAAATTGTCAGCCATTTGGCAATATTTCACAGTGGAAAATCCAACAAGTAAAACTGTATGTATTTGTTCATGCTTTACAAAGAGCTTAACCTGAGCCAGGCCATACAACAAAGATAGTAATCATATCCATACATGGTCAGTAGTAAACAGCTGTTAAATAGTAATAGGCTACAGTAAATTGAGACAGAAAGGAAAGAGGTTTATCGTAGTAGTCAGGAGCTGAATGGTTGTATTTTGGCCACCGCTGCTGCGGCATCGCTTTAATAACATCTGCAGTGACACTTTTTGAATTGCAAGAGACGCGAGCAGCTAGGATCTTATTAAGAGAGCTGCTCTCAGAGCCTCTAAGGCCGGAGCGAATAACTATCTCTGCTCTGATGGAGGTTTCCCTGCGAGCCAAAGCCTGTGTCACAAGACGATAAGCCTGCGTCCTATCAGACCGCAAATTGGAGGGAAAGCATCTTGAGGAGAATGACCCATTTCATACATTGTCACCGGGGGAGGTCCCAAGCCAATATAGTAGAGAAAAGCGCTTCAAATGATGTTGTTACAGGAGGTCGTAGAGAAGATGAGCAATCAGAAAGAGAGGCGGTGGCAGATTGTGCTGCTCCAACCATTGATCTGCTTCCAGTGTGGGGGAGGTGAACAGGGCAGCTTTATATATACTGAGAAAGATGTACTCTTTCCTTGCTCCTTGTTCTGTCTGGTCTATCCACTAGCTGTTATCTAACCAGAAAATCTATGACTGGAGAGAGCATCAATTGAGAATCCTCTCCATTCGAGAGTTGAACTGTTTCACTGTGGCTCTGGAGGTCGTTTAAATTCTGCCCCTGCAATAGAAACGCGGGGGCGTTCGGGTTTGCCTTCCCGTGGTCCCAGCGCCATTCAATCTTACTAACTACATTGGCATCACGTTGTACTCTTTGCAGCGGGGATTGATGGCTGCAGAGTTTCATACAGTAGGTGCACAGCACCGCCCGGGGATGACTTGTGAGGAAAAAAAAGGTTGTTCTCTTCACACATGAAGCGCAGAAACATCAGTGGCAGTCAGAAGGAGTACACGCACAGAAGGAGTACACACACACACACACACACACGTAGGCGCGTCCTCCACAAATCGATGGCTATCAGCATAAGGATGGTCTCCGGGCCACAACTATTCATTTTCTAGGATGGTGAGTTAATGGGGGGGATCTGTGGGTGCTCGGAGCTGTCTAATTACTCCAATCAAGTTCTTTAATCGTGGTGATTTTTCATGGCCAGGGTGGCGGGGAAAGCCCCTCGCTCTGATCGATGTCCCCCCCGTCTCTCTCCGCCCAAATCACTGGGACTTTGCATGCTGTAGGCTAAAAGGATTTAATTTGGCTCCACTCCTCTGAACAGTCCCACCTCATACGCACGCACACACAAATGAAAACACCATGTTCAGTAACCCTTTAACACTCTGACGGCCTGCCGCCGGGCCCGGCTGCTACTCTGTTTTTCAGAGGTTGTTGAGTTTTCTAGCAAAGAGTGATACTGGTATCATATGAGGAAAAACTGGCTTGGTCGTTTTCAAAGGGGTCCCTTGACCTCTGACCTCAAGATATGCAGTATAAATGTGTTATATTCGTCTATTCTAAAATGGTGTATTTGAATATTTCTGCATACTGGGGACCCTAAACAGTCTTGTAATTACATAAATAGGGTATCACTGTAAAGCTGATGCTCTTTTGGATCCAATGTGATCCTATGTGTGATGATGTTAGTCCCCATAGTAGCCATTTCATTGGAGTGAGACCATTTTTTTTAAACTTGACCTCACTGTATAAAATTACCTTGTGGTGACCTCTAGGATAATCACAGCCTCATGAAACGTTACAGCCACAAACTAGAGACCTAGAGCATTCAGAGGATGAGGCAGTCAGCCTCCAGTCAGCCCCTCCTCTGCACTGTGTCGGGCCAGAACAGATGGTGTGTTAGCTATACCTTTACAGCTGCAAGAAGCGCTAATTAAATGTGCAGAGGAGGGATGTGTTGTTCCAGTGTGCTCATCCTAATAGCCACTGACAAACATCCAATATGTGGCAATTTACACAGATTGATTTAGAGCTCACTATGGATTTTTTTTTGCTCTCTTAAATGCGAAAGTTTGCCGATCACGTCAGAAAAAGTTTCTTCTTTCCTTCGACTTCTTCTGCCCATAGATTTATTTCTGTCTGTAGGTGACTCACCATTCGCCAGGTCCCCACGGACATTCAGGTGCTGTGGGGGATTCTCAGGCTCATGCCTCTTAACCCCGGTGTCTTTTGTTGAAGCGGCACCACTGCTGGGTGTTCACTCTCTAGCTTTGGTTAGTGAGTTATACGGACTATACCGAGAACCCGACTTTGCTGTGCTTCATGCTGCAAAGCTGTGCAGAGCTTCAGAATCAAGCAATTCAACGGAGGACAGAGAGAGAGGAGAAATGGGAGGAGGTCATATGTCAGCAGAAGCTTTAGCTTCTCAAGCTCTGATCCCTTTTTTCAGGTGCTAACATCCTCACCATCATCAGCACAATGTGAAAGAGAACGCCCTAAAGCCTGTTTGGCCTGAACTCATTCAGCCAGTATCTTTCCTGAGCCTTCTCACCCTTTTACCCATTGTGCACCCTTCCTCGATACACAACCGACAGCTGAGAGCACGCCCGGACCGCTGTAGAGTTGTCGGGAAGCAGCCGGCGTACTGCGATGGCTCCTGCGATGTGCATGGAAAGCCATGAATATAAAGTGCGTGTGTTTGTGGCCTCCATTGTGCCGAGTTGACAGCTGCTGGGCTCAGAGATTGCCGTACAGCGGGACCTGATGGTGCTGTCACACCGGCCGGCTTCTTGTCTGTTGGGCCATCTTCCAGCTATTTTTCAGCTCTCCGTCCATTGCTCTTTTTCCTAATCTCATTCTCCACACCGCCTGTGCGCTGACAGCACCAAAGTCAGAATACATGGTATCGGCTGCTATATTTAATCTGAGAACAGCAAACTCTCCTCAGACTAATGCCATTTCCACGCTGAAATGAGACCCCCGGTTCATTTACAATCCAGTTTGTAGAGTTGGTCCTGCCATGAGCCCCCCCCCCCCCCCCCCGCTAAGAGAGGGAAAGAGAATCTGTTACCAAGTGTTTTTGGGGTTGCCAAAAGGACGGCAGCGGCCTGCGGCAAAAAGTAGAAACAGAATCAACTTTTAGATAAATGCTGCGGTGGCCGATCACGTAACCAGCGAGCCAGTGAGAGTTAACATCCCTGCCTGTCGCTGCCTTGGGAGGGGGGCCAAAAACAACTTTGGTACATGAAAGTTTAAAAAACTATGAGGGTAAAAAACAAAACACAAACACTTAGCCCAGCCGCCCAGGAGTTTGTGTAACAGCCGACAACATGGATGCTCGTTGGAGCAATTCAGAGGGGAGTTTGGTAGTGTGTTTCCTTCAACAAGCTCCAGCACAAGGCCCAGTCCCAACTTAAAAAAAACAACTTCAAAACAGGCTCATTCTCAGAACAGTTCTGTCTTTTTCCTCTGATTTCTAAGTAGAGTTTTGGATGGACGCAATGGGGTCGCTAATGGTTTTAAAGTCCCTCAAGTGCCTCTATGAGCTGTGTGTCACAATCACCGCTGCTGCTCCAACTGCTGAGCGTTTCAGCACTAAGTGATGGACAGTTCCTCAGGACTTTGGTTACTGAAAGTGGAGCTCACATTTCAGATGTTTTCACTTATCAAAGACACAAATATCACGCATCAGTATGTTGAGACTCAAAGAGATGATGACTTCTAAGTAGGTCCGTCAATTGTTTAAAATATTTAATCATGATTAATCGCATGATTGTCCATAGTTAATCATGATTAATTGCTCATTTTCTAATCTGTTTTTGATCTGTTTTTATCTGTAAAGGGAGATTTAACAAGTATTTAATATTCTTATCAACATGGGGGTGGGCAAAGGAGACTCGTGGGTACCCATAGAGCCCATTTTCATTCACATATCTTGAGGTCAGAGGTCAAGCGACCCCTTTGAAAATGGCCATGCCAGTTTTTCCTCACCAAAATATAGCAACAAGTTTGGAGCGTTATTTAATCTCCTTCACAACATGCTAGTGTGACATGGTTGGTATCGATGGATTCTTTAAGTTTTTTAGTTTGAACCCGCTACAAACTACAAATGCAAGTTGTGTTGATGCGTTAAAGAAATTAGCGGCGTTAAAACGGATTTGCGTTAATGCGTTAACTTTAACAGCCCTACTTCTAAGGCCCTACTCTTTTTTTCTATTACCAATTTGTAACTGTGGATAACTAGTGAAACATGCTGCAGCCTCTCTCCCCCCCCCACCCCCGTCACACATCATGCTTGTTATTGCTGTTCTTAATACGAACTCTCCAGTCTATTATTAATGTCCGAGGCTTCCAGTCAGTCTCACTCTGGGATGTCTGTCTCCTGGCTACACTTTCACGGCTTTATTAATTCCCCCCCTCCCTCCGCCCTCCGTCCTCTTCTCTCCCTTCATGTTCCTCTGCCTCTGTAGCTCATTACATCCCATTACCACAGCCAGAGCAGAATGTGGAGATGGTGAGAAGATAGTGTGAATAGATCAGCTCGGTGTACGGTGCATTAAAGAGGCCATGCGCTGTCAAGCTCACAAGACATGCATAACTCCCCTATGAGAATCTGTAGAACGGCACAGGACGGAACTTCATTGTCGCTGCCGCTGCTTCCGACAGGCGGGATGAATTATTGCTGTGTCCCCTCACAGAGCTGTCATCGGTCAGAGGCTGCTGCTTGTGTTATTCACAAACTGGGAGGATGAAGCCCGAAGCTGTGTGCACGAAAAGAGATTCATTCATTATCTACCGCTTAATAATATCACAAAGAAATTAAAGTACAACTAATCATTTTGATGCTCTTCTGCTGCGCCCACTGACAATGTAATGAAAAAAGCCAGATATTCTCAATTAGAAAATCTGAATACAATGTGACACAGACTGTAATTGCCTTGCAGTATTCCGTCTGTCAGCTTGCTGAAAGCTCCTCACGTTGCCCCGCGGCTACTCTCAACTCAGCGCTTTGCTTATAGAATAAAACATGACATGCAGTCCGGGCTCGGACAAGGAACCCGCCGGGGTCGGGGGGGGTTGTCGGTGACTCATCAGAACATACATCATCGGGCTGAGTGTCATTTTTTGGCTAGGAAACAGTCGGAGTCAGACGGTCTTTGCCATTTGTTGGACTCTGTTTGATAGCTGGGGATGACATGGCTCCTACACGGGCATCTGGCAGTTATGACGGATGACAATTGGCTTTGCCGGTGCCCCCGCTGCATTCAGTGCTGTTATTAAAAGCTGCTGCTTCAGTTTGCAGTATGTTCATCATTCACTTTCACCCTTGTCTGCTCACTGCTCTGCCAAGACTGCAGATTGCTGTTGTATCTGTGTGTGTGTGTGTATGTGTGCCTCTACTAACCGCTGTGTCTTTATGTTCGTCCTCAGGTACACAGAAGAAGAGATTCGACAGAAAGTGAGCACATTCAGACAGATGCTGATGGACAAGGAGGGCGTTATCACTAGAGAGGGTTCACACACACAACCAGGGTAAGTTCCTGTACCTGTTTTTTGGCTATTGCCATCTTGGTTTTTGGCTGTCACTATCTTGGTTTTTGTCCATTACAACACAATACAGGTCAGAAATACACTGGGCCATATTCCATGATTCTCTTTAGAAATCGAAGGTTGTGCATCCAATGGGAGGAGGGAGGCCCAGAAGAAAACACAGTTTGTTTGAAGTGTCAATGAAAGTGCCCAGATTCATGAGGATCATGAAGTAAAAATAACCTGCAACACCAGTCAAGCTTTACGCAGCACTGCACAACTAATCTGGTGAAACATTATTAAGGATGAACCACACCGAATGTCTGAATACTAGGGCTGTCAATCGATTCATTTGTTTAATCGCGGTTAATCGCATGATTGTCCATAGTTAATCGCGATTAATCGCAAATTAATCGCACATTTTTTATCTGTTCAAAATGAACCTTAAAGGGAGATTTGTCAAGTATTTGCATGTTGCATGTTACTGCAAAAGATCTGGATTCAGAGCACATGCACTGTGCATATCGTTTTTCTTTCTTTTTCTTCAGCTAATCTATTAGGGATCCCAGAGAGGTTTGTATCCTTGATGATAAATTAATTACAGTAAATGAATCTAATAAAACCAGACAGCCATAAATATCAAATACTGTACCAGCAGAAATTGATTTTTAAAAGAGGTTATGAGCAATGGCCTGCCATTCTAATAACGTCTTCAGGCGGTCCGTTCTGAAGAATACGGACCGTAATTGCAAAAAAAGTGCAATAAATTTTAATTTGAATCCTTGGCTTTTGACTGATAATGCCCCTCTCTGAATACACAGGGAACGGTTACAACCCCGATGCTTTGAAAATAATCAGCAGCATTTTAAAGTCTATTCTGAACTCTGCTGGAAGCCATCGAGGCGAAGATTGGCACGATAATTGTCAATTTGTTTAGCGCTAAGCCTCGCTCGCTCATCTGAGGCGAGCATGGACGGAATTAACAGAACCAAAATGTGTAGTCTCCATCCAGGTCACAGACAGACACGCAGAAGACCGCTGCTTCAGCCGTCACAAACATGCAGCAGCAGCGGGACGTAGGCGTGGTGTCCCTCCCGAGTCAGTCCATCATACTGTACGTGTGAATGATTGAGAGAGGCAGTGCGGTGGTGGGGACACGACCCGCTGTCTGTGAACTAATGACTGCTAATGACGCTGATGCTTCCTGTCTCACAGGCCAGACTAATGACTCTCCCTCCTCTGCACCTCAGCCGGTGTCTGACATTAAACCAGACCACGCTGAAATGAGGAGGGAGTTACAGAGGATGGAGAGGCACAGTAGGACCAATGAAATCAAATTAATGTTTTTTTTCCATCACATATCTTTATTGATTTTGAACATAATACATCACTTTTCCAAAATAAGTTGGTTACATCCTTCAAGTCTCCCTCGAGACGTCTGATGTTGGAAATTGTGTTGATTATTCCTTTCCAAAAGTCTTGCATGTGTTTACACTTCCAAATGCAATGAAATAAGGTTCCCCTCTCTGCTCTACATTTTATACTCCTGTCTGGGATGTTAGGATTGAATTTATTGAGTTTTTCAGGAGTTACATTCGTTCTCATAAGCCAATTATATTGGATCAATTTTAATCTGGTATTAATAGTAGGGCTGTCAATCGATTAAATTATTTAATCACGATTAATCGCATGATTGTCCATAGCTTAAAGGGAGATTTATCAAGTATTTATTACTCTTATCAACATGGGAGTGGGCAAATATGCTTTTCTATGCAAATGTATGATAAATTTATTATTGGAAATCAATTAACAACACAAAACAATGACAAATATTGTCCAGAAACCCTCACGGGTACTGCATTTAGCGTAAAACAATATGCTCAAATCATAACATGTCAAACTGCAGCCCAACAGGTAACAACAGCTGTCAGTGTGTCAGTGTGCTGACTTGACTATGACTTGCCCCAAACTGCATGTGATTATCATAAAGTGTGCATGTCTGTAAAGGGGAGACTCGTGGGTAACCATAGAACAAATTTTTGCATTAATGAGTTATTATCATGTTAACTTTGACAGCCCTAATTGATGGATAACGTTTGTACTTGATAACCAGCCTTTTCCCATTCATGCTCTGTGATATATGTCTGAAGATCCTCCATCCACTCCATTCTTTTATAATTTGAGGATTCTGTAGACGCTTTTACCAATTTTCCATATAATAGTGATATCTTTCCTTTAGCATAGGGGTCTGATGTGATGTAATGAACTTAATTTAACCATCTGTGGCCCAGGGAGAGACAACGACGAAGATACAGAAAGCGCTGTTTGTTTTGCTTTTCACATTAGTTCACTCTCGAGGGTACTTCAGAGTCGGGTCAATTTGGGATTTCAGAGCTCGTCTCGAATTCTGCAACTTTCCCTCTCTAGAAAGGCCTTGATGTGGAAAATTGAAGAAGGTTGTAATTTGCAGGGTTGTTATTCCCCCCCCCCTCCCACTCCCCCTCACACTCAACACTCCCACAGGCCCTTACACACACACACACACACACACACGCACACACACACACGCCTGAGGTAACCACTTCTGAAGCATTATAGGAAACATGCCTTAATCAAGCCACGGGCCAAACTGTGCTATAGGCCCCCCGATGCTCACTGCCACTGGCAATAAGCAGATCAACAATCCCCCGCATTAATAGGTAATATGGTAGGGGACCCTCACATCGGTTAACATGGACCCACAAGAGTAAACAGCCAACAGTACAGTATGCTAGTGATCTCATCTCATTAACAGCGAGGTTATGTCACAGTCCGGGTTTGTTTCTGGGCCTCCTTTATAGCAATGCTGATGGCAGGGCTCTAGGGATGGCAATGTCAGTCTGTTATTTTAGGCGTTTTTTACGAGGAATATGGCTATAGGGCACAGGAGGTTAATGTCATCGTAACTTCAAGCCAAATGAGATATATGTAGATATAGATAATAGATATACCGGTAGATGTGTAGATTTGCTAAATGAAAGGAGGCTCCATCACGATCTCAACTATACTGCTGCCTTCAGCGGGTTTGTCTTTGTTCAAGCTGGTAGGTTTTATTCAGATGGCATCTTTTCCCCAGGGACTATTCCTATTGACAGCAGGCTATAGGCCCCTCAGCTGTAGCTGTAACACTCTCACACACTAGCAGTAAACACGGATGAGCTAGCTCATAACTCTGTTCACCGATGTACCCACATTGATTTCCTGCAGAACGGATGTGAACTCAGGGCCAGAGAAAGGAATGCAGTGTGTAAAGCCTCTCAGAGCCGTTGAGGCTTACACACAGAGACTGTCCGAACCGAGCAGGATCAATGGGGGAAGCTGACCCTGGTAGCTATTCAATATCTGATAGAACGCCTCTGAGACGGACCTTTCTTCATTTGCAAACAATCGCTTCAATAAAAATCATATGTTCGACTGCAGATATCTAATCCGGGTGCACCCACTGGTTTTTCCCCCAAGATCACAGAATTGATCAGCGCCCAGTCAATCCTTCATCTTAATACGAACACCATGAAGCTGCTACAGTAGCTGCTATTTGCTCCCCACCCTCCTACTGAGGAGTAATCAATCCGACCTCCACTTTCCTCCTCCCAGAATAACAAACTATAACTCTCCCCAGCAATAGAAATATATCCGGGCCTTCAGTGGCAGAGTGGCTCTGTGAGTGGGGGATACGAATGGTGCTGCACTACTTTGTGCCGCAGCCCTGAGCAGGGCCTTGGCCGCAGTCCATCACTGCCAGGTCCCAGGGACAGTGGCTGAATTAGGGAGCCTCTTCCTCTCACCAGGGCACCATTAAGCACAGGGACACTCACTCATCTGCCTAACAGGGACGCCGCGTTGATCACTACCAGGCTGGACAGATGTCTCCGGCATACTGGAGCACGGCATCGTCTGAGAGATTAGACACAGGATGGGGAATTAGTTGATTTATCTCTAATGACTAAGCACGGGGACCACTAGATAGTTTTCATTTGTTGGTAATTGCTCTTCTTGGCGTTGTGCTTCATCCCTACAGGGACACTAGTCTTAGACAAAAACAAATGGCATTTTTTGGCATTTTACATATTTAAATCAATCAAGAGAATAACTCATTAGCATGAACGTTGTCAGATCACGCTGCGGTCTAATTATTGAATGTGCAGCTACACTACCAAACATCACTGTTCTTTACTGCCATATCTAATATTTAATATTTGTTTAATGTTTAATTGTTTGCATTATATTAAGCCCTAGTAGAGTAGTGTCTGAAGTATTCTCCTAAGCAGTAGATACAACTATGAGCATGAAAGCCTGTATGTAAAATCCAGGGCAAAGAAAGCAGATGTGGCGATTTTCATAAAGTAATGACTAATTCCCGGTGATTATTGAATAGTATTTTTCTTTGCAATGCACATGCCTATGGTACATACTATAACTGTACACATGTAATGAACCCTCACCAGTGATTGGGCGTGGTTTCAGATCCTTCAGTGGACACGCCACCAGCGTTACCGAGCAGAGAACACTGCTTATTTTTTCCAGACTTTGAAACCTAATTTTACTTGGCAATTTTTTTTAATCATTCAAATTTGGCTGGGTTGATAATAACACATTTTTCTGTGGTGTGGAAAACCCAGAACACATTTATTTTTTGCTTTACTTGGACTTTAATAAGAGTTTCCAACTTCGTTCAAATTAAAATTCCTTCTCTCTCTTGTGAACTGTATTCCACCCACACTGCCTACAGTTGTTTACTTCTCTCTCCCAACTGATTCTGCTTTCTGAGACTGTTGTTTTTGTTGCTCAAGTTCAAATTAACATGATTTTTATAATGCAAGTTTATTCATCAGAGCGAGTGTTGCAGTGTGTGTGTGTGGGGGGGGGGCTCCATCTGTGTACGTAAAAGCGCTGTCGATGTGAAGTGAGGCTATTTTGCTGGTGCTTGGCATCCCTGCTGTGCCCGCTGGTGCTCAGCCAATTAAGGGCTTTGTTGCCTCATCTCCTCCTAACTAACCATCAGGCCTGAGCCCCGCTCAAATCCTCCACGCGCTCTCCTTCCAGATTCTCTCCACCATCACTCCTCCTCCTCTTGCTCTCATGTGGAATTAGCTCTGATAGTGTGCCCCGTGTGTGTTTGATGTCCTTACTAGTAGATGCACTATCCTTTGCTTTGTCAACTTCTTTCAGTGTGTCTCTTCACCCTCTTCATCTCATTAGCCCTGACTGTTTTCATCTCTCTCTTACTAATTGAGGCTGCATGGCTAGTCATCGAGGTTATGTCTCTGTCATCATCGCTCTAATCCAAATAACCTCCGCGTATACTACTTCAATATGCTACATCTCTGTGTAAAAAGTACCAGCATGACCCTCTGGGTTTGTAACAATACTGGGATGGGACAAGGTCGGAGAGATAGGACGGCATGAGGGACGAAATAATCAGAGTGGTGTGTTCTTTATCTGTTTCTTTAGCCCACATGGAGGCTGCAAGGTCAGATCTGGTGGACCAGAGGAGGCCACATAAGAGAAGGGGGTAGTGGGGCAGGGAGGATTAAGGGAGGAGGCTGCTGCCATCTGTCTGTATATACACTAGAGTGTGTGTGTGTGTGTGTATGAGAGGAACAAGTGGGAAGATATCAGTCCCACAAGCTGAGCTGTAAGAGTGAGAGAGATGATGATATTCTCACTGCTGGGGTGAGAGGAGATTTCAAATGTCAGTATAAAACTACAGTCACACACAAAAGTTTAGTGTGTGAGCGTCACATTTTCATATACTTCACTTCCTGTTTTTGTTTTATTGCTCCCAAGTTAGGCGCCAGATGGGTCGGTACATTCATGAGCCTGCAGTGTAGCTCTACGGCTAGGTCGGTCCGCCGCTTTGGTCCAGACTGAAATATCTCAGCAACTATTTAATGGATGTCTTTGAAAATAACGGACATTCGTGGTCCTCAGAGGATGAATCCCACTGATTTTGGTGACTTGGTTGACATTTGTGGGTTTTGAGTGAAATGTCTCAACAACTATTGGATGGATTGCCGTGACATTTGGTACAGACATCCATTTTCCCCTCAGGATGAATTGTAATAAAGATGGTGATCCTCCGTCTTGTCATCTAGCGCCATCATCTAGGAGATAAGCCAAACTAATACGGTGAACATTAAATCGGTTAAACATCTGCATGTCAGCTTTGTCGTTGTGAGCATGTTAGCATGCTGACGTCAGCGTTTAGCTCAAATCATTGCCGTGCTTCCGTACAGTACGCCTCACAGAGCTGCTGGCATGACTGGAGGCTCTTTTACACTTTCACTTTGAGTCTCTAATGAGAGTTGTTTGGAAATAGTTTTTGACCAGGGCTCGCTTTATTCCACAGTCACTCCTCTTTCTCACAACACTCACACACTCCACATTCCTGATCCTTGCCTCTTGTAATTTTTCAGGGTCAACCACCTGCACTACCAGCCCGCCGAGTACGAAGAGAACCCTGAACTGGTCGGCTATGAAGATGGAGACTATGAACACGATTACCACAGTGACAACCGGTAAAGCACATGTTTAAACACTCACTGTACTGTATAATGGAGATGTGTTGACCAGCTCTGACCCACTTCAAGTGGTGAATTAAATCAGCCACCTATTATCTCCTTCACATGGCCTCTGGGATGATAATAGACATAAACATGAAATAGATCTCAAGATAAAACAAAAGTGCTCTTCAAATCCTCTGGCAACACCCAGTAACAACATGCACCTGGAGAGAAACAAACTCATCATTATTTATGTTTCAATGCAGATGGTCATTTAGATCATGCTCTCCGAATGTGTCACTTCATAGAAAAGATTAAGTGCCACTTCCTCGAGGCCATTTCCCGTTTCCATTGTATGGTAATATTGCATGTTATGGCAGAATGAATTGAGGAAATGAGAAAATAGACACTTGCACGGCAGCAAATAACTATAATCAGAAATGTATTCCTTCTGAAAATTATTATAATAACAATCACTTGTGAGTTATTTCTGCCTTTCTCGCTTTGGATCTGGCTCTCGATCTCACTCCCCCCCCCCCCCCCCCCCTCTCGTTCTCCCCTTCTGCGGCCAATTCAGAGTGAAGAGGAAATCAAGCAGCTCTCCATCCCCGCGTCCAAAGAAAAGGAAGAAGAAGAAATCTGGCCGCCGAAGGAGCCGGTGAGTGGAAACGGCTTCCACTGATTGAGGAAGTGGTTCGCTTTTTCTCCCTTTTCTTTTTCCCCTGCCTCGTTGACAGAATAATTACACTGTGGTTTTGTGAAAATGGGATTCCAATTATTTTGGTGTGAATATTGCTAACGAGCCATCAGATACTGCAATTGTGGAGAGTGGGGAAAAATTGTAGGATGTCATTAGCAACGCATAGGCTCATCTACCATTTTCTTTTGACAAGGTCAGTAAAAGAAATAGAGAGAGTGAGAGACGGAATCATTGATGCGAAAGAAAAAGAGTAAGAAGAGAGAGGCAGAGGGATGAATAGAGTTGAGGACAAAGAGAGAGGAATCAGCTGAACTACTATACTGTAGGAAGTCACCTTTGCTAAAAACGATCCCCTCTGAGGGCAGATGTAAAGTAACACAGTGATGAGTGAAGAGCCAGAAGTCAACAGCGATCCGAGGCTCATTTTGCATTTTTGTCACCAGCAAATTCTTCCCTTCTCTCCACCGAAAGGTTCGGCAGCTCGTCACCCACTCACAGAGAGAAGAAGAAGAAGAGTGGGAAGAAACACAAGCGAGACAGGTGAGTGTGTACATATACAGCATCGTGTGTGAGAGTCATCAGTGACATGGCAGCATGAGAGAGATACTGTGGCTGTTTAAGGGTTTATCAACAGGTGGCTTCACTGGGAAAAAAGGAAAGGAGGAAAGACGAGAATAAAAAGGAAGGGAGGAAGGAAAGTAATAAAGAAATGATTCAAGGAAGAGAGGAACGAAAGAAAGAGACAAGATGAAAAGGAAGGGAAGAAGAAAGGGAGAAAGACGGGGAAAAAAGGAAAGGGAAGGAGGAAAGAAAGAAAGACAAGAAGAAAAAGTAAAGGATGAATGGAAGGAGGAAAGACTAACTGATAGGAAGAAGCTGGAAGTGAAAAAGGAAATAGTAAAGACGAGAAGAAAAAGAAAGTGAAGTTGTAATGACAAGGGAAGACAGAAAAGGGAAGAAGGAAAGACTTAAAGATAGGTAGAAAAAGGAAGTGAAAAAGGAAAGGAGGAAAGACTAGAAAAAAGGAAGGAAAGCAGAGAGGAAAGAAATAGACAAGAAGAAAAGGATGAAGGAAAGGAAAAAAGGGCAGAAAGAAAGGGAAGTAGGAAATAGGAAGAAAAAAAGGAAAGGAGGCAGGACAAGAAGAAAATGTAAGGGAAGTTGCAGATAAAGGAAGAAAAGAAAGGAGGAAAGATTAAAGGATAGGAAGAAAAAGGGGTGAATAAGGAAAGGAGGAAAGACGCAAATAATATGAAGGGAAGTAGGAAAGAAAGGCGGAAGGAAGAAAAAGAAAAGGAAGGGGGAAAGACAGATAGGAAGAAAAAGGAAGGGAAGTAGTACAGAAAGAGAGACGAGAAGAAAAGGGAAAGGAAGAAGGAAATGTAGAAAGGGAAGGAGGCAAGATTAAAAAATAATAAAAAAGTAGGAAAGAAAGAAAGACGAGAAGAAAAGGATGATGGAAAGGGGGGAAAAGGAAGAAAAAGAAAGGGAGGGAGGAAAAACAAAGATAGGAAGAAAAATTAAGTTAAGGAGGAGAAGACAAGAATGAAAAGGAAGGGAAGTAGAAAGGGAGAACGACAGGAAACAAAAGAAGAAGAGAAGAAAGAGCTCATCAACAAATGCCTGTGCAACGCCTCAGGATATCATAACCACAATAAGCGATTGTAGAGCGCCCTCCTCCTCCAATTTCTCTCCTCGTGCGCTTGACTGTAATAACCCAGCCTATATGGGGGCGCAACAACACAAGAAAAATGAGCCTCTCACCAAACTGCTGAGCATCACTGCACTGCCCCGCTCCCGTTTTCCACCTCTCATCCATCCACGCACATCCACATCCACCCCAACCCCACCCCACCACCCCACCCCCATCCCTCCTCCTCCCAACCCCTCCCATCAACCCCCCATCCCTCCTCCTCCCAGCCTCACACCAAAGCTGCTCTGCATTGCAGGTACTGTTGATGTATGAATAATGTATAGATGTAGGAGGGGGTTCCTCACCAGAGAGTAGCCACCCTCCCTTGATGCTAGTATCCGTTTTAAGGTGCACATTAAGGAGCTATACATGCATACCGCTGCTTGTTTGTAATTTACAACTCACTTTAACATAATAGCTTCATTGGGCTCATTGAGCTGGCGTATATGCCTCACATACAGTATCCATGTCCTTGTGGTAGAAGGTGAAGGATTTAGCCGTGAGTGTGTGAGAGAAGAGAAGACGAATGAGCGCCTCCTCCATATATACAGTAGTTCCATGTTGGTTCCCTCCAGTGGGGAAACACAGCTCTGAGTCACATATCAGCCACATACATTACTGTGACAGCTTTATTACTCCCCTTCTCAGTGAATCAATACACTCTGTGCTGCCACTGCCTCCCACTTCCACTGCACGCTTGTAGGTGTGTAGAACAGCAGGGGGGATGTAGTGCTCTTCAGGAAAATAGCTGCAACTCTCACAGACCGGTCTGACTAATCACCATGGAAACTGCAACGAGGGTGAAAGCGATACGGAGGTGATGTGTCGAGTCGAACCGCCGAGGACCGGAGGAATGGCCCGGCCTCCCAGTCATTACCGCGTGCTCAATACGTGGTCAAAGGGAAACTGAATCTCCTGCTTTATCATAGGCAGCAGCAATGAAAAAAAAAAAATAAGCATGACATCCACAACCTATAGAATACCAACTGTAAAAGCCTGATGCCGGAGCTCCCTGTGGACATTGCTGCATATATGGATGTATGCGTGTGATTCAGACTGGTTACATGCACATCATTAGGAGTGCAGAAATACATGCTGAAATATTCCACTGAGGAGCTGTTGGCACATGAAAATACATGATCCTCCTGCTGTTCACAGTAACTTGAAACATGTTCATATTCCGTGACAAATCTAGCCTGTGACTGGGAGCTGTAGCTGAGTCTGTTTGTAATATTCAGCATGCAGTTTGAATTTGTATGTTGAGGCTAGGGCTGTCAATGGATTCAAATATTTAATTGCGACTAATCAAATGATTGTCCGTAGTTAATCGCACATTAATCACACATTTTTTGTCTGTTCAAAATGTACCTTAAAGGGAGATTTGTCAAGTATTTAATACTCTTATCAACATGGGAGTGGGCAAATATGCTGCTTTATGCAAGTGTTTGTATTTATTTTATTATTGGAAATCAATTAAAAACACAAAACAATGACAAGTATTGTCAGAAACCCTCACAGGTACTGCATTTAGCATAAAAAATATGCTCAAATCATAACATGGCAAACTGCAGCACAACAGGCAACAACAGCTGTCAGTGTGTCAGTGTGCTGACTTGACTATGACTTGCCCCAAACTGCATGTGATTATCATAAAGTGGGCATGTCTGTAAAGGGGAGACTCATGGGTACCCATAGAACCAAATATATTTCACATAAATATTGAGGTCAGATCAAATCCTCAAAATTTAGCACAAGTTTAGGGTGTTATTTAGCCTCCTTCATGACAAGCTAATATGATATAGGTTTTTCTAGTTTCATTTGATGCCAGTATCTTCACTCTAGCTTTAAAAGTGGAGCCCGCTACAGCCTAAAAATCGCAAGTTGAAGAAATTAGTGGCGTTAAAACGAATTTGCGTTAACACACTATTATCGCGCTAACATTGACAGCCCTAGTTGAGGCATATTTGTCATCAAACGTATACAAATATGTCATATGAGTAATTATCAGTATACTTACACACCTTCAAAGACTTAATGTAGTTTCAATATTCTTTGGAGGTGACTGTGAAAATATTTTTTAAAGTAAATAACTCGTGGCACACAGCACAGATTAGATTTCGGGTTCAGCCTCTAGCCTTTGACCAGAATACTACCTCTGATGTCCTAGAATGTATTTCAAGAAACGAGTTTAGTAATTCCCCAGAACCCCCTCAGATCTGGAACATGGACGCATGGATTTAAAAATACCTTTTTCCTGTGTAAAGGTTAACCAGATTACTCTGTACACCTGCTTCTTGTAACAGGCCCCTAGTGCACAGTTGAAGCATGCTGTTTATGAATTATTCAGCTCATCATTATGATGATTGTGATGTTTTTCTTTTTATCGTTATAGATCTGCATCTGGCTCCAGGAAAAAGAGGAGATACAGGTGTGTATGGAATAAGACAAGTAAAAAACAATACATTATAAAGTGCATAACATGTGTAAGGTGTGTGTTATTGTCATTTCTGCCTACTGATTGTTCAAAAGAGAATGCAATCCATATGGGTGAGTGGTACACTGAGTTTCCTTTTTACAAAAGGGTGTGAATGTGTGTTTCCCATGCTTTAAAGAGGATATATCATGAAAAACTATTTTTCAGTGTTTGTGCACATACATTTGGGTATCTGGAGAGCCTACCAACCATAGACTGTATATAAAGATGGACGACATGACAGCTCCCCAAAAGTGAAGCCAAAACGTCTCGATCGCCCCCTGGTGGCTGGCTGCAGTATAGGTCATAAAGCCCGCCCCCCTCCATGTTAGCGGATGAGGCAAACTAAAAAAGTCAAAGTACACATCAAATACATTTTTCCCAAAGATGATTTCTGTCATTTTACGTAGTTCTTATCACGCTGGTGTATGTTGACGTGTTAATTTTCCTGATAAGTTTTGTTTTAATTAGTTATTTGATGCTATAAAAAGGGGGTGCGACGTCATGATTGGCAGCTGCTCTGAGTGAAGTAGTCGCGCAGCCGGAGGCTCAGGAATTATACGAGAGAGGAGATATAACTTTCCATAACCGCCACAAGTCTGTGTAATAGAACGTGTCAATTTGATCATAAATGTAGTTATAGAGATAGCTTAGTTGTTGTGACTTTCTAGCCTAATAGCTACCGTGGTGCTAACGTAGCAGCTAGGTGGCTCACGCCAGCAAGTTGCAGCTGTGCTCAGCTGGCTCGGACATGTGTGTGGGCGGGACCTCAATACTCAAGACCCTGGCTCCAAATGACATGAAAATCTCAATATGCCACCTCCCATATCCAGGATGTTTTGGCTTCACTTTTGTACAGTGGGAGGAAGTGGAGACACGTCGTCCATCTAGCTTAGATCAGAAAACATGTGATTCATCAAGCCATTCAGATTTGGCTCCCCTTCCTATGTCACATGCAGGCTCATTAGAATATACCGCCCACAGCTTGAGAACTACCTTCGCAAAGTTTTTTTCTTGCAAGCCAATCAGAGCAGACTGGGTTTTTTCTGGAGGGGGTCTTAAAGAGACAGGCGCTAAAACGGAGCGTTTCAGACAGAGGGTGAATACAGGTATATTCAGACAGACAGTATGAGAAACGTTTTTTTGAGCATTAAAGCATGTAAACATGTTCTATTAGAAATCCAAAATACAAGTATGAATCTGAAAATGAGCATGATATGTCCCCTTTAAAGTACACAGCTTCGTTATCTTACGCGTGACATTTGTTTCAGATCGGGCAGCCCAAAGAACAAACACAAAGACAAGAACAAACAGAAAAAGAGGTGAGATGCACATAGAATCACTCTAATCCCATTTACATGTTCATGTTGAACTGACAGAAAAGCCTACATCTTGCAATGCTACATGCTTTTTTCAGTGTAACAAAGTTTCATATTAATTATCAGTCAGATTTGATGTTCACAGGCCTACAGCATGCAATGTGTAAGAATAAACACAATTTGTCCGTCTGCACACAGTGAAACAAACGGAGAACAATAGCCTCAGTCCTCAACAATTGGAATCACGTTCACTCTCATAAATTTATATTGGTATTTTACACCCATTATCTCAGGCTCAGCCTCTCAGAGAATGTTAATGACTACAGTATAAAGCACAGAGTGCATCCTCTGAGCATTATGTGCCAGTTCAACACATTCCCCACGCCATACATTGCACCCTGTCTTGATTAGAATATATATTGGAAGTGTTTGGCAGCGCATGAACTGTTTTACATATCACACGATCCGACTACTGAGCTCGCCGTAGCATGTGTGTCCCCGTGATGTATGCGTACATACACATGGCTTCATGTATGTATATGTGTGCATGTGTGTGGTGTGTGGTGTGTGCGTGTGGGTGTGTGTGTGTGCGTGTGCGTGTGCGTGTGTGTGTGTGTGTGCGTGTGTTTGTGCGTGTGTGTGTGTTTGTCCGTTGGTTGTCATCCGTCAGGTCACCCGGTGAGACCCCCAGTAGGAGTTCACAGCGTCAAGGCAGCTGCTGTAGCTCCCGTAGCGCCTCCGTGTCCTCCACACGGAGCACCTCCAAATCTCCCGCCAGGTAGACTCTTCAACACACACACACACACGCACACACACACACACACACACTCACACATATAAACACCTACACTTAGTTTTGCTCTACTGCCTGTCGAGCAGTCGCCCTGGTGACTGTCGGTCTCTCTCGGTCCTGTGGAGATATATTAGGATACAAATGGGGCTCTTATAATAAACCCCATTAAATGGCTGTGATCTCACTCTGTACACCGTTAGTCATTTTATGGAACGTCTTATTTTCTTTTTTTAAATAGCTGAATTTACTATTTGTTTAACCCCCCGGGGTCGACGCTGTCCTATACGACAGAAAAGTACTAGTCTTTTAGAATATCTCTGGAACGCTGCGGTGTAGAGACTTAGGGCGTTTTCACATTAGGTGAGTATGATTACCCCCCGTCTCCGTTCAGCTTTCACATTCGTAAAGTTGTTCCGTACCCGAATACACTTGCGTCATCACCCAGGTGTATTTTGTTTGTGTTGAGATCAGCTGTTATTAGTGGCGGAGCATCGTAAAACACACACATTCAAACTCGACAGAAACAAAATAAAACTCACCAAAACCGTCTTCGTTAGTCTTTCCAACGATCACCAACTCTGGTTTGGTCGAAATAAACCCTTGATGTGTTTATAATATCTTGAGATCAGAGGTCAAGGGACCCCTTTGAAAGTGGCGTTAAAACAAATTTGCGTTAATGTATTATTAACTTTGACAGCCCTAATAAACAGAGATGAAATAATAGAAAATTGGTTGAAAAGAAATTAAACTAGGTACATTGACAAGTGTAGACGATGAAGATGGACAGAAAGTGTGTGCAGACAAAATCATTGCAGCTTTATTCTTGTTCTTTGCACCTCTGATAAATCCCAGAAAAAGTTGACATTCTATCAAATGCAAATGGCAAAGGCTAAAACTATGTTATTCTGAAGAAGCATACACAGTGACTCAGCTGCCATAATTGTCATCATGACCAATGATATTTTGTACAATCACTCCAAAACATTTTTCAGAAGTTTCTTCTTAAGTTTGCATCATGTGGGAGTTAAGTGACAGATAAAAGTCAAAATTATTCACTTTAAGTAACATGTTTTTGGCTGTGCTTTACCTGCTGTGTTGCTGTGTGGCTCTTCTCTTCCAGACTGAACTCCAAGCACAAGACAGAAGGACAAAAGGCGTCCGGCACCTCGCTGTCCCCGGGCACCAACACCCCCGCCGCGTGGCACAACGGGGACCACACCCAGCGGAGCCGCAACGGCAAGGCCGGCAGACTCAACCACGGCGAGGGCGAGAAAGGGCACGATGTATGTAATCTCCTCTATTTTGCTCCCACAACCCCCCACCCTCCCCCTCACCCACTGCAAAACGGTATCTGCCACAGTCTCTACAAATGAGTTTTATCCTGCTCCTCTTGTGTTGGTTGACATTGAATTCTCATCTTGTTTGATATTGAAAGATTTTTTTTGTTCATTCTGCTATCAGTTATTCCTAGGCCAGTTTATATTATGAATATTATTATTTCTGACGTGTAAAAGACACTCCTGTCCTGTGTAAAACCTGCCGCTCCTGCTGCTTTGTTTCTGGCTCTCTTTGACTCCTCTGCCATCTTGTTTTTTTAGTTTGTTCTTGTTGTTTGCCGGTAACAGAGGGAGCAAAGACAAGAGAGGTTATAGTGTTTCTGTTCCAAACACATCCTCTGAGTCGAAGCACAACATTGGCATACCGCACCTCGGATGGAAATATGAGCCGCACTGGCACACGATGTTTCCAAATGAATGAGCAAAAATATGTGTTATGTCTTCAGAGCGAGTTCCCGCTAAGGCATAGGACAAATAAAAAAAAAGTTGAGCCAGGGATAGGTATGAATACTTCAGACATTTACTCCCCCCCCAAAGGTCCATGACCATGAAGAAATATCAAAGTGTCTATCCGGAATGAGATTTGATTTTAACCACAGATAAAGTCATAATTAAGTTGCAAGAGTCACAATAAGACGTCTGATGGTGCTTTAAAGTGATAACAATCTGCCATTTCTCCTTGAACTGACAAATCCAATTACTAATGGAGTCTTGATCCAAGCATGCAAAATTATTTGTAACAAGGTACAGCTCTCCGTCCCAGGTATCAGTTTGTGCTCGGCTGTATGGAAGATTTAAAATGCCTCAGTAAAAACAAATCAAACAAAGAAATCAATGGAAATACAATACACATCATGACATATGGTTTTATGCATAATTAAGTGAAAATCATGTGAAAAGACTTTTTGTCTTTTAATAACTGAATTGTTTTTCACGTTGACATGAATTTTCCATGCCACATTGAAGTCACAGTGAAATGGAAGTTGGAAAATAATTGTATAGCTTCTGTAGTGTGATTTATTTCCACAGGAAACAGAATATGTGGGCAGAGTTTAGCTACAAGAGGGATTTAAATCAAATCCTACAGAGAGAAGGATGAGCATTAAATTAATCAATTTACCTCAACCTCATTTGTTGGAGAAAAAAAAATGATCAGCAGCTGAAATCCAAACACACACACACACCTCCTACTACAATATTGCTCTACAGGCTAGCTACTCACAAGCTAACGGTCAAGTGCGGTTTTATATTTGCCCCAAATCGCATTTGATTAAATACATTTATGTATCAGTTCAAGAAGAGTCATCAAAATATTTTACAGAAAGAGAAAAGAGGGATTTTAATGTCAAAATACTTCTAAAAAATATTTTTCATTTTACTGCGTCGTTAAAATCAAATCACAACAAAGAAAACAAAGTGAAGAGGTGCATTGCATTTCCTTGTTGTCCAGCAGAGAGCAGCATAAACCTGCTAAATAGATAACAAAGTATATCACTTTATTTCTTTGTTTGATTTGTTGTTATGTAGGCATGTTATATCTTCCATACAGGGAGACGCATCTTAAAACTATGTTGTGCAAATGAATCCAAATCATGACGCAGAGTGGACCCTCTGAGTAATAAAGGGTTTACGACTCTGTTCATAAGATAAACTGCACCACGTACTCTCCATAATAGCCTCCTAAAGTGTTATAAATCATATAAATACTTCCCTCTACCTGTTCAATTTGGAACTGCTCCTTGTTTGTTTTGTAGGCATTTTAAATCTTCCATAGAGGCGAGCCGCATCCTAAAACTATATTGTGCAAATGAATGCAAATTATGACTCATGGTGGACCCTCTGAGTAATAAAGGGTTTACAGCTCCGTTCTTAAAATAAACTGCACCACATACTGTCCATAATAGGCTCCTAAAGCGTAATAAATCATACATATCTACCTGTTCAGCTTAGAAAATAAACATCTTTTACTCTCTGATTACCTAAAAGGCACTGAGTTTTAAATCACTTTCTGCTATTATGGAGACAACCTTGCTACTCCGTACTGTAAATGGATCATCAGAGCTGCAGTAGGATGACAGCCGATTATGTTGAAATAAAACACTTAGACTGAAGGGATCGCTTGTAAAATCATCTTTCTCTGTTGAATAAGCATCTAAATGGGCAGAAAACCCGCAGATGTCTTCTATTTTCTACTCCAGCTTGCATGTGTGAGGTCTTATCTGGTCTCTTTCTCTCTTTCTCTCTGCTTATTTCATTCATTACTGTTTCTTTATTTTGTCCTTATCTATTTAAGTGGTATTTACCCATGAATAAATGCCCAAATCTCTCTGTCTCGTTTATATAAAAAGCACTCAAATGCTTTGGAACCGGACCAAGTAGGTTAACTGGGTATGTGTATTAGTTTCTTCTTGTCAATACAGTTGTCTTTCTTCTCAAGCACATGCTCTGCTCAGTGATAGATCCTCTTCTCCTCCAGGCGTCCGACAGCTCCTGCCAAAACCACCAGGAGTTAAACACACGCTCCTCTCTACTGCTTTACTTTACCATGTCGATGTGCATGTTGCCCCTAGGTGGCATTGTTTGTTTCTACTCTTATCTGCTCAGGCCAGTGGAGAACGGCATGGGAGGTCTGTTTGATCATGTACATTTGAGCCATTCAGTTGGGATGTAGTGAAACAGGAGCATTTAATTTGCTCCCATTTTTTTTAAAGCAGCATCTTCGTAGCATAAGGTGATGTTGCCATTCTTGTTAATCTCCACCAAAAGCTAACTTTCGTGATAATCCCCAAACTGAAATCTCTGCACAGGAGGATGGTTTATGTGTGACAGATCCTGGATTTTACTGATTTTTACTGCAGCAGTTGTGTGGTTTAGCAAATGTTCTGTATAGCAGCTCTGGTTGTCTATCTATCATCTCAGTTTGTGTTCCTATAGTCGTCCTCTAGCCCCGTTTGGAACTGTCTCATGCACCGCGTGGGGGGACGATCCCGGATGCTTCCCATAGAGAAGCTTTGAGAAACGGCTGAGCACGGCTCTTTATCAGAGGTGGAGGAGTTAAGCAGTCATGTATTTGCCAAACCAACAAGTCAGTCCTTCTCCTTGAAGCCTTCGCTCTTGAAAATATTTCCATTATAAATCTTACCTTTGTGCAGCTTATGACAAGTTTGTTTTTGAATGTTGAATGGACTCCTTGCTGCTCTTGTGGCCAATGGGAGGAAAACTCTGAGCTCCTCACCCTATCTCTAAGGAAGCTCATTTTGGCCGCTTGCATCCGCGATCTCATTCTTTCGGTCGCTACCCAAAGCTCATGACCATAGGTGAGGGTTGGAACGTAGATGGACTGATAAATCGAGAGCTTTGCCTTCCGGTAAAGTCATCTGTCCATCTCCTGCTCCATTTTACCCTCACTTGTGAACAAGACCCCATGATACTTGAACTCCCTCGCTTGGGGCAGTGACTCACTCCTAACCCGGAGGGAGCAGTCCACTGGTTTCCGGCAGAGCACCCTGGCCTCAGACTCTCATCCCGACCGCTTCACACTCGGCTGCAAACTGCCCCAGTGCATACACCGGGGACATTATATCTATTATGAATATTCATGCAGACATAACCTCTTGTTAATCAGCTTTTGAAAAGCACAATGAAGAGTCTCTTCAGTATAAGTTACTTTTCAATTTCTGTATTACAACTTTCTTTTCTAATTCGAGCAGCTCTGTTCACATTGTCTGCCTGATAGAGCATATACAAGAAATATCAATTAATGAAGAGGGCACAGCTCAGTGCCGTTGCGGCTGTTGCTCAGAGGTAGAGCGGGTCGCCCACCAATCGGATGATCGGCGGTTCGATCCAGTCACATGTCGATGTGTCCTTGAGCAAGATACTTAACCCCAAATTAATGGTTATAATGGTTTCGTCTTGGTGCACTGAAATAAGTCAAAGAAGACGAGGGCACTGCACAAAGATGAGATTGATCTTTAATCGATGGCGTATTCTAATACTATGTTTTGAGGACTATCTGGCTAGTTTGGTAAAACATGTGCTTAACTTCCCCACCTCTGATACAGAGCAACGCTCAGCCGCTTCCCCCAAGCTCTTCAAGGGGAAGCATCCGGGACTGTCTCCTCCTACTCAGCGAATGAGACGGTCCCAAACTGGGCCAGTCGTCCTCTTGCTCATTGTTAATGGATGTCTTCAAACACTTCAAACACAAGTACATGGACTCTTTGAAAATAACTAGGACAACTCACACATGTCTTAACATGATTGTTATTTTAAAGGGACCCAAGCCATTTTTGAATGTAAGCTCCCCTGTTGACGCTAAACAGCAGATTTGACAAAGCTCCTTAAGCTCTCTCTCTCTCTCCATACCTGCGTTTATAGTGATAAATGAATAAAAAAGATTGCCTGGAAGAAAGTTGGGCTGACGTCCAAAAGTAGAGAAGTGCTGCTACTGACGAAGACCCAGGCCAAAATGTGACTGGGGTCCCTTTCAAATGTGCTGACTCTCTAGTTGTCCATCTTAGCAGTGACTGCCCCTCCAACACTCTTCTACCTGCCCTTCTTCCTCATCCTCATCCTCCTCCTCCTCTCCTACCTGTTCATCTGTGTCATGTGTGACTCACGTCTCACTCTTGTTGTCCTGGCATTTTACTTCCCACATATCTTTCACATCTGCCAGCTCTGCATGTCCTCCCTCCTCCTCCTCCTTCTCCTCCCTTCCTCCTAGCTACTCTACTCTACATGGATGTCCACTAATATGACAATTAACTCTATCCGCTTACCTCTATCCCCCCCTAACCTCCTCCCCCGTTTTGATACAAATATGGCTGCATTTGTACAAGCGAAAAAGACAAAGCAAATCATGTAGTTTATAGATTCATCCTTTGTTTCTAATTTTAGTTTGATTTGAATTCCATCTGGATTTTTATTTTTATTTTCTCCCCTCTATTTTCTTTGTACTTTTTGGTTTGTTTATTTCTCCTTAGTCTCTGGACACAGTATGTAGCTTTGATACTAAAAGAGGTCATTGTCTTTTTCCCATTTCGCTGCGGAGAACATTCCTTTCTCCTTTTTTCTTTTTTTCTTTCTTTCCTTTTTTTTGTTGATATTGCATACGTGTCACTGATTGAAATGGAAGGTAGGTAATGCTTTGCCTACGCACGTGATCTTTATGCAGATGAGAATGTGACAAGCACCCTAGCCTGAGTGACGTCAATGTTTCTCTCTCTCTTTCTCTCTCTCTCTCTCTCTCTCTCTCTCTCTCTTTCTGTTATTTACCAATGGTCTCTAACCAAATTGATTTTACTTCATCAATTATGATTGGATTTACGTAGAGCTCTGGTTTTTCTCTTTCCTCCTTAACTTCATTCTGAAGTCCAATATCCCGCTCTATCTTCCAGGTCCATTTCTTTCTCCAGTTTTCTTTTCTTTCTGTTTTGGTAGAATGCATTCCTGTTTGTCCAGCATCTCTCTGTTTGTTGGTGAATTAGTACATTCGTCTTATGATTTTCACCATATTGATTTCCACGACTGTTTCTAACAACTGTCATAAGCACCAGTGGTTGTGTGTCTTCTTATTATACCGCTTAGTTGTCTTCTCTCTCTCGTATAGAACGGCTCTTCTTTTTTGCAAGGACCAGTCGGTGCTTTTGTTGTATCGTAGATTACGAAGCAGTTCAGACAGCACATTGTAATGCATGCGCAAGAGCCGGCTGTGTTTGGTTTCATACAGAACGCCTTTGGGAGATTTACACTCTTTTTATATGACCTGCTTACAATGAGCAGTGTATAACTGTGCATCACATGTCTCAGTCCCCAACTCCCACTGAATCACTTATCCAAGCTCTATTTTTGTCAAATGCTTAAAATAGTGGTTTTGAATATATTTTAACTCACCCTCTACCGTACAGGATAAGGCTGGAATTACTCATTGCATGTTTTTCTTACTCTGAACAAATCCCTTGAAAAGACCTAAACCAACAATGTGTTAATTATTGTGATGTATTGTGACTATATTGTGCACTATTAGCAAAGAACATATATTGCCAAGAAGTGAAAGTCAATGGTTCGCTCAATTGCAACGCCAGCGGCCATCAGCCATCAGCAAAGCTACGCTTTCACCATTTTAGACTGAAAGCGACTACCGGATGCAAGAAAAAAGGCCCTCTAAAAAGTGCCGTACAAAAGTAAAACTAAATGATTCTATTCTTTTGTCATATTCTACAGAAATGACCTGTGTTGAACAATAAAATATTATAAACATAGTAAGCATATTTAGTGGCAGCGGCGTTTTGTCTCTTTGCTTCTATACTCTTTGCTATTAGTTCCCACCAAAGATGTAATATTTTTTAAAAAGGGGTCACAAATATGTAGTTTTATTATTAATCAAGACTAAGAGTCTACAGCCACAATAGCGGCTCAGTAAGGCTAGACAGTGGTCCTTTGAGCTAAATTCTAACGTCAGCATGCTAAGGGGCTGATCACACCGAGATGCGTCGCCAGCAAAACCATTGTTTTCCTTTGGTACAACGCGCCTGCCATGTGCTCCTCTCTGGCGCCATGTGTCACATTTTTCTATTGGTTTTTAGTCACGCATAATATTCGGTCATAAACCAAAGTATTGAACAAAATAAATTTGACCTGATGCTGGCACTAGACCAGGGGATCACAGGATCGATAGGATTCATCCTCTGGGGAGCATGAATGCCAGTACAAAATGATGAATCATCTAATAGTTGTTTAGTTATTTCAGTCTGGACCAAAAGATGACCAGGCGACTGACTGACAGACATTTCCATTCATAGAGCCGAGCTAGCTGCTCTCAGTAAGGCTCTGTAGTTTCCTTAAACACCTGGGCACTGTAGTTTTTAACAAATGTTACTCAGACGGGAGTAAATAGTGCATTTGTTTGGGACTATTTTCAGTCGTGGATTAATACACATTTGGTGCTCTAGTTTATATTTAGACAGTCTATGTGAGTTTATGTTGTCTCAAAATAAATACAATGCCTATGTTCAATTCATTGTTGATTTTGGTCTTTGCGTGGGATTTATTGACAATAAGAAAAATACAGAATAATACCGTCTCATCTTTGAAGACAGTGGTCATTTTAAAAACTAGCCAGCTTCAAGGTAATTGAGTCTATTCATGACTATAAAAGTAGCTTTGCACTTAAAAACCCCAAAAGATCCCATCATATTGTTATTGTTTTATCAGTTAGATGCAATTTTACAGACTTTTCACTGACCAAATTCTTTTCTGGGGTTCTTACATCAGTCAATTCCCCCCAAAATAACCTTTGATTGCCATAAGATGTGGCTGAACCCAAGCCAGTCTCAGTGTTATGTAGCAACAACTCCCTGGAACTACATTAACAGATAAGTTGTTTTAACTAACCTATAAGTGCCCCGTATCAAAGCCCATGAGCACAAACGCTGATTGTAACCAGTAGAAGCTAAGGTAGTTAGCCTGTAATCGTGTCCACCTGCCCCGTGGTTGATGCTACACGGAGAGATAAATGGTGAAGGAAATACCTTCAACTCTCGCCAGCCAGTTGCTCTCTGATGTTTAGGAAGGTGACTGGGCCCGGAGGATTTACTCTCTGTGTGAGGGATTCCCTGCACATTGTGGTTGTCCTCTTTGCTTTTGAGTTCTTTTCCATTGATTTCCATGCATTGTCTCATGAGTCACTGGCAGGGAAGGGTTTTGTGTCTTTTTCTCTTGCATTTTGTGAATCTAATGATGCACTTATGTTGCCCCACTTTTCCCTTTTCTTCATACCTTACCTACTAAAGGAGGGAATACCACTTTATTGGTAAGTGGATGTTAACCAGAAGGGAGTTAAACAAGAGTAACCATTAAAAAAAAACAAAGAAAATGGGTCGCTGTTCACATCTCAGCAATTGTCTACAGGAAAAAAATATCCAGAAAGAGAAAATTGAGTAGCAGACGATTTGTTTTCTGATTCGATTGATTCAATAATTGTGATCTTTATTTTGTTCCTTCCATTTCTGTGATGTTCCGTCAAGTTGTCTTCTCTTTCTGTTTTGTTTAATTTTTTTTTAACCATTACTAAAAAAAAAAAAAAAAAAAAAAAAGTCCTCTTTTTTCTACTCTATAAAATCTGTAGCTCTGTACTTTCTGCCTTTGCTCTTAAACTTATTTGGTTCACAGTTTTGTTTATTTTTTTCCCTCTCTTCCTCCTCCTCCTAGTTTTTTTGTTTGTTTTTGCGATTATGATTTCTTCAACTCATTATGGGTTTGCATGCCAAGTATTGCATGCGCTGCACCATAGAGGACTATCTATAAGCCATATGGAGAAAACCTAGACCTTTTTTCTTTTAGATGTTTACCTTCTTTTGGCAAGTACACCGTAGCGCTCAATCACCAGCCTGAAAACACTCTAATGCTCTTTTTGTCCTTTTTTCTTTTTTTTTTTTCTTTCTTTTTTTTCCTTTGTTGGTCATCATTTTTTCTACAGAAGCTCCGTCTGCTGACCGCTAGCTCTGCGAGCATCCAGTCCACTCTGCTGAGAGAGCACAAGCTCCACAGCGCCCCCGGCAGGAGCCAAACGGGACCGATGTGCGCGCCGGGAGAGGCTGGGAGTGTGGACGGCAGGAACGCGGCTGTAGGGAGCTCCGTCACCCAGACGTCGGGGAGGAGAGGGAGCCAGAGAGGCCCGAATAAGACCTCCCACTCCCCCGCTCACAGCAGCGACTCGGCCCACTCCCAGCACAACCACACTCACAGAGGGAGGAACTCTCGCCACCAGAGAAAGTAAGCACTAAAGGCATGTTTCCACCACAGGAACTTTTCCCCGGGAACTAGGAACCTTTTGAAAAACTCATTACGGTTTGACCGCAGGGACCAGGGTCTAAATTAAGTTCCAGGGACATTTTACGGGGCCGTTTTACCCCCCAAAAAGGGGTTAGTACTTTCTGAAAGTACCGCAACTTTCAGGGTGGAGTTTGCAGGGATGACCATTTCAGAATAGTAAAACACACACTGTGCTGCAGCTTCCGCGGCTTCAACTCGTGTACCGCTTCATTCATAAATAAGGAAGTAGTCTGGCATCGATTTAGGACCACTTAAGGATGAGGGGAGAGCATTTGTCTTTGTTTGATAACATTAAAAGTAAAGTTATGTTTCTTTTTCATACTTCAGCAGAATAATTTGACTAATCTTCGCAGGTCTTTAGACCGTGGTAGAAACGCAGACATCAGTCGGCTGAAGGAACCTTTAAGTTCCTTGAAAAGTAGTTCCTGGGACTAAAAGTCCCAGTCCCAGTTTGGTGGAAACCCGGCTTCCATTTGTCTCTCACTGTAGGGCTTCATGTAGCTTACATCTCTCTACTTTTGCTTTGCCAGTGTGAGAGAATTCTCTGACATGTGCTGTATTATCCTGCCCGTTACCCCAGGACAAAAGGTGGCCACTCTTCCAAGCGCCACCACCGCTCCAGTCGGGGTCAGGCACACCACCGGAGCCAGTCAGCATCCCCGGGACGCCACCCGCACACGTCGGGCAGGAAGAAAGAGGAGTCCCGGAGCAAACCCAACCTCCGGCAGCGCAGCAGCTCCTGGAGCAGCGGGCACTCGTCCTCGCGCTCCGCCTCCAGAGACCGAGGCCCCAGCAAGGCCAAGTCCCCGCACAACAGACAGAACAACTCCAGGTGAAAGCTCGCTCTCTTCTCTTTCAGCCTCCAACAGGCAACAACAGCTGTCAGTGTGTCAGTGTGCTGACTTGACTATGACTTGCCCCAAAACTGCATGTGACTATCATAAAGTGGGCATGTCTGTAAAGGGGAGACTCGTGGGTACCCATAGAACCCATTTTCATTCACATATCTTGAGGTCAGAGGTCAAGAGACCCCTTATTTAGCCTTCTTCGTGACAAGCTAGTATGACATGGTTGGTAGCAATGGATTCCTTAGGTTTTCAGCTCATAGTTAGACTGTGATCTCGTGTTCTGATTGGTGTTCTGTGTGTCGTTCAGAGAGAGGGAGAGCCCCAACCGCTCCGACACTGACAGCCGAGCTCGCCGCCGCTCACGCAGCTACTCGCCCATTCGCAAACGGAGAAGAGATTCCCCCAGCTTCATGGAGGCTCGCAGGATCACCAGGTAACACAGCTGTCCAGCATCATCAACCTCCTCCTGATAGTTTTTAAAGATTTCTATCAGATCATACCTTTATTCACAGCTTATCTACAGTGTGAACACAGAGTAATACGGCTCCAGTGAGGTGGTTCGTTTGTGTGAAATTTCATTTTCAGACCTTTTTACGTCTGGAATTAACAGCACTTTAACATGACACACTTTTGCCGGAGGTAACACTCTGCAGTTAAAACACTTCCCATCATTGTACTGCACTGCACTCATACTGGGCCAAACTTCGCTCTTTTACAGCTGAAATTACAACAATTACAAGCTAAAAGAAATTAAATGAGGGAGTTTCTTCCTGCTCTAACTCACAAGTGAACATTTTAAGAACCACATCCAGGTCCATTAAATCCTTTGTGCAGAGTAGAAATGCAAAACTGCAGGCCCAAGTGGATGAGGGTGTAGGTTTGGTTCGGTTAGAGGTTCTCCAGCCAAACAGAAAATGCTATTTCTTGCTTTTCTACATTTATATCAATCTAGCTAGAAACAAATTATGATGAGATTGGTTATTCGGCTTTCCACAGTTATTATAACAAAACAAAATATTAGAAATGTTAATGTAAATGGCTGTATTGTTAATGCAATAACTCTATAATCATGTTTACCTTCCTCGAGAAAGGACTGTCGTTTACTGCCTCAACGTTCAAAGTCTAACACTGGAGAATATTAGCCAGGCTTGGGGAGTAACGGATTACATGGAACGACGTAGAAATGTGCATGGAGGTTCATTTAATTTAATCTATCTGTGTACTGCTGCTGCAGCTGCTCCAAGTTAAAATCCAGTCACTAATGTGCCAATGATTCGAGTCCTTGGACGATGACAGCATTTTCACAGCTGGAAGGCAGAACTTGCACTCTGCTGTGATGTTGTTCCTCTTTTCTCCTTTACAAATTTCAGAATTTTTCTTTTCTCGTCTTTATTTGCATATTTGGTATTGAGGTAATCCAAAAATGGAAAGTAATAGGTAGGTAGGTAATGAGTAATTATATCGGATTACATTTCTAAAGTAACCCTCCCAATCCTGATAATAACTCTACATAAATACAGATTAAATGATTTATTGTTGGGAAGAGGAACTACTTTGTCCAGCCCTGAATAGTGTCTGCAGGATGTAGTTTGTAGTGCTGTTGAACTGTATTGTGTTTTACTAGCAGGTGTTTCTATCCATTTATATCAATGAAGGCTACCGGTACCGATGGATTCCGTATGTTTTTCTAATTTCATATGCAAGCATCTTCACTTCTAGCTTTAAAACTGAGCACGTTATTATCGAGTTAACTTTGACAGCTCTAATGATTACAAATCTGTATCGATTTATTGAGCTTGTTTGGTCTCTTTATTTATTGATGTTCTGATTTGTTTGTGTGGTATTTTTTTTATTGTTCCATTAAATATGAATCAATGAATTGCTTGTTAATCTTTTACAAGGCTCCTCTATACTGAGAGTGTATCTTGTATCCCCCTCTGCTCACGAAAATATGTTTGAATTAGAGTTAAATTATCTATAATCTCTTTTCTTTAAACTGTTTTGATAGCTTCTTATTTATTAGTTGATCTTTTCCCATAGGCACTCCTTTAGGCTTGTTGCACTTGAAATGTAGTGAGTTATTAGAACATAAAGAGAAAACTCCCACATCTCTGTGAAAAGTGTTTCTGTGGTGTAAAAAAGACTCTCTCTCACCTCTCTGCCCTCTCATACTAGTGTTAATAGACATGGGTGAAATGTGTGTACCTTGTCATCTTTCACTGCGGTCCTAAAGGTCCTGACGCCAAGACGATGGGATGCTGCCGAACTGAGCTGCCGCAGGCTAGTTACCCTGGTAACAGTTGCCGTGCAGCAGGACCCGACTACTCTGACTCCCGAAGCTCGGCCGAACAGCAAACCATCAGAGCTCCCCTGAGTAAACCTGGCCTCCTCCTGTTCTTTTTTCTGTCCTCTTTCTGCTCCCTCATCTCAGAAACTCACACCAACTCTAAAGCTGCACCCGTCTGCGGTTCTGCACTAATGTAACACATAGGGATGCGGAGATTAAAATGCTATCAAGGTTTATATAAGAGGATATCTCTCTGTTGGGTTTCCCTGGCAGATATAGAAGACAAAAGCTCAGGCTGAGTTATCTACATGCTGCTGAAATGACAAGGTGAAACACACCTTGTAGCAGCAGGGATACCTTGATAGCGTTTATCTCTCTCCGCACTGTTGACTGTTGATTTCTCCGGGTGTCGGCCTCCACTGAGAAGATGAGGTTCTTTTGGGAACTAACAGCTAATTACCTTACAGGAAACACTTCCAGGGTGGCTATTAACAAGGCAATCTAAGCTTAAGCTTAAACTAACGACATGCATTTCTCTGCTGTGTGTGAGAGAGTGTGTTTGAGAGAGAGCGGCTGAACAGCTCAGACTTTTTTATTTCTTTTTTTAAAGCAGCAGTAGGCAGAATATTTTTTCCATCATTGGGCAAAAATTCCATAATAACATTTCAGCATATTGTAATTCAAGTGTTCTGAGAGAAAACTGGACTTCTGCTCCTCCTCATGGCTCTGTTTTCAGGCTTTAAAACATGTAGCCCGTGACGGGAGACTTTGGCCAATCACAGGTCATTTCAGAGAGAGAGCGTTCCTATTGGCTGTTCATTCAACGGAGGCAGCTGTCAATCACTCGCGTACTCCGATCAAACGGTCAAACTAGGCAGCGCTGATCAAATATGAATTAACATTCTGTTACTGTAATGTCTATTTCTCGCATAAAACGTTTTCAGAATCATCTTGTAGTGTACTGTTTAGCTGTAAAATGAGAAAGTTTGCTCCGTCTGTTGGGCGGTGTTTGGTATTTCCTCAACTGATCTCAACATGGCTGCCGGGTCACAAACTTTCTCATTTTACAGCGAGTGATTGACAGCTGATCAGAGACGGCAAGGCACCAGATCAGCTCTGATTGGTTGTTTTCCTCCGGTCTTTGAAATCTTGCAGATGCCATTAGGAGCACCGGAGGACACAGAGGAACATGATTTTTTTCAGATTACCGGTCTCATACTGTCAGGATATAGTGACCATTTTATAAAAATAACTTTTTTAATTTAATCATATTTTCTCCAACCTGCCTACTCCAGCTTTAACCCATATCGCTGCTGTCTTTCAGATCCTGTACTGATCTGCCACTTCTGTAACCTAACCCTGATTTGTTCTCAACCAACTAAACCTTGTCTTAATACATTATGTCTTTTACATCCATCAGACAACAGCGTGTCCATGACACTAACTCATCAAAGTTGTCTGATGTAACCGTTAACACTCCATCCCCCCCTCGCCCTCTCCTCTCCCCCCAGCGCCAGGAAGCGGCCAATCCCGTACTACCGTCCCAGTCCTTCATCGTCCAGCTACGACAGCAGCCCTTCGCGGTCCAGCCACAGCCGTAGCCGCAGCTACAGCAGCTACAGCCGCAGCAGAAGCCACAGCCGGAGCCACAACCGGAACCACAGCAGGAGCCGGAGCCGGAGCTGGAGCCGGAGCCGCAGCCAGAGCCGGAGCTGGAGCCGCAGCAAGAGTCGCTCCCGCAGCCACCACAGTTACTACAGCCGCAGCAGCTACGACAGCCCCGGCTTCTGAACGCAGCACGGAAGGGAAATACAAAAACAGACAGAGGAGAAGTCCTGTTACATTTACTGTGCTTTGGTTTGACCATGATCTACAACACAGTGCTGTACCGTCCAGGGCCCTAGACCACTATCCCTCTCCAACGCAGAGCCCGTATCAAAGAGGAGAAATGTATTTTGATATAGCACATTACTATGAAATTGGCTGTTCATGTCTTCACGTACAGTAAACAAGGTATTAAAGGGTTACCACACGTCAAAAGTTAAATTTTGGTAGAGCCCAAAGAACAAATCTCGCTGTATGTTAGCACTTTCTTTCTCTTCTTCCACAACGCAACCAAAAATGAAATCATTAAAAACTATATATACTATATAAATATATATATGTATCCTAACAATAGGAGCTGAGTAGAAGACAAAAAGAGGAAACATCACAACGGCTTACTGTTCAGAAAATTAGACTTTGTTTCTCCCTCTCGTCATGTGCTCATCTCCCCAAAGACTTCCATTTCATCGAAGCACAGAGATCAACAGAAGTTAGAACAAGTCGGCGGATGAAATAGGGAGTGGGAAAAAAAGATTTTTTTTAATGATAAAAAATTGTATTGTATAGGTTTGTCTGTATAGATGTAAAGTCTCTTAAGTTCTGGCTTTGTAAACTATGCACTGTATATTCCATCTAGTTTGAGGAGGTTTGTTTAGCATGATGCATCAGGAGAGACTTGCTGCTGGAAGGAGAGTATACCTGGCCCGAATGAAAGGCGCCAGGGTGCATCTGTGCTCCCCACTGGCCTATACGGTATGTCGGCCACCTGCATACGGAGGTGAATGGGACTATTTATCATGTACTTTTACTCTTCCCTGTTTAAATTATGTTGATTCTGCTAATCCTGAGACTGTTGTCGGGCTATTAAATAGCCGTCATCATATAAGCCCCATAGATGTGGGTCAATAGGGGCCTACTACACCCACTAGTAGGTTTTATCATCTATTCACATGGTAGATCACCAAAAGAAGGTATAAAAAAACACGACAGCGACCTCTAGTGAACATAGTAATTATGACAGGAGCAGAGGCGGAAGTCAGGCACTTTGGCAAAGACAGTGTGAAACTCCATCAGGGGTGGAGGTCGGTGATGATGGATGGGACACAAAACAGAGTTTTCCCACAGGAGACCAGAGTTTGCATCCCGTGTGAAACCAACAATGTGTAGTTGTTTGTGTTCGTAGTTATTTTAATCCAAAACACTGTTTTTCCCTAAACGTAACTGTTTTTTTGTTGACTAAACCTAAAGAAGTTTTAGTTTTGTTGCCTAAACTTAAAGAAGCCTTCTTGTTTGTGTTCAAAATGTGACGTTTCATTCAGTTTTACAACGTTGGAACAAGTTTTTAAGTTTCTCTTTCACTTTTACAACGTAGTAGGTGTAGTAGGCCCCCTACTGACCCACATCTATGGGGCTTATAGCGACTGATAACGGCTATTTAATGGCCTGATAACGAATCGGGTGCAGCGTGAGAGAGAGTGTGAGTGTGAGTGTGTGTACCTCCCCTGCAATGACCAGTGAGGTAATTATTTATGTGTACACCACTGTAGCCTGCACCTAAGGCTGCTGTATGGTACTGTACAGGAAAAACTGTCTGCAAAAAGTCTCCATGCACACATTTGTGTTGACCACAGCTATTTATGAATCTACTGTATTTATTTGTTAATTTATTGGGTTATTTATTATTTAATTTATTGAGCAATTTTTTTTAGCTGTAAAGCAGTCGGATCATGCTTTGAAGACGAGATTGCTGCAAACGTATTCCCATTTGAAAATGTACTGTATATGTCCATGTTTTACACTGAATCGGTCTCTTATTGTGTGCGAAGGTGAGCGGGGTGAAGATTCATAAAATGCTCTGATTGTAGCCAGTGGAACAGAGCCTTCGCCCACAGTCTACTCCCACGACTGCCATTATGGCACCCCCGGCCTATTGTAGTGGTTCATTTTAATGCGAGCCACTGTGGCTCTGCTCGTATTGAGGATCATCCTCAAATAGCTCCCTGTGCAGAGAGGAGAGTCCATTATTCTACTGTATGTCTCCAGCGACCACATATTCTAATCCCCTGTATAATGGGCCGCAACGTGTTTCTGTCAGAGGTCCCAGGCTCTGTAATGCCTCCTCTGTCTACAGCTTCAGTAGTACGGTAAACAAACTGGTGATACAATCAGGGATCATCACCCTAGAAGTCTTCCTTACCATTCGTCCGGCCTCTATGTCACCCAACTATGATACTCTGCAAACCTGTTAATTTATTCCAAGTATAGCATTGCCCCTTTGGTTCTACAAATCATTGTTTGTAGTGTACACGTTATTATACCTGACAATAAACGGAAACAAATGGGGAAATAATTATACTCCAGTGTTGCTCTATTTCTTTCTAACTTCAGGTGCAGTGATGTGAAAGTGATATGAGGTCATGCAGGTGTTGTTCCTATATTTCCCTACAGATGGCGCTGATGAGAACCTTCCAGTAGGCTATTTGCTACTCAACTCATGACTGACAACTTGAAAAGTCAAATGGCCTTGAATGTTCTCCAGCTCTGTCGAATTGACGGGAGGATGTGGTCTATTTTAGGGACTGAGGATATCAACACCTTACACTTCTGCTGTGATTAACCATCCCATTGAGAAGAAGACAGATGCATCACTTCCTTCAGCCATTCCGTTCCCGGAAGTGAGAAGAAGAATTTATTTTTCTGTCACAAAATTAATTAATTTAACTCCTTCTTGCTGACAATGAGAAGGTAAATGTACCGTCACACAACACTTCACCATAACTTGTGTAAAAATGTATTGTAGTATTTCTTTCAAAGCTAATACAGTACACTAAAGAAAGAATAACAATATGAGAAACAACATTACACAACTACTACTACTAGTAGTATTAGCCTACTTGAGCAGAGAAAAATAAGGGTTTTCAAATCTGGTAAAATGAAATTTAAAAACAAATGCTAACGGAAGTGACACATCTCACGTCTGGGGATCCTACTCATAGACATACAGTATATACGTATATACTGTAAATGTCTATGATCCCACTCTCTTCCCGTTGGGTTGCAGACTCAGGGTCCCTGCATAGACGGGGTCCCCACAATAGAGTGCTTCAGGGATGACGTATTTTTATAGGCCAACCAGGAAGTTAGCATTTTTTGTTTAAAATTATATTTAATTTGATTAATTCTTCTGAAAATGTACTTGATATTTTTCAGAGGTGGACTATTATACAGACTGTGGAGGACTGTGAACCCTCTGACTCACATCGTAGCTGGATCCTATAAGTGCAGGGTGACAGGGTGCAACGCAGCAGCATTTGCCAAAAGCAGAACATCTCATCAGAGTGCCAGTAAGACACTGGTAGGAAACACATCTGTGACATACAATAAGTCCACACAGTAGTAATAACAGGCTGTCAACAGCTTTGAGAAACCGCAGCTTATTAATTACCCCCGTTTATGACATTAATAACATGAGGGGATGCAGAAAACGTCCCCGACACTGATCTGATAACAGCCCATTGTGAAGCTGAATGTTGTGGATTATGTGTAGATCAAATTGTTTGTCTCATTAGTTCCTACACCGCATCCTCCTTACTGTCATTATTTCAGTGAGCTGAGGATGGATCTGGACATTTGGTGAAGTAATATCACATCAAACTTGTTTGGCTTTTAAACCTCTTATGGTGTGTGTGTTTATGGGTGTGTGTGCAATGTTCTTTCACATCCATGTCTCAAATGGACATTCCATTGTGTATTTAATATGAGGCTGATAATAGCATGGTACTGTCTGTGCTGTATATCATATCATGGCTTATGAAGAGCCATGTTAGAAATAGCATGTTAGTCTTATCCGAGTCTGGGTTTGTATGTGTTCAGCAGGAAGGGGGTTAGGGTTGGGTTGAGGGGGGGATTACACACGTCAGGTTCAACAGTGCACTTGGCAGCTGTTACTGGGGAGGGCCGCCCTGTTGGATTCCATTCCAGTGCAACGCCCGCCACAAATAGACAGTCTAGTGCTTTCCATAGACGAGTTAGGGGTGTGAGCTGGGGGGCTTGAATCGGAAGGGAGGGCTCTGTGGACAGGGGTGGTGTCAGTGTGTATAAAAGCTCTCAGCTGAAAGGCAGACAGCACGTTGGGAAAACACTTCCAGAGAGGCCTTCATCTGCAGCCAGCAGCTCTTCCTTACAGCAACACTCCTCCGCCGCCGAAACACAGCAGCCATGACAGAGAGACGTATTCCTTTCACCCTGCTCCGCACCCCCAGCTGGGACCCATTCCGTGACTGGCACCAGAGCCGCATCTTCGACCAGACCTTTGGCATGCCGGCCCTGCCCGAGGACTTCGCCACATTCCCCAGCACCCACTGGCCGGGCTACATGCGTCCCTCCGTCATGACCCCGGACATGGCCGCCATGGGCCAAATGGGCCAAATGAGCAGCATGGGCCCCATGGTGCCCCACGCCCCCATGATGTACCCAACCCCCATGATGGCCCAGCAGGCTCGTGCCCTGTCCCGCCAGATGAGCAGCGGCATATCGGAGATCAAGCAGACCCAAGACAGCTGGAAGGTGTCGCTGGATGTCAACCACTTCTCACCTGAGGAGCTGGTGGTGAAGACCAAGGACGGCGTAGTGGAGATCACTGGTGAGCACTAATTTCTCCTTCACTGATCCCCTGTGATGTCAGAATACAAATAGTTCCAATGTCATCTGAGAGTACAAATGATAGAAAGCATTATGCTTAAACGGTGTTACGATTATGAGGGGGTCCTTGGAACATTTTCTCTCCTTTAACTGGTCCCTCACCCCAAAAAGTTTGAAAACCTAGACTTAGTGCATGCAGGAACACAATATTTTCATAATCTTATAGACTAAAAACCTGAGGTAATTTCCTGTCAGGGAAAGCAAGTCTTTAGTTGGACCCCTCAATCTAACAAAAAAATACTAACATCTAAAACTGTGCATATATACAGGACATGCATAGATAACATAACGTCTCATTTAGATGAAATATAAGACAAGATATAAAGGCAGGACACCTTGTTGTTCAGTCAAGCACAAGGCGGATGCATTGTTGCAGAGTTGCATAATAAGTTGAGACAATATCCTGAGTTCCAGCACACTGGAGGGCGGGGGCTTTTGGCTGCACGCCTTCTAGATGCAAAACATCACACAATTCAACATGTGGGAGTCGACTGTTACAGCAGCTCACAGATGAACACAATGCAGAAACTGTTTTAATAAATAGCCGGTTTCACTTCTTTGCCGTGAAATGTTCTCATTGTCCATCCACGCTCGCGAAGGATCAAAGCTAAATGTGCAAACCTGAAGAAATGTGTGTGGAATGGATCATGTACTGTAATAGCTTTGGCTCTCTGAGGCCTTGAGCTCCCCTTTTCTCTGAGTCAGTCTCAGCCTCTCTGTCTGACATTTCACTAAGAATCACGCTCTTAGAGTAGGGGATTTAGCCGTGACTCACCCAGTGTGTCTGCTACTTTAAAAGGACTGCTGGATCTTGTCCAGGTCCGTGGTCCAGGGCCGGACTACAGCCAATACCTCACTGCTGATAGAATGGGCATAGTCAGGAACAGATAAACAAAAGCTCGCCGTCTAGTCCGAGTGGAATTTGCCACCTCATGTTTCTCTTGTCACCGGAGAACGAGGATGATCTGTTTAAAGATGATCTCATCGGCTTTAGTGAAGAGTTTTGTGTACACACCAAAAGTGCAACCTCTTTAGTCCTTTTCATGCATACTCAGAACTAATGACCCTTCATGCAGTAGCTGAACAGGTGTAAACTTGGCCCATTCACACTCACACTACAGTAGCAGTGTTGTCCTGTTGAAAAGGGGACAGCTCCCTGTAGACTGTAACCTTTATCAGCCCGTTGTCATAACAAACATAGTACTGTATTTAGAGCCAGAATGAAGGGGCAATGTTTCAACATCACAGCCAGGCCTCGTAGTGCAGAGAGACGTGAGGATCTTCTATGGCTGGTATGGCTGTGGCTACATGGGGAAGATAAAAATAACTACCACAAAGCCTCCACAAACACTAAATAGCACTGCCATTGTGCTGTTTGCATGTGTCACTAATACACATACAAGACTACTAAACATCATTACGTCCATAATCCACCTTTAGAGCCTCGTTGTGTATACTCGCGCTTATGCGACCATGGTGTAGCTCGTTTATAGCCTAACATTAGCTTTTTACTTCTGCCGATTGCTTTTAAAATCATAGAAGTGGTGTTCATTTGTTTAAATTATTTTACTGAACAAAACGTGTAAGTATCATAAATGTTTGTTTGCCACAGAGCTTATTTTCTGCAATAATCCAAAACCCAATGGAACAATCCCATTGGCTTTTTGTCTAGGGAACCAGGGAGATGCTAACTTCCTGGTCGGCCTACAGATATACGTCATCCCTGGGGCACTCTATAGTAATAGATCAATAAACATTTCCTGACCTTTTCAGAAATACACTTATTCACTTTCTACGCGTGAGTTAGCTGAGAAGTTTGGTACCGCTCTCATGCTTGTGCAGTAAATATGATGCTGACACCAGGAGACAAAGACTGGAAGGGCCTGCCACTATGTGACTTCCTGTGAGGTTGCCTGTCTTTTCTTGTGCCAAGAAATTGTCCAGTGCATAACCTCCTACAGGCTACAGAATAATAATTGATATGAAGCTCAGAGCTAGAGCAAGGAGCTGGTTTAGCTTAGCATAAAGACTGGAGACCGGGGAAAAAAACTGCTAGCTTGGCTCTGTCCAAAGCTGGCAGTCTAATGGCTTTTTTTGACATGCTTGAATTGAGCCATAATTAATGATATTAGTTACAACTGGGCTTTTACTGACAAGACAAGACGAAGCGGAAAAAAAACGTGTTTAAGCAAATTATAGCTAGTTAATATTAATTTGACAAAATACATACAAGATGTCTTCTTGCAGAATTAGTGCACCATAATGCATTCTTTTAGTTCCAACTCCTTAAAGTTAATGTATCTTTTAGATTAGTGTCACATTTGGGTAAAAGTATGTTGTCTGTGTCCTCAGGCAAGCACGAGGAGAGGAAGGACGAGCACGGTTTTGTGTCCAGAACCTTCACCAGGAAATACACGTAAGTAGCTCGATGTTTTTAAGTTCATTATCACAGAATAAGCTGTTGGAATAACATTTCACCCAAATTACATTCGTTCTTGATCACTTTTTACACATTGTGTAAATGAAAGGAAGCTACTGGCCATGCAATACGTCAACAACTCACTTCAGAACTAACAGATTTCTTATTAAATTGTTGTGGCTGTTTGTTGGTGGCTTTGCAGTGAAATTTCACGGAGGAAATGCATTTCTCAGGCTGGCTTCAGATTCCTGTGATTCTCTTATTGTGGTTTTGCTGCTGTGCGTCTCTTTAGGTTTGGTTTGGTCCAGCCATGAAGAGGGCTGGCTGCTGCTGATAGCTGAATTTCATGCTCTGAAAAGCAGCAGCAGCAGCAGCAGCCTCCACCTCCTAGTGTTCATCCCTCCTCTGGCTGCAGCTTTTAGCTTCATAGGGCTCTGCTGCCATCCAGGGGCCACAACACACACTTGAGACAAGACAAACTAAGCTGGTCTTGGATCTGATTTTACCCAAGGGTGACTCAGGGATTAATGTTTCAGTCGGCCTGTGTTTAAGTAGTGGCAGTGGTGCTTCTTTCAAGACTGGAGCTCTTTGTAAATCTACTGGAGGGATTTCTTCGACTAATTGTGTTTCATTGCTCCCCTCCAGCCTCCCCTCCTCAGCTAACGTAGAGAAGGTGGCCTCCTCCCTGTCTCCTGAGGGCTTTTTGACCGTGGAGGCTCCTTTGATCAGATCGGCCATCGAGTCCTCAGAGACCACGATACCTGTCAACGTGGACAACAAAGGTGGCGTGGTGAAGAAGTAGGAAGAAACGCAGCGCAGTGTCTCCCACACACACACACACAAATACTCTCTTCATGTCTGCTAACTGCTTCTAGAAAGGTGAAGAAGCAGCTTATCGCTCTCCCTAAAGCAGGCTTGTTCACACGCCAGAGAGAGCAAAGCAAGGGATTGCCCTTGCTCTCCTCTCTCCCCTCCGTCTCTGGTAATGAGCCAACCCCAGCTGAGCGCTCTGTGTAAACACATCTGCAGCAGTGCCATATGCCTGCTCTTTCTGCCGTAATTACACTCTTCATCTGAATGTAGGAAATCTCAGCTTAGCCTCGCTCGCAGCTTTCTTTCTCTCTCTCTCCCTCACTTACACACACCTTCTTCATTTCTGTTGAGTAAACTCGCTTCATGCTGCCTTTACAGACACACGAAAGACAACAGTAAAGCGGACTGTAATAGCAGTGATCTTGTAAAGCGAAGAACCAAGGTCCCAGGAGAGCATGCACTACACCAGTCTGAGTGCAGAACAAAGCCTGTTAGCGTACTGTACGTACTGTGGGTCTGGACTGGAAGTAGACTGGTCGTACCTGCAAACTATTCAGTCCTGCAAACACAGAATAAAGAACAAACAACATATTGAGTCTCTTCTTGTTTATTTGGTAATATGACATCAGAGGTTACGGCAGCTACTGTGAGCTGTGTGTGTTCTACATCCAGGAAACAGGAAGATAATAGCTAAATGGAAATGCATAAAGGAATAGTTTGGGTGTTTTGAAGTGGAATTGTATGAGGTGCTTATCCATAGTCAGTGTATTACTTACAGTAGATGATGGTCGGTGCTTCGCCAGCATCAAGAAACAGGACAGGAGCACCGGCACCGCAACAGTCAATACAGCGCTTAGGACGGGGACGGCAGAAAAACGTATTTTAGCCACCTAAGAGAGAGGCTCACCTAAAAAATATATATACACGTTTAAGTATATGCTATATTTAGAAAACTTTCCGACTGCAAATTGAACTGAAAGTGAAACTATCTGTACTATCTTTGTCATCTGGGCCTGCTGGCTTTGAGGAGAGGATTGATAAGTTTCACTTACAGTTCAGTTCCCGGTCGGAAAGGAGAAGCAAAGGGCTGTCTGACAGCAAGATAAAGCAGTGAAAATATTCTAAATATAGCGTATATTTTTTTGTGGGGGTGGGCCTTTCTTTTAGGTAGCTAAAATAAGTTGTTTCTGCCGTCCCTGTCTACAGCACTGTATCGCTTTGCTACGGTGTCGGTACTCCTGTCTGTTTCTCCAAGCTGGGGGCGTGTCGACAGTCATCTACTGTAGGTAATACACCTACTATGGATTAGTACCTCATACAACTCCACTTCAAAACACCCAAACTACCACTTTAAGCTTCTTAGTTGTGGTATCTTATTCTAAATTATGCATCCGATGGTCATCCATGCAAAAGAGAGCAAGTGAAACGTGTCAGCCCCCATGAGTGATGCAGGCAGCCCATGACAAAACAAGATTCTGTTCACTGTTGTGTTGTAATTTCACATTTACTGTGAGAGTATAGAGCCCCCATCAGTCCATCTGATCTCTACACAGTGCCACAGGATTCATTAAAATTGTAACAATAATGTCTGGAACATTTATTTAACACGGTGTTCTTTCATTTCAGCGCCCCGGCCAATCGGTGTCAAAGTAATACTAAAAAGGAGTGAATATAATATTCATTACGTTCATACCATAATATATCAAAGTCAGCAGACAGGACTCATTCAGTGCAGAGGGGACGTACAGTAAGTTCATCCTGACACTGACGTGTCCCTGATCTGTGGTCTGTCCTTTATGAAGTGGAGAAAAATTGCGAAGGCAGTTGATATATGAGATGGGTGTCACATGTACAGAGATATAAGGCCATTGCTGCTCTGTTTCTGCACTGAAATGTGCCATAACACCCAAAATTGCATAATTCCATCGTACAGAATGGCTCTGATGAATTATTCATGCCCCATATAGATGCATAATTGATGGAGATTTGCTCTCTACTCTTGACTGAGCAAGGTCATTTAAAACAATTGCACCAGGCATGGATGCTAGAGGAGGAATGGGAATACTATAGAGTCTGGTGGAGCCACCTTAAATGTCTGTACAAAATGTCATCCAACAGTTGTTGAGATATTTAAGTCTGGACCAAAATTGTGGACCAACAGATTGACATATAATAAAGCCACGCCGAAAATATGGCAAAAAGTATCAATACATTAATCGCTAATAACATAATTAGTGGTTGTACTGTGTATTGGTGAGTGATTATGTTTATTTTTCTAAATGACTCTCAGGTAGATAGATATATGGGCGGTGCAGTGGTGCAGTGGTTAGCACTGTCTCCTCACAGCAAGAGGGTCGCAGGTTCAGGGCCCTTCTGTGTGGAGTTTGCATGTTCTCCCCGTGTTAGTGTGGGTTTTCTCCAGGTTCTCCTTTCCTCCCACAGTCCAAAGACGTGCAGGTTAGGTTAATTGTTGTGAATGTGAGTGTGAATGGTTGTCTGTCTCTAAGCCCTGTGATAGTCTGGTGATATCTAGATAGAAAGATAGATACTTTATTAATTCCAGCAGGAAATTTTACTGTTACAGCAGCTTAGCGCAAAAAAAAAACAATATATGTAACAGCAAGCACCAAAAAAAAAGATATATATGTTATACTACTACTATACTGGCTCTAGGAAAACAGTATATCTGGAACTGCTACTCTCTAGTTGACACTGAAGCATGGCTGACGCTCTCCAGGAACTCTGCTTTTTGTCACTGCCATGATGCCTTAACAAGAGTTACATAACTCAAAATGGTATAAAGGACAGATTCAGTTCTCATGTCCCCCTTTCATTAGATATTCATGTGATTTTATCAGACACTCAAGAAACAGATTTGGATTTGTTTGCTCATCTGAACCATGGAAATCAATGCTAAAGCAATGGGCCTTAACATTGTTAATTCACCAGAAGAACACGCCATAAGGTAAGTTATCAAACTCAAATACTCAAGACGGTCCTGTATGCTGGATTTTCATCATATCCAGCACATTTTCACATGGTTAGGATGTGTACTAAACATATACTATGTAGGTAGAAACACAGAATTTGTAAGTAGAGGAACTAGGCCAGGGGCAACCACTGGAAACCACGTCAACGAACCATACGAGCTGAGGGCCCTATGCAATCGATACACTGTACAGCTGCACGTATGGAGCTATGAATTTTTGTTAATGCTCAGCTCCTTCATCATCAGTCAATGCAGGATGAAATGAAAGATGTAGCAGCGCAGCGGGTGGCGTTCTGATTGGGTGCTGGTTTTCATCACTTCTTTTTCTTCCTCCCTGTCAACCAGTCATTCATGTTGCGTGCCAGCCCACTAATGCACATACTAACTCTACTCTTGACTCCAGAGCTGCAGGGGGAGATCTATTTATAGAGCGCTCTGCTATGCACTGAGCCTCCAGCATGTTGAATAGTTACACAGGCTAGATAGTGGACATTTTCCCCCTATGGCCCCAGACCTGCAGTGACTAATGGGCTGCTTGTTATCAGCTATCATTAACATGATCTCAGACATTTCTGTTTCTGTTTGGCTGTAAGTACTGTATATGCAGGGCTGTATGTATTCAACAGTAGTATCTGCTGCACAGTGAGCTGAGTGGAAGCTGTGCCATTCATGGAAGCCACGCAGACGCTGCCTTAACAGGAGGCGGCACTCTGTAAACCACTTAGCATTTCAACTTTTCCTCTTCCATGAGTCACCATTTCCTTCCAGTTTAATGCAGGCCTAAATTATTCATGCCAATCCCCATCAATCCAGGAGCCGGCCAGTCGTTGAACCGGGGAAGTGCGTCGCGTGCAGCGCTGTTAGCTACCATTGATGATTGGACTCCTCTCAGATCTCTACATCCTCCCTGCACCCCCCTGACAGGCTGAACAAATGGGAAAATAAATGAATTCAGTTTAATATGGTGGACATTTTCTGCAGGCAACACATGTTACTATGGTAGCATAAGTATGTATTCATACAGGGAAATATGGGCATCTTAAAGGATGCTTCTGTTTGTCTAAAGTCCAGTCTTTATACAGTCACAACATAAATATTACTGTCAGCTTCAATTTTGTACAGTCAATTCTTACTAGCGTACATAGTGTGCATTCTTTTTTTAATTATTATTATTATTATAATTAATTATTGATGTGCATTAGCAAGGCTTTTCACCAAATTTAATGTTACACTTTCAATTTTACTATAGCTGTAAAAGCATTTGATTACATATGTAAACAAAAGAGAGTGAACCTTCATATTAAACGCTAACCGTCCATTTAATGGCGTTCAATGTTCCAAATCTAATGACCATCTAACTAAAATCTAATGGAGTGTCTAACAGGGAGACATGTCATTTTTGATCATAAAAGATTAATTCGATCCACAAAAGGTCTGATATCTGCAGTGTGGACTGAGCAGAGCAGGTGGTGTGCTTTTTCTCCCTAGCAACAGCTCAGGATTTGCTGGTAACCACACCTTAGACAGGGGGGGTCGTCCAATCATATGTGAGAGCGTTGATTGCCTTTCAGCCAATTAGCACTCATCACCAGCTGCTCAATAATTAGTTCTCCCTCAGTGATTGAAGATGTTCATTAGTCCAATTGTAGCTCTAGATTGACGTCAATTTCCAGCTTTTCAGCACAGTTATTCTGGTTTGATGAAATGTATTCATTGTGCTCAAAGACGGAGTTTGCTTTGTTGTTTCAGTTGACTAACGTGCATGAAAATTTTCATATTTAATGTGAAAACGTGGCCGACAGTGTTAAGAACAGTAATCACCTGTTCTTGATGGTAGTAGGGCTGTGTTTATCTTGTCAATGTTTTATGAATAATGCAAAAGTCTGATGGACTGAGTCATGAATTTCTTACGTTGTTCTGATGATACCATTTGTTTCAGCTTGACATAACATTGACAATTCCATAGTAAGATAATGAGGACACTATACCATTAATTCCCACAGATGAACTCCATTTGGACTAAAACTGTCCATGTTGCATATTGCTTAATGGTGCCACAAGTAACTGAGCTCTTTGTTTTATTAGCCACGCTAGCAGCACGGCTCCAGGCTCGGCAGTCTCTTTGGTTCAGACTGAAATTTCTATATAAATAAAATAAAATAAAATAACGATTTGATGGACTGACATTAATTTTTGTCCAGACATTCATGGTATTCTACTGACTTTGGTGATTCCCCTGAAAAACTAGTTGATGCCTCATTGTGTTTTGAAGATACTGACCGATGAACTTTAAAAGGGCGTGGCTCAGCACATCTATGGAGCAAACTCCACAATGTTGGGGGTCCAATCATCATGAAACTTACAGGATATGTCCACATAAGTACCTGAAACATAGCCTGAAAGTCTCATTCAAATCAAGCACAAATGCAAAAAAATTTAATAAATCAGACTATAAATCAAAAATTGTTTGCCCAATCATTACCAAACTTGCAGGATATGTTTTGATTTTGGAGAGAGATGGGTACCCACGAGTCTCCCCTTTACAGACATGCCCACTTTATGATAATCACATGCAGTTTGGAGCAAGTCATAGTCAAGTCAGCACACTGACACACTGACAGCTGTTGTTGCCTGTTGGGCTGCAGTTTGCCATGTTATGATTTGAGCATATTGTTTATGCTGAATGCAGTACCTGTGAGGGTTTCTGGATCAATATCTGTCATTGTTTTGTGTTGTTAATTGATTTCCAATAATAAATATATACATACATTTGCATTAAATCAGCATATTTGCCCACTCCCATGTTGATAAGAGTACTAAATACTTGACAAATCTCCCTTTTAAGGTACATTTTGACCAGAAAAAAGTGTGATTCATTTGCGATTAATTGACTATGGACAATCATGCAATTAATAGAGAGAGATGTATATATAGATATATATTGTGTACTTGTACTTTTTGGAGTAATTTTACAAATAAGTAATTTTACTCTTAAGTACTTTTTAAGTAGGCCACCTATCACATTCTGTTACAGAGTAAAAAATAAAAGTCACTTGAAAAAGTCCTGATGAACGTGTGAAAATGCAACAGATTGAGCCAAATATATTATCATTATTATTATTATTATTATTATTATTATTATTATTATTATTATCATTATTATTATTATTATTATCATTATTATTATTATTATTATTATTATTATTATTATTATCATTATTATTATTATCATTATTATTATTATTATTATTATTATTATTATTATTATTAAATCAGAAGCTGCAGCAGGAAAGAATTTGCTGTTTTATGTAGATGGCTGCTGTGTGTCTGTTCACCTGTCTGTCTGTTCCATCAGTCTGTTCACCTGTCTGTCTCTCTGCAGCTGCAGGAGGGCGGAGTTCCGGTGACCCTCAGCCCTCAGTGAACAGGACAAACCAGTTAACAACAAAGTAATGAAATGAAGGATGACATGATGGGGTACGGTCATGGTTATCAGTAATGTGTCTCTACACCGTTAAAAAAGTTCGTATTTACCTTAATAACCACTGTAGTTAAAGTAACCTGGCGATAAGCTCAGTGACTCCAATCAGACACACCTGAGATGTTACCTGGCTCTGGCTAGAAGCTAACATGCTAAAGTGGACCCTTCAGAGGTGACTTCTTCGTCCAGTCAGGAACTTGTACCTTCAGTGAGGTGTCTGAGGCTGAGCTGACTGGTTACAGTGGGATATAAAGGCTCAGTGGACTGGTTATACTGGGATATAAAGGCTCAGTGGACTGGTTATACTGGGATATGGAGGCTCAGTGGACTGGTTATACTGGGATATGGAGGCTCCAGACCAGGTTAGTACAACAACACACTCTGAACTCTCTCCAGATGACGACGTCACCTACCACTACGTTGCCTAGCAACGCAGCATCATGTGTAAAACCTGTGCAGTCTCTCTTTTTGCTATAATGTGAGTTTGTGACCCTTAATATTTCTCACCTGTCGTGGTGCAACAAGCATTTACTGTCCTTTTTATTTATTGTTGGATAGTTTAGTCTCTTCTCTGGTTATTCTTCCTGTGAGGCTAATAAACACAGAGATAGCATCAGTTGTATGAACAGGCTGCAAAGTGCCATAAATGGAATGAATTGATGGTTTGGACATATGGCTCATTGCTGATGTTGTTGTTGTTGCTGATGTTGTTCCTCTCGTTGACATTTAATGTGTTCTTTAATTTAACAGCAGCATCATAAATCACACTCTTTCCACCTCTGCTAATTACAGTCTACAGCAGAAAGAGCTGCTGCTGCTATTTGTGACACAAATTAGACCATAACACCTTGTTATGTTCCTCATGAAACAGCAATTGTGTTTAAGTGAAGATAGAAAATGAAAGAGTCTGTTTTCTCTGTGTAGAATGAGTGCAAGAGAAATCAGAAATCAAATGAGATGTATTCCATATTTCAGGGATATTAATGAACCAACACTATTTTGCATGTGGTTAATCTACCTTTTACATCCGACTTGCACGTTACATTAATGCACAGTGTTTGTATTATTACTCCCACATTGCACATATTATTTACATCTTGTACATTCCTTTCTCTTCATTTCAAACATCGTACAGCTCTTTTTCACTTTAAAATATGTATTTATTTTTATTTATATATGTGTTTTCTCTTACTTTGTATATTATTGACTGTATGCACCAGAGCACCGAGGCAAATTTTCTGGTATGTGAATACCTACATGGCAACAAACCGGTTTCTGATTCTGATTTATTCTTGGCGATCTTCACGTTTTGTGATGAATTATTAAGAATTTCCATCATATGATTTTTACATGCTTTCATTTGTGCATCAGTTGTAAAGCCGTTGCATGTTCATTGTGGAGGTATTGTACTCCTCAATTGTTAATCTTGACTCCAGACAAGCAGTGAGCAACTTGGAAGATATCATGATTCCTATTTTTGTACTGTATTTTGCAATACCTCTTTCCGATGTCTTTTGAGGTGACAATTCTTAGTGTCTTTTGAAATGCAGTATTTTTTCTATTTATAACACTTCAACCATGTCTAGTCATATCATTTGTCTGTTCATACACTTTTCTTCCCAGTGATCTTCCAGACAGTTGTTGTCTGCTGTTTAAAGAGTAATTAGTCAGAGCTGAGTGAGTCTAATGCACCTGTCCACGTGGGGCTGATGAACTACAAATGCGTCCTTACAGTGTTGGAAGGTCAGTCCAACATGTATCTGCTGTTACTTTTAGGACAGCATTAGCTAAATGGTGCATTTGGAACCAAGCTGACCACCAACAGTGATGGAAACTAAGTACAATTGCTCAAGTACTGCATATAAGTAAATTTTTTTGTGGTTTAAACATTTTTCAGATCAGACTTGGTCAGGTCACTTAGTCATGAAAAGCTATGCTGGGATTTAAAAGAGGTCGGCAAACTGCAAGTGCTAATAAGAATAATAAAGTTGTAAGTTGTCCCACAACAAAACTAACAGGAGCGTGATGATGTCACACAAGCCCAGTTCTGTGCACGCCCTCACAGTCCCATGATATCAGGAGAAATGAGTAACAATACCTGTGATGGACCTTTGAACTACCAAATATAAAATTAGCTCCACCTTAACCAGCCATTAATGTCATATATTGATACAGAAGCCCTTTATTATCTTGTCGCACTAGATGATAATTTGTGAGCATAACTTAAAATCTTTTGCACACAAGAACCGGTTCACCTTGCCGTGAGACGGCTATACAGTCGATGTTTTTCGATGGGGAACTGAAGCTGTTAACTATGCTCTAGCCAAAGCAACCAGACTCCACTGAAAAAAACAGTAATTTTGCCTGACAGAACACAGGAGTTGCTGATCTACCCCCCCGTGTTCTGCGAGGTAAAATTACAGTTTTGTTCAATGGAATCCGGTGGCTTTGGCGAAAGCATAGATGAATACAATTGCTTCAGTTCCCCGTCGGAAAGGGCTGTCTGACGGCGAGGTAAACCAGCAAAAATATTCTAAATATAGCGTACACTTAAACTGATATAAATTTTTTTAGGTGAGACTTTCTTTTAGGTGTCTAAAATACGTTTTGCTGCC